>NW_027460280.1:55923868-56231127 GCF_050947875.1 Dermacentor variabilis | reverse complement strand
ACTTCAGCAAGTATTGCGCTGTCGGGGGTGGAGAATTGTCCATCTGGGTCGGCGCGCACAACTCCTCGCTGTACCGCTCACCGGCATCATTGTTGTAACACGGCTGGAACGCTTTACAGAGGACGAAGCTGAGCTCTGACGGACCCGACGTAAGGTGCCTGTGTCTTTCCTCTGGTTGCGTGGGAGCACACACGAAGTCTTCCGCCACGTTGTCTTCGTCAGCTTCTTCGTTGAATGACTGCGTGACGGCGTTCAGCCTGTCGTGCTCATCCTGGATGACGTCTGCTGAATACAGCTGTGTTGCTGCATTCAACCTCTCATTGTATTCTTGCTCCGTGTATTCTGGCATTTTGCCAAGGAAAAGCTCGAGGCTCTGCCTAATGAGCTGCGGCGAAAGCTTGATTGCGGCCAGGAAGTTCTTGCAGAGGCTTCTGTGGCTGGCTTTGTGGAGGCGAGGAATGCAGAGATAGTTCCGACGACGCCGATGGTGTAGCAGGTCGAGACCCAGGGCCATCAGCAGATGTTCGTTCAACTCGCCTTTCTCGTGAGACAGAAGTGCAACCGCTGCGAGGGCCGGAGCAGTGTCGCCATTCTGCATTTTCGCAGTCTCTACGACGTCATCCTGGAGACGCGCAAGTGCAGCGGCGTGGACTTGCGTGACATCCACGCAAGTGTTGTCAAAAAGGCGAGAGGCGTCGGTGGCAGCAGCAGGAAAGGCAAAATGTTGAGGCGCGCCGCAGGATAGATACCAGTCCGGCGGCTTGCTGTGGAATGAGCTTACAGGTGGTCTTGACGTAGGCGAAGGTGAGCTATCAAGCAGTTCTGTGAATGCTGGAGTATTCGTGCTCCAAGAGAGGCGAACGTGCGTCGGGGGTGGCCAACGGCAACCAGTCACGTCATTTTGGCATCTGGGCGCCGAGAAGCTCACAACAAGCTGCGGGTGGATGTAACTAGCTGCGGCCCACGCCGTGCACACGGCCCGTTGTATGGGCCGCAGCAGCGCTTGGCCCCATGGCTTGGTGCGTTTCAATAGCTTCGGAGTGTCAAGCATGCTTGTCCGTATGGCAGCAAGTTGGTGATGCGCAGACGCAGATCGTTGCTGCCAAGGAAGGTGCCGCTGAGACGTCGTGAGAAGCAGAATCCACCGCTGCTGCTGGTGGTTGCCGTCACTAGAAGCGGCCGCGAAGATAGCAGCGTACGGCATTCCTGTAGCTAGATGACCTGTGTCAGAGCGTAGGTGATGCGCTGACGGACGTTGCTTTTGTTGCCGAGGAATGTGCAACTCAGGCGTCTTCGGGAACAGAATTGATCGATGCAGCTGCTCGTCGGCGTCAATGGCAACGACTTCGATGAAAGGAGTAAACAGCATTCTATTTGGAAGTTGCGCTGCGCAAGCACGATAACAATGCGCTGACGGAGATCGTTTTCGCTTCCGAGAACGCCGAAGTAGGGCTCGGTGGCTCGGGATCGGTAGATGCATAGCAGGACCAAGCGCCAAAGCTCCGGTGTCTCGCGGCTTGTCACGAAGAGGCGTTGAACGTTCCGTTTCTCCTGTATTTGCGCAGCGGCTCCGGCAACGCAGATGCGTCTTGACATTCGGCGATGTTCAGGCGCTGCAGATCCTCTGTTCGTCGCGATGCTGGCTTCTGTCGCTATTGATCGCGTGCGACTCCAGTGAATCAGGATGACCTTCTTGTTGGAAAGGAGCTTAAGCTACTGCTTCAAAACGGCGATTCGATAAACGAGCATCAACTACACGCGGACGCGCGGGTCCACTTCTTTCTCATCGTTCCACGTCTCGTGCTCGGCTGTGAAGATGTAAACGAAAATTCACGCAGGAATTTCTGTGTTAGACCCGCCGTGGTTGGTTAGTGGCTATGATATCGTGCTGCTAAGCACGTGGTCGCGGGATGGAATCCAGGCCACGGCGGCCATATTTCGAGGGGGCTAAATACGAGAGCACCCGTGTACTTAGATTTAGGTGCGCGTTAAAGAAACCCAGGTGGTGGAAAATTCCGAAGTCCCCCACTACGACGTGGCTCATAATCATATCGTGGTTTTGGCACGTGAAACTGAAATTTAGTCATAATTTAAGTTTTCTTTTGTTGGGGTCTAAGTATACGTAAACGTTGTACCACTTGTGCATTTCCGCAGAGCCCGGTGCATTAGCCATGTTATAGAACTTGATCCGACCAGTATAACCCCTTATCAACCCTCATCGATCGTTTGCTTATCATTTTCCATAGCGAACATGATAACACAGGTTTGAGATAGAGTTCAATACCGCAGTCCAAGCCGGTACCTTTGCTGCTGTAGGAAACTAGTCACACGTCAAGCGTCTGTAAGCTCTTCATTGCTCGAGGGAAGCGGAAATAAGTGATATTATGCAATTAGAGGCAAGAATTCGATGCCAATTGAGCTGCATATGGGGGGGGGGGAACTGGTTCGAAACGAGCAGCGCTTACTCGGGAAGGCAGACGGTGTCGACACGCCTAATCGCGAGGAGGTAGAAAAAGAAAGCGTCAATTCGAAATCATTATTCTCTTGAAGAGGGATATTTGTTGGAATATGGATATATATTTCTCTGCGCAATTTCGCATAGAACAAAGCCGGTCACCGGCACACTTGTAGTGTTTGTTGGATCAGTGAAAATGGCTCTACAGTGATTCTTCCGCTTCGCGGCCATTCTATTGTTTAGACGGTGCGTGAGAACATCAGCCGGAAATACCTCAGCCTTTGAGGTATTATACTGTGTATAATACACTGATAATACACCGCTGAACATTCTGCTGTGTGAAGGTTGATGACCAGCGAAGCTGTGTATGTGGGCTCTTTAATGGCGAACTGTCCACTGCCGGGCTTCAAACACGGTATGCACACAAATGGAAGGCGAGGTGCGGCTAGTCGCTCCTCCATGGTGTTGAGCCTCGGAAGACGATGGTGCACCGGGTGGTATACATACCCATGTATTCTTGCAAAACGCGGCACGACGACTTTCGCTAACCTATAGGACACACACGCACCTCACCGCTCGCCGAGGGCACACACTTCTCATCCGTAGTCCAGGCGATCATGCGTTGGTCGACGTCCCGCAGGCAAGTAGCGGTTGTGAGGTCACTCGAAAGGCAACGTAGACATGGCCGACGGGCGTCAAAGTGTAGTATCTGTTCCTATCAGCTTAATATCTGATACAGGTTGTATTGGGACGTAAGATATCATAGTTATGTTTGCAAGTTGACGGAGTGCTTAAAGCCCGATTCACCTCCGCCGAGGGTCGGCCCGGTTATACACTATCTTCGCGATCGGTCGACGTAGGGAGAGAAATTCTCGATCTGCACGGCTCGATAGACGCACTCAATTTTTCCTGAACCTAGCCATGTAGCGCTTCGCTGTAACAATTGCCGTATTTCTGTTTTGTTTTGCCACCCACTGCGTTAGTTTAATGGTGTTGCACAGGTAAGCTTTAGGCCGTGGGTTCGTTCCCGGCCGCGGCGGCCGTAGTTCGATCTGAGGGGGCGAAGTGCAAGAAAAAAACAAAAGAAAAGAAGACACTCGTGTACTTAGATTCAGGCGTACGGTGAAAAAGCCCAGCTGGTCAAATGAATCCGGAACCTCCAACTACGGCTTGTCTCATAAACATATCTTAGTTTTGGCGCATAAGACCACAGAATTTAACTGAATTTTTTTCTCGTCACTTAATCAGACGACTTTTCCAGATAAAGTGCCACTTTCTCACCTCAACTACTGTCAACTCGTATGCGGAACCTCAGCGCCCTCTAGCCTGCAACGCATTCATCTTTTGCAGAAGAAATACATTCGTCATGTTTATAATGCCGCGTACCCATCCCCTACAGCTCAACTTTCTCACAATTCCAGAAGAATTAGTATACACAACTTATATACGACTAAGCGTAAAGTTCAAAGCAGAAATAAGACCTAACCTCAATAGTTTACAACTTCTTGCAAACTTGCAAAACAAATTACCATGCTGCACAACTAGATAGGCAGAAAGTTGGTTAGTAAATACTCCTCGTATTACTACCGGACAACAGCGCTTATCCTACACGTTACCCTTTCTTTTGAAAGCCTACAAATTAGATGGTTTTGATTAATTTCTTGTTCTTACCAGAATCTTCACCTTACGTGTAATGCTTGATTCTGGATACTTCCTTTCGCAGTGAATTCATGTTATTTCGTTGTTTGTATTGTCATTAGAATCTTTTTCTGTTCTATCATTACCCTTTATTTATATTCAACTCAGTAGCAGCAGCAGCAGTGGCTGCTGCTTTGTTTCGTTTGCGTACTTTTGATGTGTTGGTGTGCTTGCCAAAATAAACAGACCAGGAGTTGTGGGCTCGTCAAGCTGCCTTTGAATAGCTTTCTTCTTTCCGCCCTCCCATCTAACATGTATGATGGCCAATACACATTATTATTAACGACGGCGATTTTCTATTGCTACTATAGGCGCTCCTCCAATGTTTCCTAACCGTACACCTATTCCACGTGCGTCACTTTTTTTATTGAGATTTTGTTATTATCTATACATTATGGCACGCAAGTGATCGAGTGGCGGTGGCTATCATAGCTGACAACAATGATGACGTCAGCGATAAGCTAATGTCATCGTGGTTTCTGAGAGTTACGCGGAAAGCCTAAAAAGTCATCTCGGAGATTCGCGCGTCCAATCCGGTTTCTTTTAGTGCGTCAAATAAGCGCTATGAATGACTATTGTGAAGA
Organism: Dermacentor variabilis; assembly: GCF_050947875.1. Lineage (NCBI taxonomy): Eukaryota > Metazoa > Arthropoda > Arachnida > Ixodida > Ixodidae > Dermacentor > Dermacentor variabilis. Next base: position 56,226,390 of record NW_027460280.1, on the reverse strand, counting down.
TACTATGCGACGACTGCACTTAGATATGAATGTAAGGTGTGGGCCAGTTCTATTAAACAGACAAAAACTTTACGATCAACATGACTCCTTGCGCATAAGACGGCGCGATGAAGGAATGCGCAACGTGTGAGGTCACCACTGGCGTCGACTGGTCTAACCGCAGGCTGTCTCGGACGCTCCACGAGTCTTCGCAGCAGAACATCACGCGACAGACAAAAAAATACCGTGACTACGCCTTGCACTCCGACCCCGCTGTCTTGAGAAGCAGGATACACACTTCCTAGCTGCTGGTCGCTGTTGGATGTAGAGTATTCAGCTTCCGGTCTGGCGCCTTGTGCAGAGATGGTCACACCCAACGACGACGGTAGGAGGGAGCATTACGTCGAAGGAGCACAGAAGAGATACAGAGTTTACAACAAAATACAACCAAATACAACCAGATTTGGGACGGAGAGACCGTCGTCCGCTCAAACCTGGTCAAGAAGAACTCAAGGCAGCAGGTTGCCAACACTACTAAGGTGCTGCAGGGTTGCAGCGAGGACACCGCAAGGAACACCGTGAAACTGGACCGTCGCATACTTAGCATATAATGCTATCACTGGTGAATCCTAATGACACGAAGCACTGATAAATAGATCAGGAATTGGTGTGCTAAAAGGGGTATTATAAGCATACAGAATGAACTGTTCTGACATTGCACGTATTTTTTTCAGCTTAGAAAACGTCGTGATACTCCAGGTCAGTACATAGCAAGTGAGACTAACATAAGGAATTGTGAATAAGTAGTTTCACCGGCGCCGAGGGAAGGTATTTGATGCGACCAACTATTCATGTTTTGCGAACAATGTTTTGGATCAGATTTATATCACTATCCTAGGACACATTTGCAGAAAAGGCCGCTCCTAGGTACTTAAAATGATAAACAGCTTAAATGCTACGACCGTTTAAAACAATATCTACATGTGAAAGGATTTCTTTGTTCTTTGGTCTCAAAATAATTGCATTTGTTTTGGTGTAATTAACTTTTATGACATTAAGTAACGATCGTACTCCTAATTTTTGTACTTTACAATTGCCATTATATGTGTATTAAAAGTTATGTAGGTTATTACCAGTAATAAAAATGCTGGTGTTATGGGCATGTATAATAAGGCTTGCACTGCAATTATTATGTATACCAAATGATATATATGTAAAACGAACAATGCATGACCTAATATACTCCCGTGGCATAGGCCGATGGCATAGGCAAGATTTTGTTATTTCCTGTTTGAGACCCCTTGTGCCATAATAATTAAGCTTTTTTGTTCGAAGCTTTTGGTTAACTAAGACAGATACATTTGTATAAACAACAAACACTCGAACCGTTATAGGTTTCTTTTCAAACTGTGTTATAATGTATTCTTTTTACTGAAATAATGCTGTTTTTGTTGATTCAGTTTTGCAAAATCTACAACAACAACAACAGCAACAAGTAGCTTTTCCAAGAGCCAAGTCGAGTCCCAAACTTTGGCTATAATATTATGTCTGGAGCACATTGCTTACTTGTGGGTTAGTTCGGCGGCATGTCTTTGCACACAGTGATTTGTTTCTTCTTCGGCACCTACATTTTGAAACCTGAAGAGATGACCAAACAAAAGCGAGTTTTGTAGGAGCATCCACCTCTACGGAAATCGGTATGCGTTGGCCCGTCATGGTAAGAAATGTTGTTCTTGCCTCAAAACGCCGGGCAGCGGGGCCCGACGCGAGGCGCACGTCGTTTTCAAAACTCGCGCATTTAGCAGCGTGAATGGAGGAGAGAAAGCTGACTATTAGTGACCATGGGTACGCATTGCTTGACATCGAACTTTTATTCACTATGTGCGAAATCTGCGGTGGGAACGTTCAGCTGTTAGAAAACATCAGAATGCGCTCAGGTGTCGCCTGCACTTGAGATATTGAATGCAGCTGCACTGGTTGTCGCTGTAACATTTAATAATGACAGCATTGTCCGATGCAATGTCCTGAAGTCGTTCGGAATTGCACCAGGACGCTAGTCAGTGGATGGGTTACATAGCATTGACCAGCATTGACTTGATCCCATCGAAATGGCTACACAGCAGTACACAAAGGAGGCCCCAAAGGCAAGGAAACAAACAAGAAAAAGAAAAAGTGTTTATCTCGACGAGTGCCCTCCTGATGATTATTTAGTCCATAAATTTGTATTTCTTGCATATTAGTGGTGCAACAGAAATGTTTTTAATTTAAAAAAAAACAATTGTCTCGGAACATAAAATTTGTGCAACATTTTCCCATCATCTAAGCAAGCGAAAATGCAAACAATATTTTTTCAGTATTTAGTGCGCAAACTGGGAAATCTACTGCAGTATAATTATTGTAGTTTATTGAAGCATTATTCTTTCAAAAACATTTACTATTTAACAATGCATAAAACTTAGCAAAGAAACAGTAAAAAATTGAAAAAAGAGAGCATATTGATATAAGGTTAGCTATATACTTCAACAAAAAGAAGAACAAATGCTGAAAATATTGATTTTAATAGCTGCGTCTACTGAGCGACCTCTCTGCCTTTCTGTAATTAAATTTCTTTCTAATTTTTCTGTCCACATCTATTGAGAAAAAGGGTCAGCAATGTGACTTAAAGTACATGGTACCGTATAGGGCCTAACCTCTTCTCTAAAATAATAATATACAGCATTCATCTAACCGCTACAAGAACCCTTCGCCTAGCTAAAATTCCACTTATCGCTGAGAACACGCGTTTCTATGGGGGAGATATGCAAAAACGCCCGTGTACTTAGATTTAGTCGCACATTAAAGATTGCCAGGAGGGCAAAATTAATCCGGAGTTCCCCGCTACGGCGTGCCTTATAATGAGATCGCAGTTTTGAAAAGTAAAACCCCACGACATATTTTTAAAAATCGGTCTGCACTGCATAATAGTTGGTAGTATAGTTGGCATGAAGATGTTCTTAGACGGGATGAAAACATGTTACTCAGTGCGCGGCAGTGATATAGCTGCAGTGGATTGTATGGCGGACGACGATAATATCTACGACAGGTTACCGTGTCATGCTTTCTGCGATTTGCGCAGGCAGCGTAAAAAGATATCCCCGAGACCTGCGCGTCAATTCAAAGTTGTTTTATAGCATCGAATAAGGGCAATACAAAACAAGAGCGATTATTGAATGCGGCGAGTTCACAAACGTATCAATAGTCCCTGTGGGCTAATACTATTAAATCGATAAAGTGTTTAGGATCTATCCGACCGCTAGCACATCTCACGGTGTCATCAAGGCACGCGCAGCGTTCCAAGCTCATTTTGCGTCGTCTGGTCCATCAGCTGGTCGTCGTGGTAGCCCCACAATCCTCCGCAGCAGTAATCCATGTGCCATGCAAAAATTCAGTGGCTGCCAGTTGTGCTCCAACACCGCCGGCTTGAGAAGCAGGATCCACACGCTGCTGTTGGGTGGAGAGTATTCAGTTCCTGTTCGTATGCCTAGTTTGCAGATCACGATGGCAGGACCGACTATGATGTCAACGAAGCACGGAATATATACGTGCAGAGTGCGTGCAAAGATCATCAGCCAGATTTGGCCCTACTACATTTGGAGACGACGATAGGATGCCTGAGGCCCGTGTTTTTCGATTGTCTTCCTTGCGGCTCCAAACTTGTTTCCAAGATTTTCTCGCGCCCGATGACATGCCAGTGTCTGACGGCATTTTACTGCTCTGGTTGTGCACGATTCAGTGGCCTCCTTTCAATCTTGAACACTATTATCTTCCTTATCAGTAGCAGTTGTATCAAGGTCTGCAATATCGCTTGCTTGAATTAGGCGTCCATCACGGTCTTCAGCAGTCACTCTTCTTTTATTACCATCCACACTTTCTTGCTGCTCCGCAGGTACTTTTGGAGGGCTGCAAATTGTTACGATGCTTGAGTGCTGTTTGGCTTGTTTAGCCTCACTCACCATGCGCTCAATGAGGGAGGTATCTGTAGAACTCGAGCTCGAAGCTGTGACGTCGTCGGCTTTTTCTATGTAAGTTAGTTTCTTGGATGCCTTCGACTGCGAGGAGGCCTCCAGCTGCTGCCGCTGCATCCATTCTGCCCCTGGAGCACTCAGTTCCGGGCCCCTGTCGCAAGTTGGCTTCTTGAGTCTCATCCTCCTCCTAAGCAGCTTGCTGGACGTATTTCCGACATTTCTGACGACGGGAGTGCCAATGCCACCGCCATGTTTCATGCAGTCTTCGTCGACATTCGCAAAGGTCATATCGAAAAAGGATGGTGAGTGCCGGGCTGTGACAGTGTTCGCGTTGCAAGCATAGTCTTCAGCGTCGGTTTCCGGAACAAAGCCTGGTGAAGGTGGTGGTGGAGTCTCGTCTATAGAATTTTTTGGCGATAGTGCCGGTGTCTTGTGGCTTTTGTTGTTCTCTTCCGCCACTGATCGCTTCTCTCTCCAGTACTTCAGCAAGGCGTGAACTTTCTTGGGAGGGAAATTCCTCTTTGTCAGCACGCAGAAGTCGCCGTCGTCACCGTCGCCGCTATCGTTGTCGTAACACTGCTGGGACTCCTCCCATAGGACGAAGCTGAGCTCGGACGCACCCGACAGGAGGTACCGCTGTTTTTGCTGCGGTCGCGTGGGAGCATACACGCAGTTTTCTTCCGCGTACTCCACCGCTTCGTCGTTGAAGGGTTGCGTCACTGCATTGAACCTGTCGTGTTCATCCTGGCTGACGTCTGCTTCATATGGCTGTATTGCTGCGTTAAATATTTCTTTTTGATCCAGATTGACGTCTGCTGCATACGGATGTGTTACTACATTCGAGCTTTCATCCTGCACCGCGTATCCTGCCATCCTGCCAAGAAAAAGTTCGATGCTTTGTAGAATGGGCGGCAGCACAACTACGAGTGCGGCCAGGAAATTGCACGAGCTTCCGTGGCTGGTTGAGTGAAAGCTGTGAAGGCAAAGGTAACTTCGTTGGAGCCGCTGGTAAAGGAGCATGAGGTCTAGACTCTGCAGCATATGTGCACCCAGATCGCGAATCTCCTGATCCAGAACTGCAACCGTTGAAAGGGCTGCAACAACGCCGCCATTGCTCACTTGTCCAGCCTCTAAGCCACGGATCCTGTGGAGTTCGCGCCCATCGAAATGCGACCGTGCGTGAAGGGAAGCGAACGACAACAAGTGATGCCTTTTCCGCATGCGGGCGCAGTGGAGCTCACCACAAGCTGCTGGTTGGTGGAAGTCACTGCGGGCGAAGCCTTGCAGACAGTGTTTTGTAAGCGCCCCAGCGCTTGGGCCCTGGACTCGATGGGTCGAAAACTCCGTAGTCTGAAGCATGATAGTGCGTGCTTGAGTACGCGGGCTATACGCTGACGCAGATTGCCGTGCTTGTTGCTGCGGGAGGTGCCGCTGAGCCGACTTGAGAAGAAGCGTCCACAGCTGGAGCTGCTGCTCGCCGTCACTGGCAATGGAATTTACGAATGCGACCAATTGTATTAGTGTAGCTTGTTGCACTGGCTCGGCTCGTCGGCGATACGCTGGCGGGGAGTGCCTACGCTGCCAACAACGCCGAGGTCGACCACAGTCGCTCTGCAAAGGTAGTTGCACTGTAGATCCTTGCGCAGAAGTTCCAGCTTCTTTGGGATTGTCTCGAAGACGCGTCGAATGTTCTCGTTCCTCGTGCATCTGTGCAATTGTTTCACCCACACCCATCCGTCTTTCCCGTAGTCGATGTTCAGGCGTTGTGGATCCTCTGACCGTCGCGGTGTTGGTTTCTACTTGACCGTGCGATTCAAGGCAATCAGAAAGACTTTCATGTCGGACTGGAATGGTTGCTGCTGTTTGAAAATGGCGATTCAATGAACGTGCATCACCTGCACGAGGACACGCAGGAGCACTTCTTTCTCATCCAGGAACACAGCGTGATCAGCTCTAAAGAATTAAAGACAACGACAAATTTTCGTAAAATGCTTTGTCTGTTGCTTGTATGCGGTGCATCTAGCACATACTACGTGACTTTGCATATGTATATAACCTGGTCAGTGCAATAAGAGATTCAGTGGTGACTCAGCGGTTGAGTTGAGTAAATTGTCTTTCCGTCGTCCGTTTCGTGCTGTTCGTTTACGAAGTTGTATAGTGTACTGATAACTATGGGAATTTCACAAGGGTGCACCTGTTTCTTCATGACTAATAAAGTATTTCTTTTGTTCTCCGCACGATAAAATATTTTGGTAGAATCCAACTCACGATGGCTGTGGGTGTCAAAGCCATTGGATTTTGATCTAGAAACGGATAAGGATTAACACAGACATATCCATAGCTACTTTCTTTGTAATTGCTATTTTGCGCCTTAAACTGCTTCTGGTCATGTACAAACCAAAAGGACAACAGATATTACTAAGCTTTGTAGCTATGTAGCTACAGACGCCTACTTTAGGCACGTTCAGCTTATCTATCTAGCTGCCTAGCCTTTTATGCCGACCCCGTGACCCAAGTTGTCTGCTAGCTTAGACAACTTGGTATTGCCTCGTGGTCGTGATGCCATCGTGATCGTTGCATGGCCGTCATTTTAGATTCGCCATCCGACTCTGATCGTGTCGCAGACCTTACGCCGTCAACGTCACACTGTCCTCATGCATTCATTGTTATACCATGGTCTGGATGCCGCCGTTGTCGTTCCACATCTTCCTCTTTCAGCTCGTATGTTCAGTTCATTCAGTTCATATCGTCCCCATTACAGCTTCGTCGTCCGGTTATCTTCATAGCATCGTCGGTAGTCAATCGTCATCATTGCGTCGTCGCCATACAGTCATCGTCATGGCATCATGTCAATGCTAGACGTTGAGAAGCGTCATAGCAAATTGGCCGATACTGTGGAGGGTGTATGCTGCATATAGCCTAACGAACGGAAGTCTCTGAATGAGCAACGAGTACAGATCATAAGTAAAGGTGTCTTCAGCAATGCGGTGGTTAGCTACATTGCTTGAAAGTTAATAAAAAGAATCGTCGACAGGCACCGAGAGATGGGATCTGCTGGAATCTTGTCAGAATCTGTAGTGGTTTGTCATTCTGACGGTAGCATTCTTTCCGCTGTATGGGACATACACTATATCAGCTGTCGGCCCACCTTGCAATAACACTCGCTCAAAGTTGGCCATGACAAAGGGTCAGCCATGACCACGACGACATTACCACGACTGTATGACGACGACGCCATGACGATGATGCAATGACGTGTATGGATACGAAGACAGTAGACGATGACGGTATGAAGACAATGGGATGACGATTCTGAAATTATGACTATGGTTATAATGACGACAGCGGGACGAGCATGGCATGGGGACAATGGCATGTCGACGACTGTATGACCAATGCATGACGACGAAGACGTCACGACGATGATATGAAGAGAATCGGATGGCTAAGCTCAAATTACGATGGTATCACGGCGGCAGTGTGACAACGAATGCGTGATGACGATTGTAGATGACGATGCAATCACGACGATGACATGACAAAGGCGCATAATCACGTTTGAATAGCAAAATATGAAGAAGACGTAATGACGAAGCAGGAAAGACGTCGAGGGAACGACGAAGGCGGTATCTTGGCCACGGCTCCACGAAAATGGGATGACGTTTCTGACCTGATGACGATGTTACGACATCGAGAAGACGAAAAACGGTTAGATACAAGCACGGACGTAGATAGATAGATAGATAGATAGATAGATAGATAGATAGATAGATAGATAGATAGATAGATAGATAGATAGATAGATAGATAGATAGATAGATAGATAGATATAGGAAGCGAATAAAGTATTCTAAGGCACGACAAGGATAACACGACGGCAGCTTGACGGATTATACGTCACCGACTGAGATCCGATCCACGCTGACGACAAGTACAGAGGTTTCTGACTACTTCTTACTTTTTACAAAAATTGGTGATGTTTGTAGACAAGATGATGACGCCAGCAACAGACGACGCAAATTTTGCATGAAGTGTTCTTAACAGATGTCGTTTGGAGAAAGCTGTAGGTATCCTTGTGATGCATACACTTATACAATCTGACGTCAAATAGGCACTTAAAACTTTGATGCCAATGTTACCATGATGTTGCTTCGTACTGTGCACACCTCCGGATGTCTCCTTTACGTACCAGTAGATTGTACTTAGTCCCCAATATGTATGTCTCTTACTCGATTTCCGTGACGATACACGATTTATTTACGGCTTTACTCACAGTTGTACGATTTAATGTCTCATCTGAAAAAAAAGAGTGCGCTAGAAAAGCTGAATGAGGTACATGAGCCTGTCCACCGAAGGTCACATCAGCTTTGTTCAGGCTTATATGGATACTTGGTAAAAAAAAATCACTGTGTCTCTAGAAAAAAAGCAAATCGACAGCACACTTGTATGACTTTGTAGAAGCGCAGACCAACTACCAGCGAAGCTGTTTCTTTCTAGCGTTTACATTACGAATGCTAGCAGCATGTAATTAAAGAACACATTTTGAAACGTTACTCACACCTGGTTCAGCCGTATGAAACGTTTCGGGCTAACAACGCATTCGAACACTGAATTAACAATTGAATATCAACGGCCTTACATCACCAACACGCCTTTAACATCTCAAAAAAAGTGAGTCGTACTGCCCCCCCCCCCCCCTCCACCCTTTTACATCAAACCTTATCTCCGTTTGGTGTAAATATACGACGTTCTTTAAACACTCTTGCAACGCCCAGGAACGCTGCATATGCAATTTACCGAAAACGCCGTAACTAAATTAACCCACCCACCATGAACAGTGTTTACTCATCAACCATTAAACCTGCTCCCTATTGCCACGAAATTTAAACAAGGTGACGCGTCCAACAAGCGGCAATCTGCTGCGAACCTCTTATGAAGCGTTAAAATAGGGAAATGAAATTGTTCCGTTATTACTTGCAAAATTCAGAATTAAACGAGGAACATTTCGCCCAGCATTAAACTTAACATGAAACTCAAATTCACCAAATGTAAATTTAATGTGACTTAGTGTTCTTTAGGGATGCTGTGAGGCACAACGGAAAAGGGCGGTGTAACGCTTTCAAACAGTTCGCGAAGGAATATTGTGGACAAAGTCTGTGTTTTGGGCAGGGATATAACTAAAAGCACATGGAATTTAGCTATTGCGTTCTCCCCATTTTTTCTTTTCTTTAATTTCCTGTTGGCGGCTGCTATATGCAATTCTTCTAGGAAAGTAGGGGAAATCCTGCGCTATTGATAACACACTGATAAAGCTCGGGAGCGCTTGATTACATAAGTTTAATGCAAAGACCGCATTTATGCTGCACATTTGATCTTCGATCGCCTACACATCACCCAAAGCCGCCTCTTATCTCCAGAAAACATATATAACGTGTCTTGTTAGTTCACTGAAGGACAGCGCGGAAACCTGCTGCGCATGAAACGCATGAAAGTTGGCAGAAAACGGGTATTATGTAAATATTTCCAGCAATTTTGTCATGACAAAAGATCGAGCTTTATCCACACATGAGAACCAGGATCGCCCCTATTTCCAACAAAGATGAACACACTGTCACGTACAGTTCTCTTAGGACTAAAAAATATTGTGGATAACGGTCCAGAAACACTTTCGGAAACATTATTTAAGAACTTTTGGGAAAACACATCTTTCACTGATTTTTTTTTGCAATTCCACCCAGGCATTCTTCATAACAATTCCTCCTTACTTTAAAATGTCAACTTTAAGGCGTGTTAAGTTCTTTCAGGAGATTAGGGAAGCCTAGAAGGAATTTCGGAAAATAAGCTTGTGGACTTTTGCAAAGCTCGAGCAAGTAATTCGCCGCAAAGGCTGTTTATAAACAACGCAGTTCATATTTTCCTCACACATCGCCCATAACATGGCGTCGATGTTCTCCAAATATAGCACAACCTCCGCTCTTGGTTCTGTCAGGGCAGTGGAAAATTTGTAATCATTTCATATAACGCCTCTCAACATGGGGAAAACGAGGGTTAAGGAATTTTAGCTTAGCCCTTATCTAACCAACACATTTCAATGTGTGACTGCAATGCACGCCCAATATCTCCCCGTTTGAGAACACGCATATAACTTATTCGAGCGCTTCTAGTCACATTAAGAGCGTTCAGGGAAAATCCTGCGTTTCTTCGTAGTCTCACCACTAATCATGCTTTGCATATTTATAGAAGCAGACAACTATTTTATAAATATTGTTCTTACGGCGCTTTTCGATCGGTACCGTAGACAAACTTCAGGTGTGTTAGTTAAGCGCGCACCTATTCATCCTGTTGATGATGATGGTGATTATATTTTGATAAGCACGAGCCTTCGAAATATGGCATGTACCCACTATGAGGGACGTGCCCAAAATCCGGTGATTGTACGCACACATAATTGCAGGAAATAAAAATTTGGAACAATCGATTCATTTGTTCGGCGATATTGCACAACGGCTTGAATATGTGCTCTTCAGTACGCGTAGGTGATCGAGCGGCAGAGATGCTCATGGCTGACAACGATGGTGGTTTCATCGTTAGGCTGTCCTGGTTTCGCTGAACTGCCCTTTAAGCAGAGAACGACATCCCCGAGATCGGCGGTTCAAGTTTTATTGTTTTTTTTTATTCCGTCGAAAAGATCCAGTAAAGTACGTTATGGAATAATATACGCCGTCAGTACACTGATACACCAATGATTTTAGCGGGCTCTTGCTAACAAACAGTCGAAATGTTAACTGTGAAGACTACTTCACACTTTCCGACGTCGTGAATTTAAGCGTAATCTTTAGGTCCTTTAAAAGTCGCCTCGTCCATCCACATGGAGTGGCAGCCACTGCACCAGCCTACACAGAAGGAAACCCAACCGACGTAGTGCCCACAAAACGAAAGATGGCACCACGGAGTCTTGAGGCACTGCACGTTGAGTGGCGGGGCGACTACTTCGGATCCGGCACGGGACGCCGGTGTCTTTCCTCTGGTTGCATGGGAGCCCACATGGAGTGTTCCGCCGTGTCATCTTCCTCAGCTTTGCCGTTGAATGACTGCGTGACTACATTCAGGCTGTCCTATTTATCCTGGTTGAGGTCTGCGGCGTACGGCTGGGTTACTGCATTCTGCCTTTTACTTTCATGCTGCTCCATGTGTTGTGCGATCCTGAAAAGGAAAAGCTCGAGGCTGTGTATAATGCTCGGCGGCGCAAGTTCGTGTGCTGCCAGGAAGCTCTTGCGGAGGCCTCTACGGCTAGCTGGTTGTCCCGAGGCGGTAGTTGCAAAGGTAGTCCAGTTCAAGGCAATGGTTGAGCAAATCCAGAGCCAAGGCCAGCTGCAGGTGCTCGCCCGGCTCGCCGATATCCTGGGCCAGAAGTGCAACCACTGGGTAAGCCTCAACAGCGTCCCCAATCCTCGCCTGCGCAGCCTCTACGTCATCCTGGAGGCGCGCAACTGCTGCAGCAAGGACCAGCGCGACGCCCACGCAGATGTTGTCGGAATGGACAGAGGACGTGGTGTTAGCAGCAGGAAAGGCAGGAGGTGCAGGTGTGCGGCAGGAAAGCAGTCGCGCTGGCGGCTTGGTGGGCATTGACCTCCCAGGTGGTCTTGGCTTAAACGGAGGTGAGCAGCTCAGCAGTGCCACGAACCCATGTGCGTTCACGCTGCTTGAAATGCGACCGTGCATCGGGGACAGCGAACAGCAACTAGTCACGTGATTTCGGCGTCTGGGCGAAGGGAAGCTTACAACAAGCGGCGGGTTGATGCAAGTCGTATTGAACCAAGGCGAGCACACAGCCATTTGCAAGGGCCGCGGTAATTCACCGGATGGCTCAGCACGTTCCCAAAGCGTCAGCGTGTCTAGGATGATGTTCGGTGCTTCAGTGCTTTGGTGATGCGGTGAGCGTTCTGGCCGTCGAGGAAGCCGCCGCTCCTTCAGCTTGAGAAGCGGGATCCGCAGCTGCAGTAGCTGTTCGCCCTCACGTGCAGCGGCCTCGATGAAGGCGGTGAACTGGATTCCCGTAGCTATTTGCGCTGCGTCAGCGCGATAATGATGCGCTAACGGGGACGTTTTTCGTTGAAGTGAACGACGAGGAGGCCTTCGGTGGCTCTGCACAGGTAAATGCGGGATAGGACCAATCGTAGAAGCTCCAGGTTCTTCCACCTTCACATGAAGGCGTGTCTGGCGTTCTTGATGCTGGTGCATCTGTGCAGAGGCTCCGTCAATGTCGGCACGTCTTGCCATTCGGCGATGCTCAGGCGTTGGGGATCCTCTGGCGATGGCAATCTTGGCTTCAGTCAGTAGTGTTGGCGTGCGAAACCAGACAGACAGGGAGCACTTCTTGTCCGTCTCGAATGATTGCTGCCGCTGGAAAATGGCGATTCGATGAACGAGCATCAGCATTCGACACGAGCAAGCGCTTCTTTCTCATCGTGGAACGCCGCGTGTTCGGTTCTGAAGAAGTAAGGAAAAAGAAGAGGCGTCGCAAACTGCCTACTGTGTATTTTGCATTGTTTCTTTGTAAAATTTGCTAAGTGTGTACTTGTTTATTGAAGAGTAAAATATGGTTTGTATTACCACGTGATAAAAAAGAAGAAAACAAACACGCATACAAACTAACGAACAAAGACGAGCATATGCAATCTCTGATGTGACCCAATGCGTCCGTGCAACGTCAACATCGACGGTGCTGGTGAGATCGACGTAGGCCATAAGCCAAGACGGACATCAGAAACAGGAAAAAAAGACACATACAGAAAATATTGGCTTCTTTTATTAGATTGGCGCGTCACTTCGGATGCCTTTAGCAATTCATAGTGTGCGACTAATTTGGAGTATAGCAGCGACTACCTTCCGCATTCCTGCCTATTTTCAGCAGGCACTCACTTCTCCACAGAACGCACTGTCATTTTTCTCCATCTTCATATTCCTCAAAACGTGTTGTCTTCCTTTATTTCCGAGCTTCCCACTTTTTCTTCAGTCTTCTTTCTAGCTGCACTCCTCTCCTGTCTTCTCATAGTTTCTGCCTTCGTCCGCAGATGCGCTCTGTCTCTCAGTAATGTGGTATTACAGGATTGTTGCTAAATATGCAGCCCTTTATCCGGCTATTTTCTGGTTTTTCATTTTTCTTTTTATCTTATAACATTACCATTTTAGTTGTGCTGGGGCGCGCTATGAACAGAACAACACAGTATGGCACAGAAATAAACATACGGGAGCACTCAAGCAACTGACATTTAAGGATATACTTCGAGTGTTCATATATAAACATCACCATACAGCCTCGTGACGCGTCGTACATTTATTACTTACGAGTCAAGAAGCAAATTTCTTTCTGACGACAATACTGATAGCCATCTGTGCAATCGCATAAGTACAAAAAAATTTTCATTTAATACTGCAAATTGAAAGAAAAGCACATGGAACGTTGAACTATAATTTATGGAAGATACACCTGTATGTACAAAAGTGGAGCCCTTCTGTGATTATGCAAAAAGGTGAGGCGTGCAGACAGGACACAAGAGAAGAGAAGTGTACAACACGAACGCCGATAATCAACTGAAGGGAGCACTGAGGCGAAAAGAAGAAAGATGACACAAAACTCATCTGCGCAAGCTCTGGAATGGTATGACCACGTGCCAGTAGGGTACATGTGCCGGTGTACGTGAGAGATAGCTGTTAAGGCACTTAATCTCTTCCTCATGTAAAGTAATCGAAGTCTGACTCACGCACGCACCTACACCATTATAGATATGCCATGCCTCTACCATAAGACGCGTATCTTCATTCTTGTGCCTGTACAATATCGCGCATTCATCTAACTCTGGCGTGCAGTTACAATCTTGGCAATGCAGGGAAAGATTAGAGGGCGATCCACCGGTTAATGACCTTTTATGTTCCATTAGCCTCTGATTGATACACCGCCCCGTTTGCCCTACGTAGAACTGGCCACAGCTAAAGGGAATTTTATAAACCACACCCATACGACAGACAGTAAAACTATTGTTCTTATTGTGCTTCACAGGACAAATATCTGCTCTTTCTTTGCCTTTTACCCGCTCCTTTTTCCTCTGCATGGCAGCGCATATCTTACCTAGCTTATTGGGAGCAGTGAAAGCAACATTAACATTATATCTACTTGCAACTGTTTTAAGCCTGTGCAATACTGAATGAATGTACGGAATAGCCACTAATCTTTTTTTCTATTACTGCTTTCTGTAGTCACCTCCATCCCCCTCGAAACCGACTTCTTTAGGCGTTCATTCACAGTGGCCACTGCTATGCTAAGATAACTTGCTTCTAATAGGCGCCGGACCTGTGCATTAAAAGTGGCGCTCATTTTGTGCACGCGGAATCTGGTGAAAGAAGACTTAAGGCACGACATGGCAATTCCGTTTTTTACTACTTTGGAATGCTTGGATTGAAAATATAACAACGGCTTCGAAGATCTTGGGGAGTACTGCCAACAAACGTGATTTTGTTCGAAGAACAAGAAATTGTCTAGAAACTGAATTACGCGGTGCTGAGGAACTGAGCTTGCCAACTAGCTCAGCTTTCTGTCGTTCTACCCTTCTGTGAGTCGTTCAGGTGGTCAAAATAGCTCCACAAAGCATGACAGACCCGGAGCAGCGCAATACGACAATACGACCAAGAATAAGAAAGACCCACACACAGTGCTAACTTGCAAGTGGGTATATGTGTGCGGGCTGTGTACGTGTCTTTCTTATTCTTGGTCCCTGTCGCATTGCGCTGCTCCGCGTCTCTCGTGAATCTAAACGGTCTAGCCAGGCACCGTGCCCCACCAAGCAACGTGCTCGTAGTATCCGCCCCCTCTGCTAATACACTCGAACAAGCCCAGTTGCTCTACATGCTCCCCACCATTTCCAATACGTCTCTTCGAACTAAAGAAAAAAATGCACACGGCATATCCGCTTTTCATATAGGTGTTACAGCAATTTCCGCTGGCAGAGAGATAAACCTGAGAGCTTAATTTTTTTTCTGCGGTATCACTTATATCAAAGGGCCATATAAGACGGTGTATTTCGAATCATGTGCATGCAATGTATAATTTGGATCGTAGTTGGCCGCGTGTTAGATGTGGTGAATGAGCACGACTGTTAATGCGTCGCTTCTGACAGTCGTTCACTCGGAATGGGCGCCGTGTGACAGGATACAGCTGCGCGTGCAACACTTTTCTACATCATGGTCTCTGGTATACCATGCCCTGTTCGGATGGCCACAATGTCTAACTTCTTTTTTTCGCAGTTAGATGCAGACTACTGAAGACGATGGGTGGTTTTATAGATACTGCGTGAAGCTGGTATTGTACAGCCTGCGGTAGGGATAACACGAAGCCAATAGACAACAGCGGAACAATGTATGTAAAATATATAGAAAGTCAGACAGCTCGACACAAACTTCCTAACCTGCTGCTCTGTGTTGGGGAAGGTCAAAAGGCAAACGAAAGGGCTATGCAGGCGATGAGATTATTGATATGATGTGGCTGCCTTTCCGAACAGCCGCGTAATGTATTAAATGCCATGTTTGTTCCTGTTTCGTCAGCAGACAATGAATATAATAAAATAAGCAAGAAAACAGAAACATGGAAGGATATTATTTAAAAAAGAAATCAAATGTAAACTTATCAATGAGGATTAAATTAGCGATAAGCTTCATGCTCTGAACGAATACTAAGAAAAATGAACGTGGCAGAAAAGCCAGCTTGCTGCCGGTATTGACCCAACCAACAACGTGTTCTTTGTTTTCTTTTGTTTTTATGGAAATAAATATAAAGTAAAGATACTTCGTAGCCCTGTATGGGCGACTACTACTGCTTTTCAAGAGAATAATTATGAAACATAATAAGAAACCTCCTAGCTTGTGAAAGTATACAGCGCAGTCACCTAAATAGGGGAAATGAAGATAGAGCTAAGGCGAGCACGAGTTGCCCACTGCGCACTTTACTGAGTGCAGACGTGGACGCCTACTCGCCGAGTTCGCAACAGGCGTACACGAGATGGACATGCAGTCCGAGATGAGCAATCGCGCACAGATGAAGAACGCACACACGTGAAATAACACACGCATAGGCACACAACAGTCAAACGCTGGTTTCGTCACAGAAGGCGCACTAAGACGAGTAAAAGACACATATTAACCAAGTGCACTGAGATGATGGTAACGGGGTGTGCTTGCATCGTTACCAAACGTAACCCACAAGACATGTTCAGTAGGCCTGCGTCTTCAAAGAAAGTTGTATGTTCTAGCAATATAGGTATATGACAGCAGCTGTACCTACGTCAACATTGCCACAGGCTGTTTGTGGAGATGCACTAAATGTAGCCATCAAAGTGTTAGCCATCGCAACTGACTAACATGGCGGCTTATATGGAAGATAATTGAAAACGCAGGCGTCATGTCACGTAATATTGACCGAGCCTTTACATTGGAGTGGTTGAGTTTTGGAAGTGGATTTCAACCTCTGAGCGACGCACTAGAGAGACGGAGTCGTAGACGCTCACGCGTGGACCAAAGCCTGAATTCTTGTGCTTTTGTCGTGGGAGCTTTTCGATCAAGTGTGAAATAAAATCTGGTCACTATCAGAAGAGATTGTGTGCAAAGCTGTGCATGCTGCTGGTAAGAGGTATAAACTTCCCTGTGCATCTTCGAGTAGTTTTTCTTGCAGAAGAGCGACTCTAATATAGGGGAATCGACATAGTATAAAGTACTATGTCCATGTGAGTACATATATATACTCCGAGGGAAGCCGTGGCCTCGGTTGCGCCTCGAAAATATTGTCGTGTTGTAGCGATGTTAAAACAGTGTCAAATTCGCGAAATGACTGATTTAAGCTACTTTCAGCTCTCTCAAGTCAGTTGGCCTACCCAAGTCTTAAAATCTATACATGGTGTTATCGAATGCACCTGCCAATTTTGAGCAAGAGATAGGGCCCGAGGCGTACTCATGTTCTGCATTGTTAAACAGCAATTGGCGGCGGAACTCGTTTCACGATGACTCTCGACGGTAATGCGAATGGCATCAGCAAACCCGCCGCAGTGACGATGCAATGATGCAGAAGGAATGATATCGATGAAGCGGCAATGTCGTATAACGAGAACAGCATGACTGCAGTGAGATACGGCTTCTTAAAATTTGATTACGATATATCGACGCCAAAGTGACGACGACGTCATCGGGAGAATGAGGTGAGGACGACTGTGTGACCATGATGATGTGGCGACGATGGCACGACGATTACCGGATGAAGAAGCATTAATGACGATCATGGCATTACCAAGATGGCGTGATCATGACAGCATGACGAGATGACGAAGCTGGCATGACGACGACTGGACTAACAAGACAGCATCACTTCGGCGGCGTGACAACGAATGCATGACGACTATATGACGACGACGGCGTGACGACGATGGCATAATGAGCGTCGGATGACAAAGCCGGAACGACGGCAGTGCAACGACCCCGACGGCACCACAAGTACGAGCCCACACGTAGCGGCCCGAGCTATCGGACAACTCGGGATACTCGGCCGGGTTAGAAGGCTTTGCGCCGACCACAGCATGACGAAAGTAAGGTTATGAATCTGGTACGACGACAATGGAGTGTACACGACGGTGTCACAACCAAGAGCGCATACCTAGTGGCACGAGCACGCAGACAACTTAGGCCTCTTGGTCTGCGTAAGAGGATGAATGGATGGATGGATAGTGTTGCGGAAGTTGGCTAAATATACTAATATCGCATTTAAAGTTTTCTTAAACGTCTTTGTTTCTGCATTCAATAGGCGAAGCCTTGCGGCAGAAAAGGGGTGCTCTATGAGGGAGGGGGAAAGTTTATGTGCGACGGAATGCTCCGGATTATATTGCCCGGAAGTTTGAAAAACCACAGCCGGCGGAGCATTTATGTTCACGATTTTCGAAGAAACACTTACTATTAAAACGTGAAAGTGTAATGTCTGCATTAAAGGTTACGGTGTGAAAAGGCAATCGAATAATTACACAACAACAAAAAATGGTAGTGATCACGAGGAATCAATTAGATACAATTCGTCTGCATTTAAGTTATGAAACTTGTGCGGTCACATCTATATATTGTCACGTGGTAGTGACGTTAAAGAACACAGTAGCAATACTGTGAAAGACAAAACTAACTTTTATTGGGTGAACCTGTGCCCACAAAAAGAGGCTACACTTGTAGCACAACGATAGCGGCGAACACAGTCGGCGATCGTCGAAATTATGATCAGCGGGTCAAGCGCGTCGGCTTTTATTGATCAGTCGTCGAATGTCCCAGAGTAACCGCTGGGACCCGCGTGTCTTCCACAAAGTTCTACACTATTCGCGTCGCGCGTACATGTAATCAGATTACACAAGTTGCGGTGAAAGACAGTGAACGGAACCATCGATAACATTCCAGAAACTTAATTCTTTTACATGCAGGCGCGTGCTGCGCTTTGCGATAACATTTGTTAGGCGGTGAGAAGTGGTCTCCGGATAAAGATAAAGAAGTACACGTGTCAATATCAATCACAACTATATATATCACGACTATATATCAGCCACAACTATATATATATATATATATATATATATATATATATATATATATATATATATATATATATATATATATATATATATATATATATATGTGTGTGTGTGTGTGTGTGTAGCGAAAACTGAGTGCCGCTAGTGCACTGGCGTGTTATAGGTTAGTGTGAACTAATATTAAATAAACCTGTTTACGATCGAAACGATAGCGCGCACATGACACGCCGTCATCAAGGCATGGTCAACGTTCCAGGTCCATTTTCCGTCCCGTCATCTCACAGTTGGCCATCTGGGTCGCCCCACGATCATCCTCAGCGAGAATACACGCCGCATCTCCTGGGCCAGAAGCGCAATCACTGGGAGAGCCTCAACAGCGTCGCCACTCCTCACCTGCTACGTCATCCTGGAGGCGCGCAACTGCTGCAGCACGGACCAGCGCGACGCCTACGCAAATGTCGTCGGAATGGATAGAGAACCTGGTGTCAGCAACAGGAAAGTTCAGGTGCGCAGCAGGAAACCAGTCGTGCTGGCGGTTTCAGGTGCAGCGACCTTCCGGGTGGGCTCGGCGTGTGCGGATGCCTACTTACTTTTTTTTTTACAATAAAGAAAGCTGCCCATATACTTGTTACGAGTCCCCCTATACAACGTGAAGTGAAATTAGTACCTGAAACTTTGATCTCGATGTTCTATTGATGTCGCTTCGTACTGCGGAAACCTTCGGACGTCTTGTTTATCTCACAGCGGAATGCACCTTGTATCCGATAAATGCGGCTTTTACCGAATCTTTATTAGAATATCCGATTTTTTGTACCTTTAGTGACAATACTATTTTCGCTGCTGGGATAGCTTGTAGATGACTTTAGCTTAAAAAATAGGGGATGTAAAGCATGGACGAAGGGGGGGGGGGTGAATTACATGACAGGCTCTAGTATCTTGACACTGAACACATAAAAGGGCTTACTACTGAATAAATAGGACTCATTAGTACGTGTAGCTTGGCTATTTGGTTCAATATTCAAGTTTACGTAGTAGTAGTACTAGTACTATACTACTACTAGTAGTAGTAGTAGTAGTAGTAGTAGTAGTAGTAGTAGTAGTAGTAGTAGTTGTAGTACATTAGCATTATTATAGACAGAAACCAGAAGGGCCCATACCCCAGTCCCAAGAGGGGGTAGGGAGGGTAGGGGCGGTAGGGGGGGTGAAAAACGGAGTTTGTCCGGCAGGGCGATGCCCCCATTCCAAGGCCCCACTGGCACGGGCAATCTGCTCAGCTCGTTGGATCAGTCGTAGCTGATGTTCCAGTGCCGGGTTAGACAGCAGCGCCTCCCATTCGCCCTATGTGCCGTTTGTTTCACGTTCTTCTCAGTGTTCTGCGCAGTTCCACGTGATGTGAAAGGGTGTTAGTGTTGCTCCACACCACGGGAACATGTCTCTATATGCCGTGGGCTAGATCAGGCGGAGAGTGCGCGGATTTATGCAGGTTTTCATCTGTTCTCTTCGCAACACCGTTGCCTGCGCCGTGTTGAGTATGGCGTGCGGGGGTGAATAGATTTTTCTATTTTCTCTATAGTATTTTTCCATCACGGACGCTTCCCTTATCACAGTGGAATACCGCACATGCAAGGCGCACCAGACCACACAGACTAAACCCTTCGCTGTAACTCAGACCTTCGGCTGGACCGCACCGACGCAAAGCGTCTCTTCTGTGTTGGTTGCTGCTGGGAGTTGCATTCAGCAATAATTGGAATAGCTGACAGTCCTGCATGCGATGTTTGCGGATGTGAGTAGAACATTGAGCACTTATTATGCTACTGTCCTCAATTTGACGCACAAAGATAATCTGTGTCCAACAGATTGAGGAAATTAGATGATCGTTCTCCGAGTGAACAGACACTACTAGAACCCCGTCCCCACCGATCACCGGCTCAGAAGGCAGTGAGCGTATTTTTGTGCTTTCTGAGAACGTCTGGTTTGTACGAGCGGCTTTGACTCTAGTACAGTCCGCGAACAACTCTATACGCCCTCTTTCTCCCTATTCCTCTTCTCCCTTACCCCAGTGTGGGGTAGGCAACCGGACTTTTGAATGGTTAAGATCCCTGCCTTCCTTAAATCCCTCTCTCTCTCTCTCTCTCTCTGTATATATATATATATATATATATATATATATATATATATATATATATATATATATATATATATATATATATATATATATATATATATATATATATATATATATATATATATATATATACACAGTATTATAGGATTGTTGTTGTTGTTGCGTGTAGGAAGGGTCTAGAGGTGTAGGGTCCTCTATTACAGAGTTTGGGGTGGTTCGGCGATATGTAAAGCCTCGAGCCGCCTTGTCCGCATGCAGGTGACGCCCTCGTGACTCGGTGCCCAGGTCACAGTTTGGCTACGTTCATCCGGGCGTTCCCTCCAGTACTGACAAGTATTCAGAGCACTTATGCTCTAATTTTGTCCCTTAGGTAGTTTGTGCAAGCTTTCTGTGAGTGTGTGATTATTGTTAGTGGAGCTTTCCGCGTCTAGCCCTCTTTTATTGCGAGGGGAATTGCAACCTCTTCCGCTTGTTATACAGGCGCAATCTATTGAAGCGCAGGCTGTAATTTTCACTCCACACTCCGTGACCACTGCCACCGCACTCCTTGCACCAGTCTTATAAGGCACAGAGCCAGTGAATCTCGCAGCATTCATATATTTTGTCTTTTTGTGCGTGTATTATGTTGTAGCTTTTCTTCTCCCAGCATTCAGGGTAGGATCCACGTTCTTTGGTATTGGAGATACCGTTGTTACGGTTCAATGTGTGCGGCGGTAAAGGAATCGAAGGCCAAGCGCCTGAGACTCGACGTGCCTAATCGTCATGCCCATCAACATGAAAAGACTTGTCCTTCGGGTGTATGCGACGGGAGCATGCACCAGCGCAAATCCTACTCTCGTTTGTCCTATGTTCATCCCTTCTACGCCAGGGAGTGGTTTATCTCGGAATTCCTGCGTGTGTTTTGACCAGTGTGCTGGCAACGCCCTCCACCAGGAAGCAAGAGAGAATGCGGTTGCCTGGATGGCGTAGGGCATAAGAGGGCCAGCGAGACTCCGCGCACAGATCTCTGCCCTTGCGTCTAGGAGTACGCACGCCGAACGTTTCTGTACTTTTTCTCCTGGAGCGCACCGCTCACCCGTAACGATGTATTAAACTTCTGTTATTGTTTTTACATCACGTCGTCTTCCCTGCCAAATCCTCTCGAATGGTCAGTCTGATTCAAGCTCCAAACAGACGCTTTTGGAAGTGACCGAAACTCCGTCCCCGTAAAAACAAGAGGTATCAGCTCGTAACAGTTGGCGGCAGCCGTCACACTGTGTACCATTCTCTAAGTGCCTTGGGCACCTCTTTATCGTTTCTTGATGTTTTTGTATTAGTGCATCGCGCCCTAACTTGCTTAAGACTTCTTTGCCTGTTGGAGTCTGGAGCAAGCGATTTTTTTGTGTACGCAGCTGTGCTTCGGTTACTTCTTCAATCCTATTGTGCAAACCAAGCGCCAATAGCTTGTTGTTTGAAGTATTCCGAGGTAATCTTATGGTCGTTTGAGAGGTCGTTCTTCTTATTTGGTTTGCTTTTTCTTTCTCTTCCTTGTTCACAGTATGATAGGGGAGTGAGTATGTGATGCTACTGGTGACGAGATTTTTCACCTGTAGGAGGGTATTTTTTTCTCCCAGTCCCGTATGCGGTTGTTTGTTATACGGACGATCATGCGTCAATTGAGTGCATTTAGTACGTAGGCACCTCTGATTAGCTTGCAGCCACATACCCAATATTCTTATGGTATCTTTCTCTGGAATGATTTTTGCGTCTAGCTTGACTTCCAGCTTTAGACTTGGGTCCATCCTTTGTTCTTTTCTCTTTGTAAAGCGGATAAGTTCCGTCTTTTCTGCTGAGCATTAGAGTCCCCGTAGTCTCGTGTATTCTTCTATGGTACTAGCTGCCTGTTGCATCCTATCTTCTTTCTCCGCTAGGCTGCCTTTAGTTGTCCATACGGTTATTTCGTCTGCATATATCATATATTGTAGACCGCCGATTTCTTTGCGTTTGGATCTTTCAAGGCCTATCATGGCAACGTTGAAAGGTGCAGGTGAAATTACCGCCCCTTGTGGTTTTCCTTTCTTTGGTGCTCGAACGGTCTCGGATTCGTAATCCCCCTCCTTAATTATTGCAGTTCTCAGATTAGGGAAACTCTGGACGTATTGAAATATTTTCTGTCCACAGTTTGTTTCCTCCAGCCCTTCAAGTATTCCTTTCTGACTCTTGGTATCTAAGGCTCCATTTATGTCAACTCAACGGCCATGATGAAATCTTCCCCTACATTTGAGATGTCCGTTAGTACTTCTTCCTTTAAGAGTAGTAGGATATCTTGCGTTCAAGACAACAGAAGGTCGTGCTTACATTTGAAGAAACCGAACCAAGCCTCAACATCGAAGCCAACTTGCCCAGAAGCTCTTTTATGAGGCAAAGTTAGGCCGCTTGCAAAATACAATGTTGTGTAAATCCAGGTACTCCGATAGTAAAAAGTGTAAATTTAGCACTCTGCAATAGCACTATGTAAATAACCACGACTTCTGTTACGCGTCGAAGATATTGTCACTTCGTGGCGATTATGCAGAACCAAACACTCCCAAACACGCGTGTTATCGGGCTTGGGTTAATTTCAGCTACCGTGGATTAGCTTGGCTACTCGTACCATTCTTAAAAACACATGCCATCGAATGCTCCGGCTTATACAACACGTAATCTTGAGCAAGAAAGGTGGCGCAGCTATGCTGTGCGTTTTCGAACGGTAACGTACTACCGAAAATACGTAACTGTGATGACTACAGCGAGCGTTGCCGAGTAAAAAATAAAAAAAACTGATCGAACAATTACAGAATTTAAAAAGAAATTGTCATAGTTTTCAAAAAATGAAAGCAAAAGAGAAAAATGAAGGAGAGGACAAGAAAAGCTACAACGACGAATTCCGACGGCGATGATGGAGGGAGGCCACCCGCCACATGTGGCTAAGCGGCTACGGTGTTGAGCTACTAAGCACGAGGCCGCGGGATCAAATACCCGCCGCCGCGGCCGCATTTCGATGGAGGCGAAATGCAAAAAGGCCGGTGTTCTGTGCATTGGGGCACGTTAAAGATTCCCGTGGTGGTCAAAATCAATGCGGAATCCGACACTAGGGCGTGGCTTATAGTAAAATTGTGGATTTGGCACCTGAAACAGAATTCGTTTTATGAAGGGAGGCCAATGACGTCAGTACAACAGCGGCGGAATCGCAACGACATAGCCACTTCTACAACGATAAGCACGACGTCAAAACCAAGGAAGTCGATGAAGGCACAACAATGATAACACCGACGGCAGCTTCACGGTTTAGACTTCACCGAAATGACGTGCCAAAACCAATTTCTGATTATGAGGCACGCCGTAGTGGAGGACTGCGGAAATTTTGACCACCTGGGGTTCTTTAACGCGCATCTAAATCTAAGTACACGGGTGTTTTCGCATTTCGCCTCCATCGAAATGCGGCCATCGCAGCCGGGATTCGATCCCGAGACCTCGTGCTCAGCAGCTCAACACCATAGCCACTGAGCAAGCACGGCGGGTCACATCACACTTGTGTGAGTTTGTAGAAGCACAACCCAATTTTCCAGCGAAGTTGTTTGTCTCGAGTGGTTGCATCTCTAATATCAGTAGCCTGCAAATAAATCGCGAACTTTCGAACGTTCCTCGCATCTGACTCCCCAATATGAAACGTTTCTCGCTTACAAGGCATTTGAATACTTAATAAAGAAATGTTTAGCAACGGCCCTACCTCACCAACACACCTTTAACTTCTCATAAAATATGAGCCCGTATTGCCCTCCTACCTTCCTTTAAACCAAGCCTTATATCGATGGCTGTCTTTGTATTTATAGTAGACTTAAGGTAAATTATATGCTGTTCATTAAACACACTTTAACGACCAAGAACAGTGCATACGTAATTTACTTAAAACGCCATAATTAACCCACACACCATGAACAGTGTTCACTAATCACCCATTGAACCTCTTCCATATTTCCACAATATCTAAACAAGGTGCCTCGTCCGAAAAGCGGAAACCTGCTACGAACCTCATATGATGCGCGAAAATAGGTAGATAAGCTGAGTTACTTTATTACTTGCAAAGCTCACAATTAGACGAGAAACGCCTCGCCCAGCATTAAACCTAACATAGAACACTTTTTCCCTAATATAACTTTAATGTGACGTAGTGTTCTTTAGCGATGCTGTGAAGCATAGCTGATAACGGTTGTATAACGCTTTCGAAAAGTTCGCGGAGGAATATTCTGGACAAAGGCTGTGTTTTATACACAGAAAACTAACTGCACATGCACTTCAATCATTGCCTTCTCTCAATTTTTTTTTCTTTTTCTTAACTTTTGTGTTGATGGCTGCTATGTGCAGTTATGCTATCTGCTATGTGCAATACGGCCGCCGCGGTCGGAATTTGATCTCGCTAACTCTTGCTTAGCAGCGCAACACCATATGCAAGCCACCGCATCGGGTTAGCGCGTCATGGTTACTGGGAGTTAGGCGTTCGGCATAAAGAGACATCCCAGAGACCGGCGCGTCCAACTGAATAGTTTTTTTATTGCGTGGAATAGGTCCAATAGTATAGTATATATTATATAAGGCCAGTGCAGTAATACAGCAGTGGCCCTCGCGCGCTCTTGCTTATAATTAGACGAAATTATTATCACGAAGACTGTTACACGTTCGGACATTGTCTATTCATGGGAAATGTTCAGGTCGCCTTAGCGTCAGCTCGTCTAATAACAGGCGATGTCAGGAGCTGCACCAGCCTCCGGAGAAAAACACAACAGTCGTGGGGTCCACGCACTGTCCGCACTGTCCACTGTCATGAGTCCTCGAGTGAACAGCGGGGCGACTACTTCGGACCCCGCAGAGGGCGCCGGTGTCTCTCTTCCGGTAGCGTGGGAGCCCACACCGCCGTGTCATCTTCCTCAACTTTGCCGTTGAATGACTGCGGGACTACATTCAGGCTGTCCTATTTCTGCTGGTTGAGGTCTGAGCCGTACGGCTGCGTTATTGCATTCAGCCTTTTGCCTTCATGCTGCTCCCTGTGTTGTGCTATCCTGTAGAGGAAAAGCTGGGGGCTGTGCATAATTAGCGGCGGCGCAGGTTCATACGCGGCCAGGACGCTCTTGCGGAGGCCTCCATGGTTAGTTGGTTGTGCCGACGTGGTAGCTGCAAAGATAGTCCAGTCGAAGGCGATGGTCGAGCAAGTCCAGACCAAGGGCCAGCAGCAGATGTTTTCCCAGCTCGCTGATCTCCTGGACCAAAAGTGCAACCACTGGGAGAGCCTCAACAGCGTCGCCAATCCTCGCCTGCGCAGCCTCTATGTCATCCTGGAGGCGCGCAACTGCTGCAGCACGGACCAGCGCGACGCCCACGCAGATGTTGTCGGAATGGACAGAGGACCTGGTGTTAGCAGCACGAAAGGCAGGAGGTGCAGGTGTGCGGCAGGAAAGCAGTCGCGTTGGCGGCTTGGTGGGCATTGACCTCCCAGGCGGTCTTGTCTTAAACGGAGGTGAGCAGCTCAGCAGCGCCACGAACCCATGAGCGTTCGCGCTGCTTGAAATGCGACCGTGCATCGGGGACAGCGAACGGCAACTAGTCACGTGATTTCGGCATCCGGGAGCGGAAAAGCTTAAGACAAGCGGCGCGCTGATGCAAGTCGTGTTGAACCAAGCCGAGCACACAGCCTGTTGCAAGGGCGGCGGTAATTCGCCGGATGGCTCGGCACGTTCCAAAAGCTGCAGCGTGTCCAGGATGATGTTCGGTGCTTCAGTGCTTTGGTGATGCGGTGAGCGTTCTGGCTGTCGAGGAAGCCGCCGCTCCGTCATCTTGAGAAGCGGGATCCGCAGCTGAAGCAGCCGGTCACCCTCACGTGCAGCGGCCTCGATGAAGGCGGTGAACTGGATTCCAGTAGCTAACTGTGCTTCGTCAGTGCAATGTTGATGCGCTAACGCGGAGGTTATTCGTTGCCGTGAACGCCTAGGTCGCGTTCGGTGGTTGTGCGCAGGTAGTTGCGGGATAGGACCCAGCGTAGAAGCTCCGGGTTGTCCCAGCTTGACATGAAGGCACGTCGGACGTCCTCGTTCCTGGTGCATCTGTGCAGAGGTTCCGGCAACGTGGGCGCGGCTTGCCATTCCACGATGTTCATGCGTTGGCGATCCTCTGGGCACGGCAATCTTGGTTTCCATCGATGGGTTGCTGTGCGAGCGCAGACAGACAGGGAGCACTTCTTGTCCGTCCCGGACGATTGCTGCCGCTCGAAAATGGCGATTCGATGAACGAGCACGAGCGTCACGACGACACGCGGACGCACTTCTTTCTCATCGCGCAACGCCGCGTGTTCGGCAGTGAAGAAGTAAAGAAGAAGAAGAGGCGTCGCAAACTACTTACTGTGTATTTTGCATGGTTCTCGTGTAAAATTTGTTAAGTGCGTACTTGTTTATTGAAGAGTAATAAAATTTTTGTTTTACCGCGTGATAGAAGAAAGAAAATAAACACGCGCACAAGCTAACGAACAAAAAAGAGCATATGCAATCTCTGACGTGACCCTATGCGTCCGTTCAGCGTCAACATCGACGGTGCTGATGAGACGCCGTGCGCTCAGACTGTTGCGTGAGACAGACGTAAGCCATAAGCCAAGACAGAAATCAGAAACAGAAAAAAAATGACATACACAAAATATCGGCTTCTTTTATTAGATTGGCGCGTCACTTAATGCCTTTAGCAACTCTTAGTGTGCGACCAATTTGGGGGTAATAAAGCGCGTAGTTATGAGATAGATGCCACTCTTACTGCTGCGCTCTTCTTGTGGGTCTGCAAGTTCTTTTATTGTCGCGTCAGCAGTTTAATGTGTTAGGAATCTATGGTATATGCACAGCGTAGATTGAATGTTTATTTTATTATTCTTTCTTCACTTGTCACTGACTTGGTCAATGAGATTCAGATGAATAAACGATTGTTTGAAGTAGACAATTTTGGACAATTTTACAGTGATTTCGTGCCTCTTACGCTTTAGCGTTTTTCTCTGAAGGAGCAAATCTTATATGGTGCGCTGATATGGTAGGGGAAGTGAAGCTAATGCTAATTTTGAAAATTTTTTATTATTATTATTATTATTATTATTATTGTTGTTGTTGTTATTCCACGATTTGCTCCTTGTTCGTGTTAGATGAATATGAAGCCAATAGACAACATCGGAGCAATGTATGTAAAATTTATATAAAGGCAGAGAGCTCGACACAAACTTCTTAACCTTCTGCTGGGTGTTGGGGAAGGTCAAAAGGCAAACGAAAGGGCTATGCAGGCGATGAAATTATTTATATGATGTGGCTGCTCGTCATAACAGCCGCGTAATGTATTTATTGCCATGATTGTTCCTGTTTTGTCAACAGGCAATGAATATAATAAAAGAACGAAAAAAAGGAAACGTGGAAGGATATCATTTTAAAAAATCAAATGTAATCTTATTATTGAAGATTAAATTAGCGATAAGCTTCATGCTCTCAGCAAATACTAAGAAAAATGAAAGTGGCAGCAAATCCAGCGTGCTGCCTGTATTGACCCGACCAACAACGTGTTCTTTGTTTTCTTTTCTCTTCATCGAAATAAATATAAAATAAAGATACTTTGTAACCCTGTATGGGTGACGGCTACTGCTTTTCTAGAAAATAATTATGAAACATAATAAGAAACCTCCTAGGTTCTGAAGATATGCAGCGCAGTTATCTAAACAGGGAAAATGAAGATAGCGCTAAGGTGAGCACGAGTTGTCCACCGAACACTTTACTGAGGGCAGACAGGTACGCCTAGTCGCGGAGTTCCAAACAGGCGTACACGAGATAGAGATACAGTCCGAGATGGACATCATGGAGAATCAACGTTCCAGGTCCATTCTCAGCGAGCATCATCGCGACACATAATATTACTATTTTCTGTTGCGCACCAACACCGCCGTCTTGAGAAGCAAGATCCACGCTTATAGCTCATGGTTGATCCTACGTAGATACATCATTGAGAATATGCATAATTTCCGCGTAGCTCACAAGGCAGATTAGGCACAACTAGACTGTCTCGTCTGCCCCAGCCCACGGGAGTTACGTGTCACCGCGACGCTGCTAATACACATTTGTGGAAGTGGATAGAATATTTGCGGCCCGCCTTTTTCTAGAGTCTCCTCCTCACGGCTAGCAGTGTGTCCAATGGGGCTGGGTGGTTCATCTGTAAGCTGTAATGAACGGCTGTGAGCTTATTCGATCGGTGTCTCGGCATCAGATGTCCTGCTACTGTCTGTCAGCATTTTTCTGTTTGTGCAGTCTTCAGCAGCCTCTTTCCCTTTCTTTGCCAGTAGAATTATGAGCAGTGCTATCTTCCATATCTGTATCAGTTGTGTCAAGATCCGTAACATCGCTGATATGAAGTAGGGGGGCGTTGCTGTCTCCAGCAGTCACGCTTTCTCTTATTTGCGCGAATGCTTCTTGCGGCTCCACAGGTGCCTTTGGTGGGCCGCAAGTGCTTACGGTGCTTGAGTTGGCGTTGGTCTGTTGAGCCTCACTCACCATAGACTCATCAAGCGAAGTATCTAGAGAACTTGAGCCCAAGTATTTGTCGTCTTCGGATTTGTTTGATGTTAGTTAGTTTCATGGATGGCTTTGACTGCGAGGAGGCTTATGCTGCTACAACCTTTCATGCACGGTCGCCTTTCATGCAAAGTTTCAATATTGCAAAGCGGAAACCTGCCACGGACCTCTTTTCATGCGTTAAAATAGGGAGGTAAGATTCTTCCGTTAATACTTGGAAAACTCATAACTAAACGGGAAACCTTTCGCCCAGCATTACACTTAACATGCAACTTATTTTTGACCAAATCTAAACTTAATGTGATGTAGAGTTCTTTAGGGACGCTGTGAAGTATAGCGGATAACGACCGTATAACCCTTTAAAACAGTTGGCGAAGGTAATTGACCAAGGCTGTATTTTATGCAGAGAAAGCTAACTGCACGTGCAATTTAGCTATTGCGCTCTCCCGATTTTTCTTTTTTTTTTTACTTCGTGTTGGTGGCAGCTATACACGGTTCCTCAAAGAAAGCGGGGCCAAATTCTGCGACATTGATAACACATTGACAACGCTCCGGAACGCTTGATTAGATAAATTTACTTGAAAGACCGCATTTATTCCAGTGTTCACCTGCGCCTACACAGCATGCATTACTTCCCTCCTATCTTTCGACAACATATACAACGTGCCTTGTTAGTTCACCGAAGAATGCGTTTAAGCCTGCTGTGAACGTTGCATAACGCATGAAAATGGGCAGAAACTGAGCATTCTGTAAATATTTGCAACACTATAGTGACATCAAAAACGTGCAACTTTATCCATTCATCACCACCAACCCTCATTTGCAAGACATACAAACAGTTTCACATACAGTTCCACTAGGACTAAAATATATTGCGGATAACACTCGTAAAACTGTTCCGAAGTCTAGACTTGGGAGTTCTTTGCAAAATCCATCTTTAATTGATTTTCTTGCAATTCCGCCCACAGATCGTTCATAAGAATTCCCACTTACCTCAATATGTCAACTTTGAGGCACCTTAAGTTATTTATTTCAATAGACTAGGGAAACCTATAAGGAATTTTGTATACTAAGCTTGTACAGCTTTGCAAAGCTCGAGTAAGTAATTTGTCGCAAATTCTGTTTGTAAACAACGCAGTTCAAGTTTTCCCTCCACACGGCGTCAATTTTGTCCAGGTATAACACTACATCCCCCTTTGGCTCATGCAGGGCACTGGGACAAGTTTGTAAGCATTTCATATAACGCCTCTCAGCATGTGGAAAACAAGGGCTTAGCAATTTTCACTTTGCACTTAACTAACCAACACACTTCAACATGTGACTGCAATGTTCCGCTAATATGTCCCCGTTTCACTGATATATAAACTGGCTGAATGATCTAGATTTTTTTTTTTTATGACAAGGTGAGAATACCCATGCATTCGAGCGCTTGCAGTACCACTAAGAGGTCTGCTGCGAAATTGGCGCATTTCTTCTTAGTGTGACCGATATTTATTGCACGCATAATTATATAAGCAGACAAGTTTAGATATATTGTTATTATGGTGGTTTGTTATTGGTACCGTGCACATTATTAGGGCGTGTTCGATAAACATCCACTTATTCATCGCGTTGATGATAATGCTGATTATGTTACGAGAACGATGAGCCTTCAAAATATAGCGCATACCCACTATGAATGATGTGCCAAAAATCGGGTGATTGTACGCACAGATAACTGCAGGAAAGAATGAAGAAGTGGTGAAAGTAAAACTTGGAGCAATCGAGTTTTTCATTTATTATTTGTTTTGAGTATTGCTCAGGGGTTTAAAAATGTGCTCTTCAGTGCGCGCAAATGATAGAGCGGTGGTGGTGCTCAGGGCTGACAACGATGATGGTTTCATCCATGAGTTAGGGTACAGGATTGATTTCTGGGGTTGTGCGAAAACCACGATTTGATTATGAAGCACGCCGTAGTAGACCCTCCGGGTTAATTTTGACCACCAATGCATCTATAACCTGCCCCTAACGCATGGGACGTTTTTGCATTTTGCTTCCATCGACATGCGGCCGCTGCGTTCGGAATTTGATCTCGCGACAAGTTGCTTAGTAGCGCAACACCATATATAAGCTACCGCCACGGGCTAGGGTGTCATGGTTACTGGAAGACATGCGTTCCGCATAAAAAGACATCCCAGAGACCGGCGCTTCAAATTCTCTTGTTTTTTATTGCATCGAATAGGTTCAAAAATACAATAAATTATATGGGGCCAGTACACTAACACCAGTGGCCCTTCTGGGCTCTTTCTAATAATCAGACGAAATGTTTATCACGAAGAATATTCCACACGTTCGAACATCGTCAATTGATGCGAAATCTTCAGGTCCTCTTAAAGTCGCATCGTCCAATCGCAGGCGGTGGCAGCCGTTACAGAAAGAAACGCAAGCGTCCTGGAGTCCCCACAACGAAAGACATGATGGAGCCCTCGAGTGAACAGCGCGGCATGTAGTTCGGACCCCGCAGAGGGCGCCGGTGTCTCTCCTCTGGTTGCGTGGAAGCTCACACGAAGTGCCCCTCGTGTCGCCTTCCTGCACTTCGTCGTTGAACGACTGCGTGACTACATTCAGGCTGTCTTGTTCATGCCGTTTGACGTCTGCTGCATACGGCTGCGTCACTGCACTCAACCTTTAGGCTTCATCCTGCTCCTTGTATTTTGCGACCTTGCCATATAAAATCTCGAGGATGTGCATAGTGAGCGGCGGCGCAAGATCGATTGCGGCCAGGAAGCTCTTGCGGAGGCCTATATGGCTAGTTGGTTGTGCCGAGGAGGTAGCTGCAACAGTAGTCCTGTCGAAGGCAATGGTCGAGCAAGTCCAGACCCAGAGGCAGCAGCAGATGTTCACCACACTCGCCGATCTCCTGGGCCACATGTGCAATCACTGGGAGAGCCTCAACAGCGTCGCCAGTCCTCGCCTGCGCAGCCTCTACGTCATCCTGGAGGCGCGCAACTGCTGCAGCACGGACCAGCGGGACGCCCACGCAGATGTTGTCGCAGTGGACAGAGGACCTGGTGTCAGGAGCAGGAAAGGCAGGAGGTGCAGGTGTGCGGCAGGAAAGCAGTCGCGCTGGAGGCTTGGTGGGCATTGACCTCCCAGGTGGTCTTGGCTTAAACGGAGGGGAACAGCTCAGCAGCGCCACGAATCCATGCGCTTTCGGGTTGCATGAAAGGCGACCGTGCATCGGGGACAGCGAACGGCAACTAGTCACGTGATTTTGGCATCCGGGAGCGGAGAAGCTTACAACAAGCTGCGGGTGGATGCAAGTCGCTGCGAACCAAGCCGAGCACACAGCCTGTTGCAAGGGCCGCAGCCATTCTCCGGACGGCTCGGCGTGTTCCCAAAGCTGCGGTGTGTCCAGGATGTGTCTCTGTGCGTCAGTGCTTTGGAGATGCGGTGAGTGCTGTGGCCGTCGAGGAAGCCGCCGCACATTCGGCTTGAGAAGCGGGTTCCACAGCTGCAGTAGTTGGTCGCCCTCACGTGCAGCGGCATCGATGAAGGCAGTGAACTGCATTCCCGTAGCTAAATGCGCTGCCTGAGCGTGATGATGCGCTAACGGGTACAGTTTTCGTTGAAGTGAATGCCGAGGTAGCTTTCGGTGCTTCTGCAGCCGTAATTGCCGGATAGGGTCCAACGTAAAAGCTCCAGGTTCCCCCAGCTTGACACGAAGGCGCGTCGGACGTCCTTGTTCCTCGTGCATCTCCGCAGCGGCTTCGGCAAAGCCGGCACGTGTTGCCATTCGGCGATGTTCAGGCGTTGGGGATCCTGTGGCCATGGCAATCTCGGTTTCCGTCGATGCGTTGGCGTGCGACCGCAGACAAGCAGGGAGAACTTCTTGTCGTCTCGAACGAATGCTGCCACTGGAAAATGGCGATTCGATGAACGTGCATCAGCTGCACGAGGACACGCGAGAGCGCTTCTTTCTCATCGTGCAATGCCGCGTGTTCTGCTGTCAAGAAGTAAAGAAAAAGAAGAGGCTTCGCAAACTGCCCACTCCGTATTTTGTATTATTTCCTTTTAAAATTTTTTAAGTGCGTACTTGTTTCTTGACGACTAATAATATTTTTGTTTTACCACATGATAAAGAAAATAGAAAGAAACAAACAAATAAGCAAACACGCTAACGAACAAAAAAGTCCGTGTGCCTTCCTTGACGGGACCCCATGCACATGTACAGCTTGAACATCGATGGTGCTGGTTAGACGGTCGGCAGTCAGAGGTTCGTTTGACATAACCATGAGCCAGGAGGGACATAAGAAACAGTAAAAAATGGACTAAATTGTGGCTTCTTTTGTTACATTGGGGCGTCACTTCGAATGCTTTTGGCAATTGATATTGTGCGACCAAATTGCAGGTATTAAAACGCGTGGTAATGAGCTAGCTGTCACTGTTACTGGTGCGCTCTTCGCGGGAATATGGTGTGCTGATAAGGCAGGCGAAATGAAGGTGGTACCGTCTATTAAGAGGACCTATTATTATTATTATTATTATTATTATTATTATTATTATTATTATTATTATTATTATTATTATTATTATTATTATTATTATTATTATTATTATTATTATTGGCTGCTATTGTAGCACTACTACGCTGCTGTCTCCTCGATAGGTCCTGGTTCGTGCGCGAATCTGAACTATTTCTTTTTGACTATGCAGTTTTTAATGGTGTGCCCCTAGCTTCCGTGTGAGCTCACATACTCTTAGTTTTCATCAATACCGTTTCCTCAGCAACCCAGAAGTCTTCGTTTCTTTTTCAAACTATTTAAACAAATGCACAGTATTCAGAACCGCCGCGGTCAGCTGTCAGACCTATCCTGCACTGCAAGGTGATTATTAAAAGGGCGCACTCTTAATTAATCGCAAGCTAGAATTTTGTCATATTCGCGTAAAACCTTTAATGTCGTCTTCCCGTATTCTGTTGATCGTGCGGTGTTGAGCAGGATTATTTCAAGATGTGACCTGGGTGTGCTCTCTCACAAGACGTTAAGCTTCTCCACCCACTCCAAGTTAAGCTCGTACAATCGCGAGGTCTAAGCGCGCTTGGTTCTGTTTGCAGACTTGCAAGTGTTCCCGCACACAAATTGTTTTGCGCATATTGTTCGCATATATGTGTTTCCACTATCTTGAATATGCCTCAGCGGTGTGGAATGGTAAATGCAATTGGAATAGCATATTAATTGAGCGTGTTCGGAAAAAGTTAATGAGTCAATGTATAAACATCGTTTCCTCAGCTTACGCACCTACAACTTTTGAAGTCTGAGTAATCATCGTAGACATTTCCATCACCTTGCTACCGACGTAGTTGTACCAACGTCCTCTTTTTATGCAAAATCATTTACGCAATTATGACGTGTTCGGTTCTACTAGATTCTGTTTCACTTAGAGTTCAGCATGAGAGCACCAAGGATTACCTTCCGCGTTCTTGCCTATTTCAGCAGACACTCACCTCACCACGCAATGCGCTGTCACTTCCTCCATCTTGATATCTTTCAAAACGTGTTATCTTCCTTCTGTTCCGAGTTACCCACTCTTTCTTCAATGTTATTCCTAACCGCACTCATCTAAAGTCTTCACATAGTTTGTTCCTTCTTCCGCATATGTGTTCTGTCTCTCAATATTTTTATTGCTGGATTGTTGTAAATTTTGTGTCTGCTTTTACGGGTTTTTTTTTGCTTTCTTATTAAATTTTCTTATCGCAAAATTTTTGGATTATAGTTGTGCGACGGTGCCCTTTGAAGTCAACAACAAAGTAAGGCACACAGATAAACATGCTGGAGCGCTATAGCATTTGACGTTTACTAAAACTTCCCGTGCTCATATATACCAATAATCGTACAGCCCCTTGAGGCGTTCTATCATCTCACTTACGAGTCAAGAAGCAAATTTATCATTCGTGTTGCAATACCGATGCCAAATATTTAATGTAAAATTACTAAAGTTTGTTTATGTTATAGAGCTAAGTTTAGAGGCAAACAGATTGAATGTCGAACTTAAATTTATAGAACATCCATGTGTAAAAAAAAAGTGGAGCCCTTCTGTAAGTAGCTCATAGGCTCAAAATGACTTGACCAAGTAACTTGCTCGTAGTGCCCACCCCTTCTGCTGCTTTGGTTATGCTATTCTAACAAGCTCAGTTGAGCTACACGCTCCCTGCAATTTCTAAATTATCTGTCAGAACCAAAGAAATAAATACTCACGGTATATGCGCATTTCACGTTGTTACGGGCACTTTATTCATCGGTGGCACTTAGTTCAAAGGGCCGTATCAAACGATGTATTCGGAAATATGGGCATGCAATATGTGTGATTTCGATCGCGGTTGGTGGCGTGCCAGATGCGACAAATGAGCACGACTGTTGATGCGTCGCTTCTGACAGTTGTCCACTCGGAATTGGCGCCGTGTGACACGAGACAGCTGCGCGCGCAACACTGTTTTGCATCATCGTCTCTGGTATGCCATTCGCTGTTCAGATGGCCACAATGGCTAGCTTCTTTTTTTTCTCAGTTAGATGCAGACTACTGAAGACGATGGGCGGTTTTATAGATACTGCGTGAAGCTGGTATTGTACAGCCCGCGGTAGGGATAACACGAAGCCAATAGACAACAGCGGAACAATGTATGTAAAATATATAGAAAGTCAGACAGCTCGACACAAACTTCCGAACCTGCTGCTCTGTGTTGGGGAAGCGAGCTTGATATTGCATATAGGTGGGATGATATGAAGCCAATGGACTAGAGCTCGATGAAAACTCCCTAACCTGGTGCTCTGTGCTGGGATAGGTCAAAAGGCCAATGAAAGAGGCACGCAGGTGATGAGAACATTCATGTGAGGATGTTGGTCGTCAAAACTGCAGCGGAATACATTTACGCTCGAATTTATTCACGTTTCGTACAGCAGACAATGATTATAAAATACGGAAATTAAATAAAAGAGAAGGAAAACAAAGGAGGAAATGGCTTTTTATTCAAATATAAAGTTATGGAAGATGATTGAATGAGCGATAAGCTTCACGTTCTCTCCAAATGCTAAGAAATATGAAAGTGGCATCAAAGCGAGCTTGCTGCTGGTATTAGCCGAAGCGACATGTGTTTGTTTTCTTTGGCTTTTATTTCAATGAAAGGAAAAGGAAAATACCATCACCCTGCATTGGTCACGGCTACTCATATTCAATAAAATAATTATGAAACATAAGAAAGAAACCTTATAGGTTAGGAAATAATAGAGAAAATGAAGGTAGAGGTAACGCGAGTACAAGTTGCCCACCTCGCACTTTAATGAGTGCACACATGTACGCCTATTAATGGAATTCCGAACATAGATGAAAAAAAAGTCACATTTGTGCGTGACACACCCAGCACAGTCACACGTAAGCTGGAGGAGCGGCTCCGTAGGAACTCCATTTTTGGCATCAGGCACTGGAGGGTCTCCGCGGCGAAGTCTCTTGCGTCGTTTTCACGAGTCACATCCACACATGTCGCATCCCTCGGCCCGTGGCACGATACGATGCTGCTGCTGTTGCTGCTGTTGTTGTTGTTGTTGTTGTTGTTGTTGTTGATGATGATGATGATGATGATGATGTAGTTGCATACGCTTTGAAGTGGGACGGTCACAAACAGTCGCCCAACCTGCTTTACCTATTCAAGTATCCTACATATGCTTTGCCTACTCAAATTTTTCGATAGACCTCCTTAATATTCTTTTTCTTGCTCAAGACAATCCACCCATGTCTTTGCCATTTCGTCCTGTGGTTCGAACAGCTACTGGATAGAGCCGACAACATCTTACGCTGTAAAAGAGTGCACCTCTCTCCACTGCGGGTTCCTGTATAAATCACTGTGGAATTTTGGGACGTTAAACCACACAATTAATTTCAGGCGTAAATTGTTGCTGCAGGAAACGATTCACGCGCCAAGCGCCTCGAAGCCCTTGCTTGCTCGAGGGAAGCGGGTAAAAGTGCTGTTAGGCAATCACAGGCAAGCGTTCGATGCCACTCGGGCTGCAGCGCTGGGGGAACTGGTTGCAAACGAGCAGCTTCTACTCGGAGAGACAGACGACGTCGACACGCCTAATCGCGAGGAGGTAAAAAAAATAAAGCTTCGATTTAAAATCATTGTACTCGTGAAGAGGGATATCTGTTGGAATACTGATATTCATTTCTCTGCCTAATTCCGTAAAGAACAAAGCCGGTCACCGGCACATCGCTACTGTTTGTAGGGTCAGTAAAAATGGCTATACATTGATTCTTCCGCTTCGAGCCCATTCTAATGTCCACTCGGTGCACGAGAACATCCGCACAAGATAACATCAGCCTCGTTAGGGCGCTTTAGAATTCTTATCATATCCATGGTTTGTGATTAGAAAAGAGATAATTGCGCATTTCTGTTTTGTTTCGCCACCGTCACGTTAGCTTAATGGCACTGCGCTGGTAAACTCTAGGTCGTGGGTTCGTTCCCGGCCACGGCAGTCATAGTTCGGTAGCGGGGAAGTACAAAAACGCTGGTTTGCTTAGATTTAGGTGCGCGGTGAGGAACCACAGCTGGCTAAATTAATCCGGAATCTCCAACTACGGCGTGCCTTATAAACAGACTGTAGTTTTGGCGCATAAGACCACAGAAGTTACCTCAAAAATTTTTTCTCGTCGCCTAATCAAACGACTCTTCTAGATACTTTGCTACTATACG
Source organism: Dermacentor variabilis (assembly GCF_050947875.1). NCBI lineage: Eukaryota > Metazoa > Arthropoda > Arachnida > Ixodida > Ixodidae > Dermacentor > Dermacentor variabilis. The sequence continues at coordinate 56,188,363 of NW_027460280.1, read as the reverse complement.
GGATTTTTTCTTCGTACCATAGAATGCTCCTCGCGTGTTTTACCGCACAACCTCTCCGTGTACGTCACTTTCTTCTATAATGATTTTCTTAATTCCTATACATTATCGTGGGCAAGTAATCGAGTGGTGGTGGCTCTCATGGCGGACCTAAATGATGACGTCGACCATAAGGTGTCGTGGTTACTGAGTGTTACGCGGTCCGCGAAAAAAGATATCTCCGACACTTGCGCGTCCAATCCGATTTTTTTAATTTTGTCAAATAAGCGCTGCGAAGAATTTTTTAAATATCCTATAAGACAACTGCGCTTGCGTAAAAATGGAAGGTGTGGGCCAGTCCTATTAAAAAATCAACATGACTACTTGCCCATAGCACAGCGTCATAAACGAACACGCAACGTCTCAGGCCACTACTGCTTCAACTGGTCTAACCGCCGGCTGTCGAGCGCGCTCCACGAGCCTTCGCAGCAGAACATCATGCGGCACACAAAAAATAGCGTGGCTACGCGTTGCCCTCCAACACTGTTGTCTTGAGAAGCAGAATCCACACTTCCAAGATGCTGGTCGCTGTTGGATGCAGCGTATTCAGCTCCCGGTCTGTCGCCTTGTGCAGAGATGGGCGCACCCAAGAACGACGGCAGTGGGGAGCACTACGTCGAAGCAGCGCAGAAGAAATACACAATGCACGCGAAGACCATCAGCCAGATTTGGGAAAGGGAGACCGTCGTCCGCTCCAACCTGGTCAACAAGAACTCAAGGCAGCAAGTTGCCAACACTTTAGAGGTGCTGCAGGGCTGCAGCGAGGACACCTCAAAGGAGACCGAGCAACTGGACCGTTACAAGCATCCAGGCGCCTTGGAGGCAGTGGCTGCAGAGACAGTTCCATTCAGGCCGACACCCAGGGCCAGCAGCAGATGTTTGCCTAGCTGGCCAGGCTTCTGGGTCACAAGTGAAACCACTGGGAGAGCCTCAACAGCGATGCCTTTGCACACCTGCCGAGCATCTACGCCACGAATCCTGGTACGTTCACGCCCATCGAAGGGGGACCGAGCTTCTGCGGCAGCGAACGGCAACCAGTGACCTTCTATTACCATACGGGCGCAGAGAAGCTCACAGCGAGTTGCGGATTGCTGGAAGTCGCTGCAGATCAAGCCCTGTACACATTTTCCCGTAGCTAGTTGCACTGCGTCAACACGGTGGTGATGCGCTGACGGAGATTGTCTTCGCTGCCGAGATCCCTGCAATATTCCTCGGTGGCTCAGGACGGGCGAATGCCTTGCAAGAACCTGCGCTCCAGGTTCTCCTGGCTTGTCACGAAGAGACGTTGAACGTTCTCGTTCGGCTGTTGTCGTGGCTTTGTACAGGCCGACACATCTTGCCATTCGGCGATGATTAGGCGGTGAGGATCCTCTGGCCATCGCGATGTTCACTTCTGTCGTTCTTGATTGCGTTCGATCCTAATGAATCAGGGTGACCTTCTTCTCCGAATAGAACTGTTGCTGCTGTTGGAAAATGGCGATGCAATGAACAAGCATCAACTACACGAGAACACACAGGAACACTTCTTTCTCATCGTGCAACTTCTCGTACTTGGCTGTCAAGAAGGAAACAAGAACAGGCTTCCAAAGTATGCTGCCCTGCGGAAGATTTTGAATTTCTTGGTGGTGTTAGTTTGTTTTAACACTAGCAAAGTTTATTGTTCCTTTATTTCATTACAAAGAAATGAATGACTAAACACGCAAACAATATAATAAACAAAAGGATTATATGGCATCTCACATGTGAACTTATCCGCACTTGTGCTAATACCAACAGGTATTGGTGAAACGCTCTACACATGAATCGTTGTTGAACCTCGATGTTGTGGTTTGTGTTAGTGTGCGCGATATAGTCATAAAGTAGCGAAAACAAGTTAATTAAAGCCTATGGCATAGTCTGTTTCCCCAGTCTACCACAGAAGTAGAGGTAAAAGTTGCAAGGTCAAGCCGCGGCTTTTTTCACGAGATTCCCGACTGTGGCGATTGGTTTGAGCAACTCATAATGCGTGAACCAATTGCGGGTATAAACGTTTAATATTCGGATAAAATTGGTTGTTATCGGCGCTGTCCTTTTCGCGAATGTGTAACTGCTCTCATTGTTGCGTGAATAATTTAGTGCAGCTTGGAGGAATTCGAAAAAAATTTGAAAACGGAATTCGAAATCCCAAAGGTAACGCCGGAAGAAGTAAAGAAAGCCTTGGGAGATATGCAAAGGGGGAAGGCAGCTGGGGAGGATCAGGTAACAACAGATTTGTTGAAGGATGGTAGATAGATTGTTCTAGAGAAACTGGCTACCCTGTATACGCAATGCCTCATGACCTCGAGCGTACGGGTATCTTGGAAGAACGCTAACATAATCGTAATCCATTAGAAAGGGGACGCCAAAGACTTGAAAAATTATAGACCGATCAGCTTACAGTCAGTTGCCTACATACTATTTACTAAGGTAACCGCAAATAGAATCAGGAACACCTTACACTTCTGTCAACCAAAGGACCAGGCAGGATTCCGTAAAGGCTACTCAACAATAGACCATATTCACACTATCAATCAGGTGATAGAGAAATATAACCAACCCTTATATATAGCTTTCATTGATTACGAGAAAGCGTTTGATTCTGTCGAAACCTGAGCAGTCATAGAGGCATTACGGAATCAGGGTGTAGACGAGCCGTATGTAAAAATACTGAAAGATATCTATAGCGGCTCCACACCCACCGCAGTCCTCCATAAAGCAAGCAACAAAATCCCAATAAAGAAAGGCGTCAGGCAGGGAGATACGATATATCCAATGCTATTCACAGCGTGTTTACAGGAGGTATTCAGAGACCTGGATTGGGAAGAATTGGGGATAAAAGTTAATGGAGAATACCTTAGTAACTTGCGATTCGCTGATGATATTGCCTTGCTTAGTAACTCAGCGGACCAATTGCAATGCATGCTCACTGACCTGGAGAGGCAAAGCAGAAGAGTGGGTCTAAAAATTAATCTGCAGAAAACTAAAGTAATGATTAACAGTCTCGGAAGAGAACAGCAATTTACAATAGGCAGCGAGGCACTGGAAGTCGTAAGGGAATACATCTACTTAGGGCAGGTAGTGACGGCGGATCCGGATCATGAGACGGAAATAATCAGAAGAATAAGAATGGGCTGGGGTGCGTTTCGCAGGCATTCTCAGATCATGAACAGCAGGTTGCCATTATTCCTCAAGAGAAAAGTATATAATAGCTGTGTCTTACCAGTACTCACCTACGGGGCAGAAACCTGGAGGCTTACGAAAAGGGTTCTACTCAAATTGAGGACGGCGCAACGAGCTATGGAAAGAAGAATGATAGGTGTAACGTTAAGGGATAAGAAAAGAGCAGATTGGCTGAGGGAACAAACGCGAGTTAATGACATCATAGTTGAAATCAAGAAAAAGAAATGGGCATGGGCAGGACATGTAATGAGGAGGGACGATAACCGACGGTCATTAAGGGTTACGGAGTGGATCCCAAGGGAAGGGAAGCGTAGCAGGGGGGCGGCAGAAAGTTAGGTGGGCGGATGAGATTAAGAAGTTTGCAGGCATGGCATGGCCACAATTAGTACATGACCGGGGTTGTTGGAGAAGCATGGGAGAGGCCTTTGCCCTGCAGTGGGCGTAACCAGGCTGATGATGATGATGATGGATATTTCTTATGGCACAGCATAGGTTGAACTCTTGTTTTGTGTGGTCTTGTTCACGTGTCACTTTTTATTCCAATATCAATAATTAGTACACTCCAGGCTCATTTTTGCCGTCGCCGTGAGGTTGCGTATAAATTCCACGCGCGATAAAATCGTCGCCGCGCGCCGATGCTGTATGTGCGAGTGAAAGCCTGCGAGGGTGAGTGGGGCGATCGTGGTTCAATGTCGCGCACACAACGGCGGAAAGCGGGGAAGAAGCGCGCCGAGTTCCGTCACGCACAAGGCTTCGGGGGGAGGGGAGGGAAGCGGGGTGGGCTCTAGTCCGGACGGCCCGGGCGGCCGCGTGCGCCCGGCCGGGCTGCTGTTATATTGAAAGCCATCTGGGACTGGTGGAGATTCCGCGCTGGGCTGTGTTTTGAAGGCGCAGTTTGCGCTGATGGGAGCGGCTGCACGAAGGTCAATTCGCTCCCTGTTGCTGCCGCGTTTCCTCCCTGCATCGTTTTGACAGCGAGTTTCCGCGTGGAAATAAAGTCCAAGTCATTGTTACGCATTGTCTCTGTGGGCCCGTAACTTTGTCCCCACCTCTCCTCCTTGAGGCCCCCAGGCTTGCACGTAGTGTGGGTCGACCAGGGTCACAAAAGTAGCCGCACCTACGAAAGTCGCAGGTGCGGCTCATAAAACGAAAAAAATAAACACGAGCAGCACTGCAGCGACGAAGGGACGCCACTGACGCCAGTACAACGATGGCAGCAGCACCACCGCAACGTCACGTCAACAACGACACGGACGACAATGACGGCACGACAGTGCTAACACCGACGGGAGCTTGACGGATTACAAGTCACCGTCCTGAGATCCGATTGACGCTGGCGACAAATACAGTGTTTTCTGGCTACTTCTTACTTTTTTTGCAAGGATTCATGATGCTTATAGACGAGATGATGACGGCTGGAACAGACGACGCAAAAGATTGCATGAAGTGTTCTTGGCAGCAGTCGCTTAGAAAAAGCTGCAGGTATAGTTATGATGCCAAGCCCTACGCTATGTGAAGTGAAATTAGCCCTTATAACTTTGATGCCCATGTTCTAATGATGAAGGCTTCGTACTGTGGAGACTGTCGGATGTCTTCTTCACCTCACATGGAATAAATACACTTTGTCTCCGATGAGTACGTATTTTACTGGATTTCGGTTGAAATACACGTTGCGGGGCTATTTTGTTGATGATTCAAGGTTAAAAATAGTAAGAGTAGGACATGAACGGTTATAGAGACGTAGCTAAACAGGAATATTGTATATGTGCACAATAATTGGTTCTCAAATATCGGCAACAAATTTCACCGGCCGTGTCGGGATACAATCAATCTCGGTACTACTGAAGTTACTCAAACTCCTAATTATCGTCAAAATCTCAGTTACGGCCACAGGGCGAAAGAACAGGGGCTTCTCATTTTTTTGTCCTCAGTCAACGGATACAGTCAATACCCAGATTTGTGTGAAGATTGTTGAAAGCGTCGGCAAACTCAGCATCAGAAATCTGCTTACCATCATCATTCGGACTTAAAATGTCACTCTTTGCGTGATCGGGATTCAATAAAGTATTCAATCTGTAGTATTCTTTCCAACAGAAATTAATGGTATTCTTTCCTTGCTAACCTGAACTTTTTAGTTCATTATTTTCTGTTGTGTTTGAAGACAGGTCTCCGGGAATACAAGAAGCGATAAAACTTCGATGTAACTGGTATTTTCTTTTATTGCCGTTGCTTAGCTCAGGTTTTGGCCATGGCTTACGAATTGTTCGATTTATTTTACGCAATTTTACTAGAGATTTTAAAATTTCAGGACCCTAAGCCGCGTGGCGTCGGTTGCTCTTGGCTTCGGAGGAGAAACAAAGTTTTAGAATTGGGACAAGAACAGCGTTGGGTTGCGCGCTCTGGACGCCGTAGGCGTGAAGATAGAAGAGGCTTGAAAGCGACAAACCAACAAGAAAAATCTTTTTACAAGCGAGACCTAAAAGAATTCATTTTATTGTTATAGAAATTATATGAACACTTCCGTCGCATTTCTTCGTAGTGTCACCACTAATAATGCTTTACCTAATTATAGAAGCAGACAACTATTCTAGATATATTGTTATTACGGCGGTTTTCTATCGGTACCGTAGACAATCTTCAGGTGTGTTCGTTTAGCGCTCACCTGTTCATCCCGTTGATGATGATGGTGATTATATTTTGATAAGGACGAGTCTGGTAATGTGGTATTACAGGATTGTTGCTAATTATGTGGCCCTTTATCCGGCTATTCCTGGTTTCTCATTTTCCTTTTTATCTTATAACTTTATGATTTTAGTTGTGCTGGGGTGCGCTGTGAACAGAACAACACAGCATGGCACAGTGATAAATATGCGGGAGCGCTCTAGCAACTGACGTTTACGGAAACTCCCCGTGTTCATATATACACATCACTGCACAGCCACTTGGTGCGTCCTATCTATATTACTTACGAGTCAAGAAGCAAATATCTCTTTCTGACGACAATACTGATAGCAATCTATTTGATACCTTTAGTACTAAAATTGTTTATTTCATAGCGCAGATTTAAAGAAAAGCACATGGAACATCGAACTATTTTTATGGAAGGTCAAGCTGTAAATAAAAAAGTGGAGCCCTTCTGCAAGTCGCTCAGGTGGTCAAAATAACTCCACGAAGCATGACAGACCCGGAGCAGCGCAATACGACAATACGACCAAGAATAAGAAAGACCCACACACAGCGCTAACTTGCAAGTGGGTGTATGTGTTCGGGCTGTGTACGTGTCTTTCTTATTCTTGGTCCCATTTGCGCTGCTCCGCGTCTGTCGTGAATCTAAACGGACTAGCCAGGCACCGTGGCCCACCAAGCAACGTGCTCGTAGTATCCGCCCCCTCTGCTAATACACTCGAACAAGCCCAGTTGCTCTACATGCTCCCCACGATTTCCAATACCTCTCTTCGAACTAAACAAAAAAAATTCACATGGCCTATCCGCGTTTCATGTAGGTGTTACAGCAATTTCCGCTGGCAGAGAGATAAACCAGAGAGCTTAATTTTTTTTCTGCGGTAGCACTTATATCAAAGGGCCATATAAGACGATGCATTTCGAATCATGTGCATGCAATGCATAATTTCGATCGTACTTGGCCGCGTGTTAGATGTGGTGAATGAGCACGACTGTTAATGCGTCGCTTCTGACAGTCGTTCACTCGGAATGGGCGCCATGTGACAGGATACAGGTTCGCGCGCAACACTTTTCTACATCATGGTCTCTTGTATACCATGCTCTCTTCAGATGGCCACAATGTGTAACTTCTTTTTTTTTCGCAGCTAGATGCAGACTACTGAAGACGATGGGTGGTTTCATAGATGCTGCGTAAAGCCGGTATGATACAGCCTGTGGGAAGGATAACATAAAGCCAATAGACAACATCGGAGCAATGTATGTAAAATTTATATAAAGGCAGAGAGCTCGACACAAACTTCCTAACCTGCTGCTCTGTGTTGGGGAAGGTCAAAAGAGAAAAGAAAGGGCTATGCAGGCGTTGAGATTATTGATATGACGTGGCTGCTCGTCATAACAGCCGCGTAATGTTTTATTGCAATGATTGTTCCTGTTTTCTCAACAGACAATGAATATAATAAAATAACGAAAAAAAAGGAAACATGGTAGGATATCATTTTAAAAATAATATGTAATCTTATTATTGAAGATGAAATTAGCGATAAGCTTCATGCTCTCAGCAAATACTAAGAAAAATGAAAGTGACAGCAAATCCAGGTTGATGTCGGTGTTAACCAAACCGAAAACCTGCTCTTTGTTTTCTTTTGTTTTTATTTAAATAACTATAAAGTAAAGATACTTCGTAACCCTGTATGGGCGACGGCTACTGCTTTTCAAGAAAATAATTATGAAACATAATAAGAAACCTCCTTGCTTCTGGAAATACACAGCGTAGCTACCTAAATAGAGAAAATGAAGACAGAGCTAAGGGGAGCACGAGTTGCCCACTGCGCACTTTACTGAGTGCAGACGTGGACGCGGAGTTCTGAACAGGCGTACACGAGACCGAGATGCAGTCCGCGATAAGCAATCGCGCACAGATGAAGAACGTACACCCGTGAAATAACACACGCATAGGCACACAACAGTCAAATGCCGGTTTCGTCACAGAAGGCGCACTAAGACGAGTAAAAGACACATATTAGCCAAGTGCACTTAAATGGCTTACATCGCTACAAAGCGCGACCCACACGACATGTTAAGTACACCTGCATCCTCAAGGAAAGTTGTATGTTCTAGAAAGGGAAGTATATGACAGCAGCTGTACCTACGTCAACATTGCTATAGAGTGTTTGTGGACATGCACCAAATGTAGCCATCAAAGTATTAGCCAGCGCAACTGGCTAACATGGCGGCTTATATGGAAGAGTATTGAAAACACAGGCTTCATGTCACGTAATATTGACCGAGCCTTTACATGGGAGTGGTTGAGTTTTTGGAAGTGCATTTCAACCTCTGAGCGACGCACTAGATAAGTTGCAGACGCTGACACGTGGACTTAAGCCTGAATTCTTGTGCTTTTGTCATGGCAGCTTTTTGACCAAGTGTGAAATAAAGTTTGGTCCCTATCAGAAACGATGGTGCGCAAATCTGTGCATTCTGATAGTAAGAGGTATACATTTCCTTGTGCATCTTCGAGTAGTTTTTCTTGCACGTGAGCGAGTCTAATATAGGGAAATTGGCACAGTACTTCGAGGGAAGCCATGGCCTCGGTTGCGCGTCGAAGATATTGTCGTGTTGCAGCGATGATAGAACCAAACTGTGGCACATTCACGAAATACCCAATTTAAGCTAATTTTAGCTTTCCCAATCAGTTAGCCTAGCCAAGTAATAAAAACTATACGTGGACTAATCGGATGAGCCTGCCTGTTTTGAGCAAGAGAGTAGAGCCCGAGGCGTACTTAGGTTGTTTGTTTTCCAACAGTAACTTGCGGCGGAACTCATTTCACGATGACTCTCGACGTTAATGCGAATGGCATCAGCAAACCCGCCGCATTGACGATGGAATGATGGAGAAGGAATGATATCGATGGAGCGGCAATGTCGTATAACGAGAACAGCGTGACGACAATGAGATATGGCTTCTTAAAATTTGATTACGATTTAACGAGGACAACGTGACGACGACGTCAACGGGAGAATGAGGTGACGACGACTGTGTGACCACGATGATGTAGCGACGGTGGTACGACGACTACCGGATGAAGAAGCGTTAATGACGATGATGGCACGACTAGGGTGGCGTGATGACGACAGCATGACGATATGACGAAGCTGGCATGACGACGACTGGACTAACAAGACAGCATCACTGCGGCGGCGTGACAACGAATGCATGACGACTATATGACGACGACGGCATAACGAGTGTCGGAAGACAAAGCCGGAATGACGGCAACGCAACGCCCCCGACGGCACCACAAGTACGAGCACACACGTAGTGGCCCAAGCTGTTGGACAACTCGGCACACTCGGTCGAGGTAGAAGGCATTGCACCGACCACGGCATGACGGGAGTAAGGTTATTAATCTGGTATGACGACAATGGAATGAACACGACGGTGTCACAACCAAGAGCGCATACCTAGTGGCACGAGCACGTAGACAACTTTGGCCTCTTGGTCGGCGTAAGAGGATGGTATGGATGGATGGATGGATGGATGGATGGATGGATGGATGGATGGATGGATGGATACAGTGTTGCGGAAGTAGGGTAAATATACTAATATCGCATTGATTATAATAATATCGCATGTGCGACCGAATGCTCCGCCTTATATAGCCCGGAAGATTGAGAAACCACAGCTGCCGGAGCATTTATGTTCAGTATTTTCGAACAAACAATTACTATTAAAATGTGAAAGTGTAATGTCCGCATTAAACGTTACGGAGTAAAAAGGCAATCGATTAATTACACAACCACAAAAAATGGTAGTGATCACGAGGAATCAATTAGATATAATTTGTCTGCATTCAAGTTACGAAACATGTGCGGTCACATATACAAACATTGCATGAAACTGCACGTTGCACGCGATTAACCTAAAGACAATTGTAGGGATAAAATCAGGTAATGAAGCAGTCATTTAACCACTTGAAGAATTCTTCGCTTGACAACGATTCCAACCTGTGCGCCGTATCTGCAGATATTTGTTTTGCGGCAGTTCGGATGGAAATATTGCTCAAAGACATAAAAAACATGATCTTCAGAGTGCGCAAGCAATCGAGTGGCAGTGTCGTGCTTTATGCGAGTTACGTGTATAGGCCTAAATAGATATTCCCTAAAACGGTTCGTGAAATGAAGCTGTTTTACTGTGTCAAATATGCGCAAGAAATTATATATATATATATATATATATATATATATATATATATATATATATATATATATATATATATATATATATATATATATATATATATATATATATATATATATATACATACATACATACATACATACATACATACATACATACATACATACATCGCGAGAACTGAATGCGGCGACTTCACTAACGTATTAATAGTTCGTGTGAACTAATTATAATAAATAAGCAAAATGTTTACGATCGAAACGATAGCGCGCACATCTCACAGCGCCATCAAGGCATGGTCAACGTTCCAGGTCCATTTACCGTCACGTCATCTCACAGTTGGTCATTTGGGTCGCCCCACGACCATTCTCATCGAGAATCCACGCGACACATAATATTGCTAGTGTCTGTTGCGCACTAACACCGTTGTGTTGAGAAGCAGGATCCATTTTTACAGCTCGTGGTCGCTACTACGTGCATGATTGTGTGCATAATTTCCGCGAAGCTCATGAGGCAGATAGATGCACAACTAGAGGGTCTCGCCCGCACCAGCCTACGGGAGTTACGTGTCACCTCGACACTACTAATACGCATTTGTAGAAGTGGATAGAATATTTGTGAGTCCGCCTTTTTCTAGAGTCTCCTCCTCACGGCTAGCAGTGTGTTCAATGGGACTGGGTGGTTCATCTGTAAGCTGTAATGAACGGCTGTGAGCTTATTAGATGGATGTCTCGGCATCAGATGACTTGCCAGTGTCTGTTAGCATTTTGCTGTTTGTGCAAGCTTCACTAGCCTCTTTTACTTTTTTTTGCCAGTAGAATTATGAGCAGTACTATTTTCCATATCTGTAGCAGTTATGTCAAGGTCCGTAGGGATGTTATGTAGCAGTTATGTCAAGGTCAAGTAGGGGGCGTTGCCGTCTCGAGCAGTCACGCTTCTTTTATTTGCGCGAATGCTTTCTTGTGGCTCCACAGGTACCTTTGGTGGGCCGCAAGTGCTTACGATGTTTGAGTGGGCGTTGGTCTGTTGAGCCTCACTCACCACGGGCTCTGCAAGCAAAGTATCTAGAGAACTTGAGCCAGATACTTCGCAAGTGGGTTTCTTGAGACTCATTACTCTTCTCGGTAGCTTGTTCGACGTCATTCCGACGTTTGCGATGACGGATGAGCCGATCATACCAGCCATATCGAGAAGAGACGGCGAGTGTGTGGTTGTGACCATGCTCGCGTCGTCGTCAATGTCTTCCCGTCGCTCTTCGGAACAAAGCCGTGGGATGATGGCGGAGGCTTGTCGGTTTCAGTTTTTGGCGACAGCGGCGGTGTCTTGTCGTCGATTTTGCCTTCTTCCGCCATTTTGCTCTTGTCCGACTTTCTCCTGTAATTGAGCAAGGCATGCACTTTCAGGGGTGGAGAACGGTCCTTCTGGGTCTGCGAGCAGTGCTCTTCCTCGTACTCGTCACCACCATCGTTGGGGCGGCATGGCGCGGAGGCTTTCGATAGGACGAAGCTGAAGCAGACAGGAGATTCACGGGTCCGTCGAAAAGACCCGATGGACCCGTCAGTACACGTGGCAGCACATACGCAATTTTTCCCCCCTCTTCCTCCGCTTCGTCGTTGAATGGCTGCGTGACTGGATTCAGCCTGTCGTGTTCATCCTGGTTGACGTCTTCTGTATAGGGCTGTGTTACTGCATTCAACCTTTTACCGTCATCCTGTTCCGTGTATTCTGCGATCCTACCATAATAAAGCTCGACGCTGTGCGTAATTAGCGGCGGAGAATGTTCGAGTGCGGCCAGGACAAATTTGAGGAGGCCTCTGTGGCTATTTGATTGGATTTGGTGGATGCATAGATAGCGTAGTGGAAACCAATGGTTAAGTAGGTCGAGACCCTGGGTCAGCAGCAGTTGTTCGCCCGGTTCGCCGATCTCCTGGGCCACAATCGCAATCACTGGGAGAGCCTCAACAGCGTCGCCATTCCTCCCCTGCTTCGTCATCTTGGAGGCGCGCAACTACTGCAGCACGGACCAGCGCGACGCCCACGCAGATATTGTGGAAAAGACTACGTGAGATGGTGTCAGCAGCAGAAAAGACAGTGAGTTGAGGTGCGTAGCAGAAAACCAGTCCTGCTGGCGGCTTGAGGGGCAGCGACCTTCGTGGTTGACTCGGCTTGCGCGGATGTGAGCTGCTCCGCAGCGGCTCGAGTCCATGCGCATTCGCGTTGCGTAAAAGGCGACCGCGCATTGGGGACCGCGAACGGCAACCAGTCACGTCATTTTGGCATCTGGGCGCCGACAAGCTGAATGCTAGCTGCGGGTCGATGTAAATGGGCGCGGACACAGCCGTGCACACGACCCGCAGTTTCCGCAGCGCTTCGCCCGATCGCTCGGTGCGTTCCTAAAGCTGCAGTGCCTGTGTCCAGAATATTGTTCGGTGCGTCAGTCATTTGGGGTTGCGGTGAGCGTTCGGGAAGCCGAAGAAGCCGCCTCTCATTTTTATTGAGAAGCAGGATCCACAGCTGCAGCAGCTGGTCGCATATTTACTCAAAATGTTTTAATCGATATCGCAAAGTTTAAAGCCAGATTCATCCAATTAGGTGTATCAACGTTCAAGGAGACGCCCGACTAGATAGTATTTACCATCCTATCTAATGATCAAACAGTTTTTTGCCGTGAGAAACAAGATATAATGAAGCCTGCACAGAACGAAAAAAAAAACACCTCTTGACTACGCGTTTGCGCACCATGATCGCAGCGCTCCCTATCTTGCCAAGCATGACGGAACAGCGCTTTCATCGAGTACACAAACGAACAGCCCAAGTACGCCGTCAATGCTGGCCACGGGGGACCAAAGGAATGAATGCCACCTCGTCCTGAGCGATATGTTTTTGTCTGGTGTGGTGTTTGTTCGCTAGAAGAACTTGGGCTAGTTGGTAAATCATCAGAGTTAGCGTCCTTCGAAGCGTAAAAAAAAAGCATTCACTTGTACGCACGCCTATTTGCTTTATCGCCTTCGTCCTTGTGACATTGCTGCCTATGCATTTCAAACTTTACATCCGCCCGATTTCGTGGTTAGATTGCGGCTTAGCTTCTGAGCCAGGTAATGCATAAATATAAAAAAATTATTGACAATAATTTTTTTTACCTTCGTGGTGGAAAAGCATAAAATTTTCATAAGATTACACGTTGTACACATTTAAAGTAAACAAAATTGTACATATCACAGCGACCTGCGAACGTATACCAGCTGCGTCTTCGTGCCTCCCAACATACCGGACGCGCAACTGAGTACAGAACATATACCTAGCAACTACGCGACCATATTTCTGCACTGCAAGCAGAAGCGACCGATTCTATGCCCCACCACCCCCACAGTTCTGCAAAGAAGAAAGCGTCATGCTTCGCCGACTACAAAGCAACACCTATGCACATGAAATCCTCATGCATCGCATCTAACCGACGCGATTTGACTGCCTCTGCCCTCACTTCAACATGCCCGACACTCTCACGCACCTCATTATCGAATGTGTGTGCAAGACTGGCAGCACGATTCAAACGAGACAAAGGAAGAGGCTCAGCAGAATATCCCTGGCCGGAAGCTCAAGAACTGGACAGGGCCCAAGCAAGCGAAGAACCAAGAGGACCAGGAACAAGAACCGGAGACGACCTAGCTGCAAAGCTGGAGGAGCTGGTCACTGGCGGTAGCGCGGAGGATCAGAGGACAATAGTCAACCGGTTCCAACTGGCAGCAAGCGCAAGGGGTTTTCCGGATTATGTAGACAAGATCCTAACCTGCTTTCTTGTGTGTTATTTATTTCTTCTTTTATTTTTATTGATTAATTATGAATTTCGTGACACCGATAAATTAAAAAATTAATTGAATAATTCGCAGTTAGTTGTCAAGCATGTATTTAACCGCTTCACTAAAGCCTCATTTAACATAGATTGGAACATGTGCGTTGGTTCTGCACATATTTCGCTAAACTATTGTGTGTAAATAGATCGCCTCTACGTGGCAAGTGGCTTTGCCTTTTATTCGTAGATGGGGGCTAAATGCGAAAACACTCGCGTAATTAGAGTTAGATGCACATAAAGGCTCCCCAGGTGGTCCAAATTCCCGGAGTTTCGCACAACGTCGTGCGTCCTAATCAAATCGCGGTTTTGGCAAGTAAAACCCCATAATTTTTTATTCGTACCGAATCGGTCTCGCGTACCTGCTATCTTCAAAGAACCTGTCACCAAAAAATCCAAAGGGCAATTGAGACATTAGAACAAAGGCCTGAAGATGCCTCAAATTTCTGTTTTCTCTTAGGCCTTCCAGTACGCGTCAGTTATCACCATATCCATGGACTTGGGCAGGGACGCATGCTGCCCCAAGTTAGATTACAAATAATACAAATTACCAATCGGGAATGATGTATTGTAGCTTAGTGGTTAGCACGTCGGATTCACTCTGCACAGTATCACAGAGTATCGAGTTCAACATGTCCTCACCAGTGACGGAAGTAGCGCCCACAATTTAATATGGATTTGTCCGGCCTAACAACGGGAGCGCTCGCGTGTCCTTCTGCAAGCTGTCCTTTGGTGCAGTCTAGCTATGATTGCCAAGTACACAACAGATACTGTAAAATATTCTTTAAGCTCCTACGTGTAAACTGTGCGTGCCAAGTAACGTCAGCCGAGCTGTGCAACGGGAAAAAATATTTGAAAAATCACCTCCCAAGCCCTCCGTACAGAATGTGTGGGGATTTGGGAAATTCGACACGCAATTGCGCGGGTGCATTTGACCTGTTTCTGCAATCCTTAAGCCACACTGCCTCCTCGCTCCGAACCAGTTGTCAGCGGTGGCGTTCCACTCGCGATGTTTCGCTGTGAGGGTGGAGCTATGACGTCACGAAGCGGCCCCTGGTGGCTACTGTCGTGACGGTAGCGTGTCTGGTTCTCCTTGGGACTGCGCCGGGTACGTACATGCTTCCTCTCGTCCGCCGACACCTTTGTGACTAGGACTAGGCTCCCGAACGGTGCCTTTGCCCGTGCGGAGAGCGCGTACCTCGTGTTGATCCTGTCCCCACGCTAAGCCGAAGAACGGGTGCCGAATGCTCACGCGAGATCTTACCACGCCGAGCCGCGCTCGTCGGAGGTCCAAGCCGAAGGAGATTGCCTGAGCTCTCGCGAGTTGGCCCATTGATTATTGCGAGAGCAAATAGCATAGCCGCCGGGACTTTTCCTAGCGGCGTGTCCCAGATTGAGCCTGTGCTCTCGCAGCGACGTGCTACAGGCGCTCCTGACTGTATTTTCCGCCCTTGGTGCGGTACACCTTTGTTTCCCCCCCCCCCCCCGGGACCGGGCGTTTGTGCAGTGTCGGGTGCCACCGGATACAATGAAGGGTATCAGTTAACTTAGGCCAATACTGTGTTCTTGCGTGCATCGCTCGGTAGCCCCTTGTGGCCTGAGCTCGCGTGCAGCGGCGCTGATGGCTGCGGCGGCCCTGTGGCTCGCTAAGCTCGAACCCGCGGTGGTCGGTACTCCTGTGAGATCTAAGACCCCACAAAGGTTAACGAGCGAAGCTAAAATGTGCGGCCGTGCTGTCTATCACTGGGCTAATCCTGACGGTTCATTAAACGACTGCTTGATAAGTTGCTGGATCCTCGGTACGCAGTTGCTGCTTGTGCTCGGCTTCACGAGTCTGTTCTACTGCCCGGGCGTCAGCATCCGCACGACGTAGAGTGCGAGCGTGTTCCCGGTTCTGCTCTCGGCGTCGCTAATGGAAAGGTATACCCTCTCCTAAGGAGTACGTATGCCGCGTGGCCTAGCCATTTAGGAGCCGGAGAGAAACTGCTGCGCGCGCTCTCATGCGACGGAGAGCAATGACGTCACTACTGGCACAGCTAATGCCACACCACCTAGAGAGCAAAAGGCCATTTTACTCCGATTCATGATGTCATGTTACCTGGCCCGACTTCCATAGATTCTAAAGGGGATACTCCCGAGGAGGCAGCAGTGATTCTAACTTCACCGCTTTGATCACGCCAGCCCTGTCAATGGAAATTTCGGGCAAAGTAGCGTGACGTCATGGATCGCAGTAAACAGGCATTGTGCTATCTGTGGTGCTGGCTAATCGCGCGCCTCACTTTCTTCTTTCTTTCGCGCATGCGCGTAGAGTTATGCCAGAGGAATTTTCGGCGTACAGGCGACCGACAGACGTACGGGCGGACGAATAGGCTTGCCATATATATACAGCTTCGCTGTGGTAGCATGGTCCAGGACACAACTGTGAGATCTGATGTGTTGGCTTAACAGAGGTCTGATAACCGAACAGTTTAGTGCGGTAGGGACATTTCTTATGGCACTGCGCACGATAAACTCTCGTTTTATAGTGTACTGTTGACCTGTCACTTAATCGTCGCGCTCTTGTTATATTTTTTTACACTTCTTGAGTTTGGGTATCAGGCAATCTTGTAAAAGCAAAGTCACTGTTACGCTTTGTCTCTCTGTGCCGCCAACTTGGTCCCTCCCCTCCTCTTCGAGGCCTCCAGGCATGCGCGCAGTGGCGGTCGACCAGTGTCACAAAGTAATTTTGTAGGGCCAATGAAATGAAAGTTGTAGGCGTTTTTCATAAAAAAAAGAAAAAAAGAAGGATGAACAACACTGCAACAACGAAGGGACGCCAATGACGCCAGCACACCGACGGCGGCAACGCCACTACAACACCACGTCATCAACGACACGGACGACCATGATGGCACGACAGCGATAACAGCGAAGGCAACTTGATCTACTACACGTCACCGACCAGAGAACGGATCCACGCTGTGGACAAGTAGAGAGTTTTATGGTACTTACATTTTTTATGCAATAAAGAAACCTGCCCGTTCTAGTACCTAAAACTTTGATGTCGATTTTCTAATGACGTCAATTCGTAATTCGAGAACCATTGCAGTGCTTGTTTACTGAACAGTTGACTGCACATTGTATCGGATAAGTGCGGCTTTTGCTCAATTTGTATTAAAATACCCGATTATCTTTGTGCCTTTACTAGCAATACACTGTTTTTGCTGCTGGGATCGTTTGTAGATGATTCTGGCTTCAAAAATAGTGGAAGTAAGACATGGACGGCGGGGCGAGGGGGGGGGGGGGGTGAACCATATGACAGGTGCTAGTCTCTGGGCACTGAATACGAAAGGGCCCGCTACAGAATAAACAGAACTGATTAATACGTGTAGCTTGGCTACTTCGTTCAATTTTCAACTTTAAGAAGTAGTAGTAGTAGTAGTAGTAGTAGTAGTAGTAGTAGTAGTAGTAGTAGTAGTAGTACAAAAACTCTATTATAGACAGAAACCGGAAGGGTCCCTGCCCCAGTCACCCAGAAGAGGAAGGGGGGTGAAAAACGGAGTTTGTCCGACAGGGCGATGCCCCTATTCCAAGGCCCCACTGGCACGGGAAATCCGCTCAGCTCGTTGGATCAGCCGTAGCTAATCTTCCAGTGCCGGGTTAGACAGCAGCGCCTTCCATGCGTCCTATGTGCCGATTGTTTCGTGTTCTTCTCCGTGTTCTGTGCAGACCCATGTGATGCGAAAGGGTGTTGTTGCTGCTCCACACCATGAGCAAATGTCTCTATTGTTTGGATCGCACCGCTGGTACGATCTGTTGGGAACTCGGCGCTGACGCCCGTGGTTGTACCTGGGTCGCAAGCCCCAAGGGTAGCGTTGGCCTGGCGGCCTGGGGTACAACTGGAAGCATCCGAAGGTCCCGGCAAAGCATGAGTCGACTGGTAACAACGAAACAACTTGTTTATTTTAACATCGCAAAGAGTTGGCGGTCAGGTTTGACCGAAGTAGAGAGACGGGAGAGCACTTCACTCAACAGAAGAAATCGGAGCCCTCCTTTTGGCGTCCGGGGCAGCTGTTTTTATACTCTCGCAGTTGAGGGCAAGAAGGAACCCCTCAAAAGACGAGCACGTGAATGTACAATGGGCTAATGGTGACGCACACTGTCGTAGCGCTGCCGTAGCACCATGTCGAGCACGATCTCGTAGCACCCTGTTGTAGCGATGCCGTAGCACCATGTCGAGCACGATCTCGTAGCACCCTGTTGTAGCGATGCCGTAGCACCATGTCGAGCACGATCTCGTAGCACCCTGTTGTAGCGCTGCCGGTCAGGCACAATGACTGTAATGAGAGGATGATCCCTGCTTTCGCAGCGCCTGGTTCTGGCACAATGACTGGAATGCGAGGGTGATCCTTTGCGGTCGCATCGCCGCAGTCGCGCCTGGAAACACCTGCCGATGAGCGTTGCGGCGACGACGATCGGGCCAAAATGTCTGCCGCCCCGCCGCAGTCGCGCCGGCAAAACCACGTGTCGCAGGCGAAACGCAACAGACCGCCCCGCCGGGGGAAGGAGATCCCGATGGACAGGGGACTGCATCCGCTGTCCGGAGGGATGTCGCTCGATGATGCTCATAACCGAAGTCGGGCGTCCCTCGACGTTTCTTGAGCGCAGCGCACAGAGAAGGCCTCGTTCTCTCGTTCAGGTTCGCACGGGACACTGCAAAGTGACTTTGGGAGAGTTCACATTTTTGTTCTCGTTCCCGGCAAGCGTTAGAACTACGCTGAAACTCAACCGCTCAGTCAGCAAGCACGGCACAACCCTCACTAAGCCCTGCCAGGCTCTTTCCCCTTTTTATACCACTGCCTAGTTCCTTACAGTAGTCTAGCATCACTCAGAACGCGTCCACAAATTGGAAAATTGCACTAGAAAGCATATCATCACTTTGAAACACTAAACAAAAGCAATATGTTAAAAAAAATCCTGCCTCAGGAAGAAAAACATCAGTAACAAACAATTTTGAGGCTGATTCCTACGTTAGGGGCTTCGACTTAAGCCATCTGCGTTACCGTTGAGACTCCCCTTTTTGTAACGCACCTCAAAGGAATATTGTTGTAAAGCGAGGCTCCAGCGCAGGAGGCGGCCATTTTTGGGAGAGATGGT
This sequence comes from Dermacentor variabilis, assembly GCF_050947875.1. Lineage (NCBI taxonomy): Eukaryota > Metazoa > Arthropoda > Arachnida > Ixodida > Ixodidae > Dermacentor > Dermacentor variabilis. The sequence continues at coordinate 56,169,269 of NW_027460280.1, read as the reverse complement.
CTGCAGCCATTGGAGAGGGCAGTGATCCGTCTCAATGATAAACCTCGAGCCGGCTAGATAGCATGACAATTTCTGAACGGCCCACACGAGACACGCACACTCTTTCTCGGTGGCGCTATACGCCTGCTCACGACTGGTCAGCTTACGACTAGCATACAGGACGGGGTGTTCTACTTCTCCATTTTCCCGTTGGCACAGTACAACGCCCATGCCTCGCTCACTAGCATCGCACTGAACAATGAACCCTTTTGTATAGTCTGGCGATCGTAGCACAGGCTGGCTTGTTAGGGCACTCTTTAGGGCGCTAAAAGCTCTTTCCTTTGTCTCGTCCCAGACGACTGTTTGAGGCTCTGTCTTTCTTAGAGCATCCGTCAGGGGAGCCGCGATATCAGAGTACCTAGGGATGTACCTCTGATAGTAGCCGGCGACACCCAAGAACGACCGAATATCGGTCTTGGTGCGCGGTTGCGGAAAGTCTCGCACAGCGGCCACTTTTATTTCAGAGGGGCGGCGATGACCCTGACCAATCACGTGACCGAGGTAGACAACCTCGGCCTGTGCTAACTGGCACTTAGGAGCCTTTACTGTCAAGCCTGCTTCGCGCAGGCGGGTTAGCACTGCCCGCAAGTGTGCCATATGCTCAGACCAGGATGCGGAGAATATCGCTACGTCGTCTAGATACGGTAAAGCGAATTCTTGCTGTCCCCGCAACACTTTATCCATGAGACTTGAAAAACAGTATGGCGCGTTCTTCAAACCAAAACTCAACACTTTAGGACGGAATGTTCCCATTGGTGAAATGAACGCCGCATACCTACTAGCCTCTTCTGTAAGTGGAACCTGCCAATAACCCCTGACAAGATCTAGGGTGGAAATAAACTGAGCGCTACTAACTTTCTCAAGGCGCTCCTCGATGTTAGGGATCGGATAAATTTGATCCTTAGTGATGGAATTAAGCCTGCGGTAGTCGACGCAAGGACGAGGTTCCTTGCCCGGTACCTCAACTAAAATCAAAGGGGAGGTATAATCACTCTCACCTGCCTCAATAACACCGAGCTGTAGCATTTTCTTTACCTCAGCCTCCATAATATCGCTCTGGCGGGGTGACACCCGATACGCCTTGGATCGTACTGGCTCTGGGGAGGTAAGTTCTATATCATGAGTAAGTACCGAAGTCCTACCAGGCCTCTCAGAGAACAGACCTTGAAACTCTTGTAATAGCTGGTGTAGTTCGGTTTTCTGCTCAGGCGACAGCGGTGCTTTACTGATAAGGTCACTAATGACTTGACCGGTGTCATCCCTGTTCGTCACTGAGCCTAGTCCCGGAAGCTCGACCGGAAGCTCTTCAGGAACGTTTACCATCATGCACACCACTGCTTCCCTTTGTCTATAAGGTTTGAGCAGATTACAGTGGTAAACTTGCTGTGCTTTCCGCTTTCCTGGCAGACTTACCACGTAGTTAACGTCCGACAGTTTCTGAACAATTCGTGCTGGGCCCTCCCACTGCACGTCTAGTTTGTTGTTTAGCGATGTGCGCAATATCATGACCTCATCGCCAACCTCAAAACGACGGGCCCTGGCTGTCCGATCATAATAAACCTTGGCCCTCTGCTGGGCCTTTGTCATTGCTTCACCTGACAACTCCTGTGCCCTTCTTAAGCGTTCGAGGAGCTTAAGCACGTACTCCACCACGACTGGGTCGTCGCCCCTATCTTCCCATGATTCTCGAAGCATGCGAAGCGGAGATCGAAGCGAGCGACCGTACACCAGTTCAGCTGGCGAAAACCCCGTAGCCGCATGCGGCGCGGTCCTTAAAGCAAACATCACCCCAGGCAGACACAGCTCCCAGTCAGTTCGATGTTCAAAACACAACGCTCTCAACACGCGCTTCATGACGGAGTGGAGCTTCTCAACGGAATTCGACTGTGGGTGGTACACTGAGCTGTGTAGCAGCTTTACCCCACACCTTTCGAGAAAAGTTGTCGTCAAAGCGCTAGTAAACACTGTGCCCTGATCTGATTGAATTTCTGCAGGAAAACCAACTCGCGCAAATATGGACAGTAGTGCATTAACTATCTCAACTGAGCTGAGTTCTTTAAGCGGCACTGCTTCAGGGAACTTTGTCGCTGGGCAGATCACAGTCAAAATGTGTCTGTACCCCGTGGCTGTTACCGGCAGAGGTCCCACAGTATCAATAACGAGCCGTCTAAAAGGCTCCGTAATGATAGGTACCAATTTCAACGGCGCCCTCGATTTGTCCCCTGGTTTGCCCACCCGCTGACAAGTGTCACATGTCCTCACGAAATGGTCTGCGTCCCGAAAACACCCTGGCCAATAGTACTCTTGCAAGAGACGGTCCTTAGTTTTCTTAACTCCTAGGTGTCCGGACCACGAACCCCCATGCGACAAGCGCAACAGATCCTGACGATAGCATTGAGGAACGATCAGCTGATCGAACTCCACTCCTCTGCGGTCTAGATACTTCCGGTACAGGACTCCACCTCTTTCCACAAAACGCGCAGTTTTCCTGGCGATACCTTCTTTGACATTGCAGCGCACGTTTTCCAGGCTGCCATCCTTTTTTTGCTCGGCTATCAAAGCCGACCGGCTGACTTTTAGCAACCTATCAAGTCCGTCTGACGTAGGCGCGATGAGCAAATCAGTAGATAGCTCTTCTAACTTTCCCGAATCGGGATTTTCCTCTCCAGTATCTGGCGCCTTTAACGTTACAGACTCAAGTTTATTCAGTTCGTCAGCTTGCTGCACCTCTGACCCTTTTTCATTGTTCGATAACGTCGGCCCCGCAACTACCGCCTTTGCAGCGAGCTCCCGAACCTTCGATCTGGTTAAGGCCAGAACACTAGCTTCACCAAACAAAAGCCCCTTCTCGCGTAGGAGGTGATCGGACCTGTTTGAAAATAGGTACGGGTACTGGGGGGGCAGCATAGATGACACTGCCGCCTCCGTCTCAAGCGCTCCGAAAGGTCCTTCAATAAGCACTTTTGCTACCGGCAGACACACGCTATGAGCTTCCACGGCTTGCTTGATCCATGCGCACTCGCCCGTGAACATATGGGGTTCTACGTAAGACGGGTGAACTACATCCATCGTAGCTGCGGAATCGCGAAGCACTCGGCACTCTTTCCCGTTCACGAGGAGGTCTCGCATGTAAGGCTCGAGAAGCTTCATGTTCTCGTCAGTGCTGCCTATTGAAAAAAACACAACTTTTGGTGTTGTTTCCGGACACTGCGCCGAAAAGTGACCCGGCTTCTGGCACGTATAACAAACGCGCGCTTGCCTCATCTCGAACCGCTTTCTGCGTTCGGCTTCGGCTGCCGCCGTCTCCTTAGGTTCGGTCGCACTGCTTCCACTCGCATCCGCACTACGCGTGTTCCCCTTTGCTCTCATGGGTGTGAACTTCGGCCTCTCAAACTTCGAGCCAAATTCACCCTTTTGACCGTCCTTAGCTCCGCGAGCTCGACGCGTCACAAACTCCTCGGCTAGCTCAGCGGCTTTAGCCACCGTACAAACGTCTGGCCTATCCAAGACCCAGTATCGCACGTTCTCCGGTAACCGACTATAAAACTGTTCTAGCCCGAAACACTGCAGAACTTTATCGTGGTCACCAAACGCTTTCTCTTCTTTGAGCCACTCCTGCATGTTCGACATAAGCCTATACGCAAACTCTGTATATGACTCACTTCTGCCTTTCTCATTTTCCCGAAACTTCCGACGGAACGCCTCCGCAGACAGCCGGTACTTTTTTAGCAGACTCGATTTTACTTTGTCGAAATCCTCTGCCTCCTCTCTATCCAAGCGAGCGACTACGTCGGCCGCCTCGCCGGGTAACAAAGTGAGCAAGCGCTGTGGCCACGTTTCCCGAGAGAACCCCTGCTTCTCGCACGTTCGCTCAAAGTTAACCAGGAACAAACCAATGTCCTCTCCAAGCTTAAACGGCCGCATCAGGTCAGTCATTTTGAACAATACGCGTTCTCCTGCACCGTGTGCCTGACTTCCATTACGAGCGCGTTCCATCTCTACCTCAAGACGCTTCATTTCCAAAGCGTGTTGACGGTCACGCTCTTGTTTTTCTTTTTGTTCTTTAAGTTCGCGCTCTTCTTTTTCTTTTTGCTCTTTAAATTCGCGCTCCTGTCTTTTTGCAGTCTCCCTCTCTTCAATGGTCTCAAGGCATTCCGACAGCTCGTCATCCTCAGCCTCTAACTCAAGAATAGCCTTTAGCAGTTCAGGTTTTCTTAGTTTGTCTGAGACATCCAGACCCAACTCTCTTGCAAGCTCCAACAATTTCGGTTTGCGCAACGACTTCAAATCCATGGCTGCTCTGAATGCTGCTTTCTCTACTGCTTACTATTGTCTTGCCGCAAACTAACCCGGCAGCAACGACAACCACAATTACCAGCTCTGTTTCTGACACTAACAAAAGCCTGGCAACGCTCAGAAGAAGAAAGTCCCGCACTCACCAAACCTCGCAGCCAAGAGTCCAGCGCAGTCGTTCCGCTGCAGGCAACCAGTCATCACACAGGGCTCGTTGCACTGCTCCCGGATCGTCGATGAGCTGCTCAGCATACAGTCAACTGCATCTCTTCGCTGCTGGCCTCCGTTGTCGCGATCTCACCGCTGGCAGACAGATGTTTGAAGTCGGAGGCGATCTCACCGCTGCCAACCAGATGTTTGGATCTCACCGCTGGTACGATCTGTTGGGAACTCGGCGCTGACGCCCGTGGTTGTACCTGGGTCGCAAGCCCCAAGGGTAGCGTTGGCCTGGCGGCCTGGGGTACAACTGGAAGCATCCGAAGGTCCCGGCAAAGCATGAGTCGACTGGTAACAACGAAACAACTTGTTTATTTTAACATCGCAAAGAGTTGGCGGTCAGGTTTGACCGAAGTAGAGAGACGGGAGAGCACTTCACTCAACAGAAGAAATCGGAGCCCTCCTTTTGGCGTCCGGGGCAGCTGTTTTTATACTCTCGCAGTTGAGGGCAAGAAGGAACCCCTCAAAAGACGAGCACGTGAATGTACAATGGGCTAATGGTGACGCACACTGTCGTAGCGCTGCCGTAGCACCATGTCGAGCACGATCTCGTAGCACCCTGTTGTAGCGATGCCGTAGCACCATGTCGAGCACGATCTCGTAGCACCCTGTTGTAGCGATGCCGTAGCACCATGTCGAGCACGATCTCGTAGCACCCTGTTGTAGCGCTGCCGGTCAGGCACAATGACTGTAATGAGAGGATGATCCCTGCTTTCGCAGCGCCTGGTTCTGGCACAATGACTGGAATGCGAGGGTGATCCTTTGCGGTCGCATCGCCGCAGTCGCGCCTGGAAACACCTGCCGATGAGCGTTGCGGCGACGACGATCGGGCCAAAATGTCTGCCGCCCCGCCGCAGTCGCGCCGGCAAAACCACGTGTCGCAGGCGAAACGCAACACTATATGCTGTGCGCTAGATCAGGCGGAGAGTGCGCAAATTTACGCAGGTTTTCGTCTGTAATGTTCGCGACACAGTTGCCTGCGCTGGGTTGAGTTTGCCGCGCGGAGGTGGATATAGAGTCTTCTATTTTCTCTATAGTATTTTTTTCCAGCACGCTCTCCTTATCATAGTGGTTTACTGCACATACTAGGCCCACCAGACTGCACAGAATAAACCCTTCGCTGTAACTCAGAACTCCGGCCGGACTGCACTGACGCGAAGCGCCTCTTCTGTGTTGGTTGTGGCTGGGAGTTATGAAGCGTATTGAGCAATAATTTGAGTGGCTAACAGTTCTGCATGTGATGTTTGTGGATGCAAGTAGACCACTTATTGTGCCACTGTCTTTAATTTGAAGCACAAATACAGTCTGCGTCCATCGCATTCAGGAAATCAGATGATAGTTTTCCGAGTGAACAGACATTACTAGAACCCCGTCCCCAACGATCATCGGCTCAGAAGGCAGAGTGAACGCACTTTTGTGCTTTCTGAGAACGTCTGGTTTGTACGAGCGGCTTTGACTCTAGTGCTGTCCGCGAACGACTCTATACGCGCTCTGTCCCTCTTTTCCTCTTCTTCCTTACCACAGCGTAGGGTAGACAACGAGACTCTTGACTGGTTAAGGAACCTGCCTTCCTTCTATTCCAGTCTAACTGTAAGTATATATATATATATATATATATATATATATATATATATATATATATATATATATATATATATATATTTATATATATATATTTATATACATATATAGTATTTTAGCATTGTTGCGTGTAGGAAGGGTCTAGATGTGTAGGGTCCTCTATGGCAGAGTTCGGAGTGGCTCGGTGATACGTACAGCCTCGAGCCTCCTCGTCCGCATGCAGGTTCCCGGTGACGCCCTCGTGACTCGGTGCCCAGGTCACAGTTTGAATGTATCCAACCGGGAGGTTCCATCCAATCCCGACAAGTATTCAGAGCGCCTATGTTCTAATTTTGCCCCTTTGGTAGTTTGTGCTAGCTTTCTGTTAGTCTGTGATTATTGTTAATGGAGCTTTTCGCGTCCAGCCCTCTTTTATTGCGAGGGAAATTGCAACGTCTTCCGCTCCTGTTATATAGGCGCGATGCATTGAAGCGCAGGCTGCAATTTTCACTCCATGGTCCGTGACCACTGCCACCTCACTCCTTGCACCTGTCTTATAAGGCACAGCGTCAGTGGATCTCGCCGTATTCATATATTTTGTCTTTTTGTCCATATTCTTTGGCATTGGAGATACCCTTGTTAGGGTTCACTGTGTGCGGCGATAAAGGAAACGAATTGCAAGCGCCTGAGACTCAGCGTGCCTGATCATCCCGCCCATCAACATGAAAAGACTTGTCTGTCGGGTGTCTGCGACGGGGTTATGCACCAGTGCAGATCCTACTTTCGTTTGTCCTACGTACACCCCCTCTGCGCCACGGAGCGGTTTCTCTCGGAATACCTTTGTGTGGGTTGACCAGTGTGCTGGCAAAGCCCTCCACCAGGAAGCAAGAACGAATGCGGGTTCCTGGATGGTGTGGGGCATAAGAAGGCCAGTGAAACACCGCGCACAGATCCCTGCCCTTGCGTCCAGGAGCACGCACGCCGAAGGTTTCTGTATTTTTTTCCTTGAGAGCACCGCTCACCCGTGAAAATGTATTAAACTTCTGTTATTTTTTTTTTACATCACCTCGTCTTCCCTGCCGAACCCCCTCCGATAGTCAGGCTGGTTCGAGCTCCAAACAGACGCTGTTGAACGTCCCGAAACTCCGTCGTCGTAACAACTAGAGGTACCAGCTCGTAACAATTGGCGGCAGCCGCAACACTGTGTACCTTTCTCTAAGTGCATTGGGTACTTCTTTATAGTTTCTTGATGTTTTTGCATTAGTGCGTCCCGCCTTATTTTTCTTAAGACTTCTCTGCCTGTTGGAGTCCTTGTTCATAATATGATAGGGAAGCGAGTATGTGATGCGACTCATGACGAGGCTTTTTACCTGTAGGAGGGTATCCCCGTATACGGTTGTTTGTTATACGGATGATCATGCGTGAATTCCGTTATACCGCTGTTTTGAATGTATTTAGAGCGTGTAGGCATCTCTGAATAGCTTGCAGCCACATACCCAGTATTCTTATGGTATCTTTCTCTGGAATGATTTTTCCGTCTAGCTTGACTTCCAGCTTTAGACTTGGGTCCGTCCTTTGCGCTTTTCTCTTTGTAAAGCGGATAAGTTCCGACTTTTCTGCTTAGCATTAGAGTCCCCGTAGTCTCGTGTACTCTTCTATGGCACTAGCTGCTTGTCCATCTTCTTTCTCTGCTAGGCTACCTGTAGTTGTCCATACGTTTATATCATCTGCATATACTGTACGCTGTAGACCGGCGATTTCTTGGCGTTTCGATCTTTCAAGGCCTATCATGGCAACGTTGAAAGGTGCAGCAGGTGAAATTACCGCCCCTTGTGGTTTTCCTTTCTTTGGTGGTCGAATGGTGTCTGATTCGCAATCCCCCTCGTTCATTACTGCAATTCTCTTACTAGGGAAACTCTGGACGTATTTAAATATTCTCTGTCCAGAGTTTGTTTCCTCCAGCCCTTCAAGTATTCCTTTCTGATTGCTGTTATCTAAGGCTCCTTTTATGTCAACGGCCATGATCAACTCTTCCCTTTGAGATGTCCGTTCGCACTTTTTCTTTTAAGAGTAGTAGGATATATTGTGTTGAAGGCCGCAGAAGGTCGGGCCCACATTTGAAGAAACCAAACCAAGCCTCAACATTGAAGTCAACTTGCCCAGTAGCTCTTTTAGAAGGCAAAGTTATGTCGCTTTTAAAAGACATTGTTGTGTAAATCCAGGTAGTCTGATAGTAGAAAGTGCGAATTTAGCCATCTGAAATAGTACTATATAAATAACCATGACTTCTGTTTCGCGTCGAAGGTATTGTCACTTCGTAGCGATGATGCAGAGTCAAACACTGCCAAATACGTGAGTTATCGGATATGGGTTAATGTCAGCTACCCTAGATTAGTTTGGCTACACGTACCATTCTTAAAAACATATGCCATCGAATGCTCCGGCTTATACAACACGTAACATTGAGCAAGAATGTGGAGCCGGTGGCGCAATTACGTTCTGCGTTTTCGAACGACAAGTTACTATCGAAAATATGTAAGTGTGATGTCTACAGCGAGCGGTGCCGAGTTAAAAAAAAGAAATGATCGAACAATTACAAAACTAAAAAAAATTTAGTTATGGTGTTAAAAAACAGAACGAAAAAGAAGAAAGAAAAGAGAGGACAAGGAAAACTGCAACTGCGAATACCGACGGCGACGATGGAGGGAGGCCAGTCGCCGCCGTGGCTAAGCGGCTATGGTGTTGAACTACTAAGCACGAGGTCGCAGGATCGAATACCTACCGCCGCGGCCGCATTTCTGTGGAGGCGAAATGCAAAAGCGCCCGTGTCCTGTGCATTGTGGCACGTTAAAGATTCGCTTGGTGGTCAAAATCAATGCGGAATCGCACGCTAAGGCGTGCCTTACAGTGAAGTTCTGCATTTTGAACCTGAAACAGAATTCATTTTATGAAGGGAGGCCAATGACGTCAGTACGACAGTGGCGGCATCGCAACGACATAGCCACTTCTACAACGATAAGCATGACGTCAAAACCAAGGAAGTCGATGAAGGCACAACAATGATAACACCGACAGCAGCTTCAGGGATTACACTTAACCGACCTGAGATACGATCCACGCTGGGGTCCAGTACCGAGTTTTCTGGCTACTTCTTACTATTTTACAAGTGTTCGTGATGGTTATAGGCAAGACGATGACACCTGCAACAGACGACACAAAGCTTGCATGAAGTATTCTAGCAGCAGTAGCTTAGGGAACGCTTAGGGAACATTGTTAAGTGAAATTAGGACCTAATTCTTTGATGTACATGTTCTAATGATGTTTCTTCGTACTGTGCCAACCTCCGGACTTCTTCTTTACGTCACAGTAGAATGTACTTAGTCCCTAACATGTATGTCTTTTACTCGCTTTCGGTTAGAGGACATGATTTATTTATGGGTTTACTCGCATGCATACCACTTATTGTGTCATCTGAAGAAAAAAAAACTGCGCAAGAAAAAGCTAAATGATGTGTACATGAGCATATCAGCTGACGGTCACGTCAGCTTTTTTCGGACGTATATGGATACTTCGTAGAATTATCGCCCTTTCTCTAGAAAAAAAGAAAAAAAAAACACAGCACGCTTCTGTGAGTTTGTAGAAGCACAGCGATATTTTCGGCGAAGCTGTTTCCCTTCAGCGGTTGGATTACGAATATCAGTTGCCTGGAATTAAATCACGCAATTTCAAACGTTCCTCGCATCTGATTACCCCATATGTAACGTTTCTCAATCACAACGCATTTGAACACTTAATGAAGAAATAATTAGCAACAGCCCTCCATCGCCAATACATCTCGAACTTCTCATCAAAATGAGCCGTATTGCCCCCTGCCCACCTTTGAACCAAACCTTATATCGGTGGCTGTCCTTGTTCTTCCAGTATAATTAAGGCAAATTATTCGGTGGTCATTAAACTCACCTCTAACGACCAGGGCCGGTACATAAGTAGTTTACTGAAAACACCATAGTTAACCCGTACACCATGAACAGTGTTCACTAATCACCCATTACAGGGAAGCTGAAGATTCTGACGAATTCAATAAGACGCTCATATACGGATGCGGGAAGCTTATAAACCATGCAGGTAAAATTTGAGGGGAGAGTTTTCACTTAGGAGCGACGCAATCATCGGTTAAAATTGCGCTGTAGCTCCGCCCCCAGTCGAGCGCCGCGCGCTGCTGCTGACGCTGACGATGCGAGCGGAGACCGGAAACCGCGGCGTAGTGACGTCAGCACTGGTGTTCCGTTCCTTCGCAGTCTCCGCGACCGTGCCTGACCGGTCTTATTTCTGCGTGCGTTCCGTCCTAATCTGCTTCGCTCGACCCTACATTCCTTCATTTGTGTGTATATAGAGCGGCAGTTGACGTGCGTAGCATCAATTGAACTTGTAGGCCGATACGGCGTTCTGTGCAGCCTACGTTCCCACGAACACCAGCGGCCGCGACGATGTTCCATTAGTTCCTGCAAGACAAGAAGCTTTCAGCTAAGTGGGAGGCTGCTGAGAAGCGAAACAACTTCAAGCGCTCAAGAACAACAGTGTTGCGCTCTAACCACATCCGTGACGATTACTACCAGAGTTTATCAATAATACGTGCTTTGGGTTCTCCTTCGTGTTAGCACGCTGAACGGAAGGCGCATGTTTATCTCCCACCCTTGACGCAGGTTTCATCGCTAAGCACCGCAAATTTTCTATTCGCACGTGTGTTGTGAAACAGCCTGCATGCAGCTACCATAACGCAGTGCAAGCGTAAAGTTTGCATGTGTTGGAAAGCCTGCTCACGCCAGGACGCTGCGCTTCCCCTTCTCTCGCACACATAGAGAAACCGACCATCTCACGTAGCCGACGGAATTCGCCGGTTACGAGTAGCGTGTGGATGGCGCGCTGATGAAGGTTCTAAACTACACGTGCTACAACAGTCGGTGAACTTTTCCCGCGTTTAAACCGTCTGTGTAGATTGCCGACAGCTTTGGGGCAGCGCACAAATGTCAAAGATCGCGCATCACCGCTTACGTTTTGCGAGGAGGCACGCAGGAACATAACACTACAGTTGTTTGCTCGGAAACGTACTCACTGGAACGCTGAATGCAGCTTAGCAAAAAACATACTCGCCAAAGAACATTTCTAACACAAGGAGATGCTAACACTTCGCCTTCCTTCGTGTGGAAAGCAGTGCTTGCACCAGCATTTTTTGCTTCTTGGAGAGGCCGGCTCTTCGCAATCGGCTCGTACATATCGGGAGTAAAGTATAAACCCCTTACAAGTGATCTTGCACGCGACAGCGACAGCGCGACAAGCGAGGCGATGGCTGTCGCGTTCACTCGTCGCTTGGAAGCCGAACTCTACGCGAGCGACGGCTTTGAGCGACGATTTCCCGGTATGAGGGCAGCAATATACACGCCAGAACTAGCGTGACGCATGCTTTATAAATTTAAGTTGATGTATTTTACTGAAAAAGGAGCATAAAATATTTCTGAAGGTCTTGCACTAGGTTCTTATTCTTGCACGTCTAAAATTCAGTAGTTTGCTCGTTCCGTGTGACAAACAGTAGTATTTGAGTTATGTACATCCAGTTCCGGCTTCGCAATATTGGCTAGTCGCTCATAGCACTTCCGGGCGACGAGTTCTAGATTTCTAGAAACGAGCGATCGAGCGACAACACCGAGCGATCTGTTCAAGCGACGGCCCGTTTTGTCGCTCGAAGCCGTCGCGCGCAAAATCGCTCTCGTGGAGTTTGGACTTAACGCGGATCTCCTCAGAGAAACGCAAGCTGTCGAAATTTTCCATGACCGTCTCAGCAAAACAGCACCAAACAACCTTGCACCATGCTTCGTGTGTAGCGGCAGCAGTCGGTCCGGACGAACACCATTGTTGACGTCACGAAGCCCCCGACTAATCACAGGCGGAAACGAGGCGCGCGGGCTGGGCGTGTCTGCTGCTGCACTTTTCGTCGAAATAAAATATGTTTGCGCTTTCTTTCGCTCAATTTCGATGCGATATTCGAATTCAGAGGGTTGAAAACCACGAGGTACTGCTCTTCAGTCATTTTTTTCTGGAAAAGCTTTCAGCTTCCCTTTAAACCGGCTCCATATTTCCAAGCAATGTAAACAAGGTGACTTGTTTGACAAGGGGAAACCTACTACGAACCTCTTATAATGCGTTAAACAAGGGAGATAAGAGTTTCTTCATTACTTGCAAAGCTCACCATCAAACGAGAAATGTTTTGCCCAGCATTAAACTTTACATGGAACACATTTTCCCCAAATGTAAATTTAATGTGACGTAGTGTTCTTTAGTGATGCTGTCAAGCATAGCGTATCACGGCCGTATGACTCTCTCAAACAGTTCGCGAAGGAATATTGTGGACAACGGTTCTGTTTTATACACAGAAAACTAACTGCACATGCATTTCCGTCATTGCGTTCTCTCAAATTTGCTTTTTTTTTAATTTCGTGTTGGTGGCAGCACTATACGGTTCTTCTAGGAAAGCGGGGGGAAATTCAGCGCCATTGATAATACACTGATAACAACCCGGAACGATTAATTACATACATATACTGCGAAGAGCGCATTTATTCCACAGATTTTGTCTTCGCCTACAAGTCACCGAACGCCTGCCTCATATCTGCAGAAAATATATATACCACGTGCTTTGTTAGTTCACCGAAGACTCCAGGTAAACCTACTGTTAACCTTGTACAACGGATGAAATTCGGCAGGAAACGGGTATTCTGCAAATATTTGCTGCAATTTTGTGATGCCGAAAACGTTAAACTTTATCCATACACAGGCACCAGCATCACCTCCAATTCCAACAAATATAAGCACAGTTTCACGTAGCAGTCTCCCAGGACTAAAAAAAATATTGCAGGTATCAGCTGCAAGGCACTTCCGAGGACTTGATTTAGGAACTTTTTGCCAAACCCTTCTTTAGCTGTTTTTCTTGCAATTCAGCCTACACATCCTACATAAGAATTCCCCCTGACATTAAGATGTCAATTTTGGGGCACCTTAAGTTTTTAAGGAGATTAGGAAAACACATAAGGAATTTCGTATAATAAGCTCGTAGAGCTTTGCCAAGCTCGAGGGAGTAATTTGTCGCAATGGTGATTATAAACAACGCACTTAAAGTTTTCCCTCAAGATTACTCATAGCATGGCGCCGATTTTGTCCAAGTATAACATACATCCGCCTTTGTTTCGCGCAGGGCACTGGGAAAATTTTGTAAGCATTTCATATAACACTTCACAATATGCGGAAAACGAGGGCTTAGCAATTTTCACTTTGCCTGTAACTAACCAACACAATTCAATATTTGACTGCAATGTACCCCTAATATGTCTCCGTTGTCATTAAATATAGACTGCCTGACTGATCTAGTTTTTCTTTTTCATGACAAGGTGAGAACACCCATAGAATGCTTTCGAGCGCTTTTAGTCCCAGCAAGAGCTTTGCTGTGAAATTGGCGCATTTCTTCTTAGTGTCACCGATAATCATTGACCGCATAACTATATGAGCAGACAACAATCTTAATGTTATTATGGCGGTTTGCTATTGGTACCGTGCACAATTAAGGCGCTTTCATTAAGCGTACATCTATTCATCCTGTTGATGATGACGGTGATTATATTATCATAAAGGTGAACCTTCAAAATATGGCAGGTACGCACTATATGAGGGATGTGCCAAGAATCGGGGTATAGTACGCACATAATTGTAGGAAAGAATGAAGTGGTGAAAGTAAAACTTAGAGCAATCGAGTTTTTCATTTATTATTTGTTTTCAGATATTGCTCAATGGCTTGAAAATGTGCTATTCAGTGCGCACGAGTGATCGAGCGGTGGTGGTGCTCATGGCTGACAACGATGATGCTTTCAGCCATACGTTTGGGTGTTGAATTGAATTCTGGGGTTCAACGTACGAAAACAACGATTTGATGATGAGGCACGCGGTAGTGGGGTATTCCATATTAATTTTGATCACAAGGGGATATATCACTTGCCCCCAATGCACGGGACAGGGGCGTTTTTGCATTTCGCCCCCATCGAAACGCGGCCGCCGCGGTCGGAATTTGATCTCGCTAACTCTTGCTTAGCAGCGCAACACCATATGCAAGCCACCGCATCGGGTTAGCGCGTCATGGTTACTGGGAGTTAGGCGTTCGGCATAAAGAGACACCCCAGAGACCGGCGCGTCCAATTCAATAGTTTTTTATTGCGTCGAACAGGTCCAATAATATGCTATATATTATATGGGGTCAGTACACTAATACACCAGTGGCCCTCGCGCGCTCTTGCTCATAATCAGAAGAAATTTTTATCACGAAGACTATGTTACGCGTTCGGACATCGTCTATTCATGGGAGATGTTCAGGTCCCCTTAGCGTCAGCTCGTCTAATCACAGGCGATGTCAACAGCTGCACCAGCCTCCGGAGAAAAATACAACAGTCGTGGGGCCCACGCACTGTCCGCACTGTCCACTGTCATGAGTCCTCAAGTGAACAGCGAGGCAACAACTTCGGACCACGCAGAGGGCGCCGGTGTCTCTCTTCCGGTTGCGTGGGAGCCCACACCGCCATGTCATCTTCCTCAACTTAGCCGTTGAATGACAGCGTGACTACATTCAGGCTGTCCTATTTCTCCTGCTTGAGGACTGCGCCGTACGGCTGGGTTAATGCATTGAGCCTTTTACCTTCATGCTGCTCCCTGTATTGTGCGATACTGTAATGAAAAGCTCGAGGCTGAGCATAATGAGCGGCGGCGCAGGTTCGTGGGCGGCCAGGACGCTCTTGCGGAAGCCTCTATAGCTAGTTGGTTGCCCCGAGGCGGTAGACGGAAAGATATCCCAGTTGAAAGCAATGGTGGAGAAAATCTAGACCCAGGGCCAGCAGCAGATGTTCACAATGCTCGCCGATATCCTGGGCCAGAAGTGCAATCACTGGGAGAGCCTCAACAGCGTCGCCAATCCTCGCCTGCGCAGCCTCTACGTCATCCTGGAGGCGCGCAACTGCTGCAGCACGGACCAGCGCGACGCCCACGCAGATGTTGTCGGAATGGACAGAGGATCTGGTGTTAGCAGCAGGAAATGCAGCAGGTGCAGGTGTGCGGCAGGAAAGCAGTCGCGCTGGCGGCTTGGTGGGCATTGACCTCCCAGGCCGGCTTGGTTTAAACGGAGGGGAACAGCTCAGCAGCGCAACGAATCCATGCGCTTTCGGGTCGCATGAAAGGCAACCGTGCATCGGGGACAGCGAATGGCAACTAGTGACGTCATTTCGGCATCCGGGAGTGGAGAAGCTTCCAACAAGCGGCGGGTTGATGCAAGTCGTATTGAACCAAGGCGAGCACACAGCCTGCTCGAAGGGCGGTGGTAAGTCGCCGGATCGCTCGGCACGTTCCCAAAGCTGCAGTCTGTCCAGGATGATCTTGGGTGCTTCAGTGCTTTGGTGATGCGGTGAGCGTTCTGACTGTCGAGGAAGCCGTCGCTCATTCGGCTTGAGAAGCGGGATCCGCAGCTGCAGTAGCTGTTCGCCCTCACTAGCAGCGGCCTCGATAAAGGCGGTGAACTGGATTCCCGTAGCTAACTGCACTGCGTCAGCGCGATGATGATGCGCTAACGAGGACGTTTTTCGTTGGCGTGAATTTCGAGGTGGCGTTCGGTGGCTCTGCGCAGGTAAATGCGGGATAGGACCAATGGTGGAAGCTCCAGGTTCTCCCACCTTCACATGAAGGCGCGTCTGGCGTTCTCGTTCCTGGTGCATCTGTGCAGAGGCTCCGCCAATGTCGGCGCGTCTTGCCATTCGGCGATGTTCAGGCGTTGGGGATCCTATGGCGATGGTAATCTCGGTTTCTGTCGACGTGCTGGCGTGCGACCACGAACAAAGAGGGAACACTTCTTGTCCGTCTGGAACGATTGCTGTCGCTGGAAAATGGCGATTCGATGAACGAGCATGAGCTGCACGAGGACACGCGCAAGGGCTTCATTCTCACTTTGCGAATCCGCGTGTTCGGTTGTGAAGAATAAAGAAAAAGAAGAGGCGTCGCAAACGCCTTACTGTGTATTTTGCATTATTTCATTGCAAAATTTGTTAAGTGTGCACTTGTTTCTTGAAGAGTACCACGTGATAAAGAAAAAGCAGGGAACAAGCACGCATACAACCTAACGAACAAAAAAGAGCGTATGCAATCTCTGACGTGACCCTATGCGTACGTCCAGCATCAACACCGACGGCGCTGGTGAGACGCCGTGCTGTCAGACCTTTGCGTGAGACAGGCGTAAGCCATAAGCCAAGACTGACATCAGAAACAGAGAAAAAGCACGCAAAATTGTGGCTTCTTTTATTATATTGGCGCGTCACTTGGAATGCCTTTAGCAACTCGTAGTGTGCGACTAATTGAGGTGTAATAAAGCGCGCAGTAATGAGGTAGCTGGCACTGTTACTGCTGCGCTCTTCTTAAGAGTCGGCAAGTTCTTTTATTGTCGCGTCTGCAGTTTAGTGTGGTAAGAATCTATGGTATATGCGCGCCGTCGATTGAATGTTTGTTTTATTAATCTCTCTTCATTTATCACTTACTTTGTCAATGAGATTTCCATGAGTAAACGATGGTTTGAAGTAGACAAGTTTAGGGAATTTCCATAGTTCTTTCGTGCCCGTTCCGCTTTAGTGTTTTTCTCTGAAGGAACAAATCTTATATGGTGCGCTGATATGGCAGGGGAAGTGAAGCTAATGCATTTTTGAGAAATCATTATTATTATTATTATTATTATTATTATTATCATTATTATTATTATTATTATTATTATTATTATTATTATTATTATTATTATTATTATTATTATTATTATTATTATTATTATTATTATTATTATTATTATTATTATTATTATTATCTGCTATTTTAGCTCGACTGCGCAACTGTGCGTGATGGTCAATGAACTATCTCATCTGCCTTTATCTGTAGAGTATCCACTGGTGTGCCCCAAGGTTCCGCGTCAGGTCCACTTGTCTTGTTATTTTTCATCAATGACGTTTCCTGAGCAATCCAGCAATCCTTTATTTCTTCATAGCGGTGACGACATCAAACTAGTTAAGGACATTCATACTACTGAGAACTGCCGCACTCTGCAGTCCGACCTATCTTTCTTTAAGTGTGTCAGTTAAACGGACTATATTCATCGCTATATTAAACTCTATATTCATCTGAAACGAGAATTTGGTTATTCGATCGCGTAAAACCTATAAAATCGTCTACCTTTATTTTGTTGACCGGGCGGTATTTTAATCAGTCAATCGAATAACGTTTATTGTTTACAGAGGTAGTACATATTGGGCAGAATATACACAAAGCGGTCCCATAAGGCCGCAAAGAAACTCCTGTTTTGATATGCATGAAGAGAAGTGAGTAAGCAACAGTGATAATACATTAGCAACGACACATAATTACAACTATTAAACATTATTCAAAGAAAAATAAGATGGTAGTTTAAGGACCATCTACTCAACGTTCTATTAGAAACGGGGTTAGTTTCTTTCTTTTATGTAAAAAAGGATGCACGTTGTTAAGCAGGTTATTCCAAAATGCTACAATTGCAAATTGGGCTGTGTGTATATACGTAGTGACTGCACACTTTTGGTAGCAAATAGTTGTAGTTCAAAGCAAACCTGGTGTTATTGGAATTGTAAAGGGATACGTTGTCAATGACATTAATTTATCATTTGCATTAGTATGCCTCAATAGTGTAGAATGACACATGGGATTGAATAGTATGTTTCTTTAGCGTGTTCGGAAGGAGTTCATGAGTGTGCGTAGAAGCATCGTTTCCTGACCTCATGCACCAACAACTTTTCAAGTCTCTGTAACCATCGTATACACTTCTGCCACTTAGCTGCAGACGTACTTGAACCGGTGTCCGATCTCCATGCAAAAGTTCCCTAGAATTATTACGTGTTCGGTTCTACTTGCCTCTCTTTCACTTCCGGTTCTGTAGCAGAGTATACCAGGGCTACCTTGCCCCTTCCTACCTGTTTCACGACAATGATAACACACTGACAACGCTCGGGAGCATTTGATTAGATAAATTTACTTCACAGACCGCATTTATTCCACAGAGTTGATCTGCGCCTACACAACGTGCATTACCTCCTTCCTATCTTTAGAAAACATATAGAACATGCCTTCTTGGTTCACCGAAGACTCTGGGGAAACCTGCTGTGAACGTTGTATAACGCATGAAAATGGGCAGAAACTGAGTATTCTGTAAATATTTGCAACACTCTGGTGATACCAAAAACGTTCAACTTTATCCATTCATCACCACCAACATCACCCTCATTTGCAAGACATACAAACAGAGTGTCACATACAGTTCGCCTAGGACTCAAACATATTACGTATAACGGCCGTAAATCCCTTCCAGAGTCTAGATTTAGGAGATCTTCGCAAAATCCATCTTTAGCTGATTTCCTTGCAATTCCGCCCACACCTCCTTCATAAGAATTCCCCCTTACCTTAAGATGTCAACTTTGAGGCACCTTACGTTATTTGAAGAGACTAGGGAAACCTATAAGGAATTTCGTATAATAAGCTTGTACAGCTTTGCAAAGCTCTCGTAAGTAATTTGTCGCAAAGGCTGTTTGTAAGCTACGCAGTTCAAGCTTTCCCTCCGTATTACCCACAGCATGGCGTCGATTTTGTCCAGGTATAACACTACATCCCCCTTTCGCTCGTGCAGAAAACTGGGAAAAATTTGTAAGCATTTCCGCCTCCACAATGAGGCCGCCATCGCCATGGGCACCTCCATCCCCGGCACCAAGATTATCATATCCGACTCGAAAACAGCAGTTCGTAACTACACCTCAGGTTTCATTTCCCCTCGAGCATTCAGAATCATCAACAAAAACCTCAATCAATTGAAGTTGGTGTGGGTACCTGCTCATGTGGGCAACCCTGGAAACGAGGCCGCCCACCTAGCCGCCCGAGCAGCTAGTAACCGGGAGGTGGGCTTGCCCGACGGGGTTGACCGACATGAAGGTATGCACGCCTTTAACGAAATGACCGTTTATTACCGCGAATCCAGGCGAATATATCCATCCCAGCACGAGACACTGACAAGAATACAGGCCACTAACCTCAGGAGAGTACAGACTAGATCTGTACTTAGTCCGAAAAGGCTAGCTGCAATGACCGGTGGTGAATATCCACCAAACTGCAAACATTGTAACTGCCCCCTGCCGGACCAAGATCACATCTTGTGGGGATGCCAAAAGAACCCTCCCCCGAGAGAACTCTTTAGGCGAGCTCCTTCACACGAAGAGTGGGAGACGAAGACGAAAACGTTCAACCCGCAAGACCAGATACGGTTGGCGGAATGGGCTGATAGCCTCGCGGCGAAGCAGCCGCCACGCTAGCCCACACCGTTGGGAAAGAAAACTCTTTATCAACCTTGACAACAAAAGCTCTCTCTCTCTGTAAGCCTCTCAGCATGTGGAAAACGAGGGCTTAGCAATTTTCACTTTGCCATTAACTAACCAACGCACTTCAATATGTGACTGCAACGCACACCTAATATGTCCCCGTTTCCCTTACATATAAACTGGCTCAAAGATCTAGAGTTTTTTATTACAAGGTGAAAATACCCATATAATGCTTTCGAGCGCATTTAGTACCACTAAGAGGTTTGCTGCGAAATTGGCGCATTTCTTCTTAGTGTCGCCGATAAGCATTGTGCGCATAATTATATTGACAGACAATTTTAGATATATTGTTATTATGGAGGTTTGCTATTGGTACCCTACACATTATTAAAGCGTGTTCGTTAAACATACACGCATTCATCCCGTTCATTATGATGGTGATTAGGTTATGATGACGATGAGCCTTCAAAATATGGCACATACCCACTATGAATGATGTGCCAAAAATCGGTTGATTGTACGCACAGATAACTGCAGGAAAGAATGAAGAAGTGGTGAAAGTGAAACTTGGAGCGATCGAGTTTATCATTGATTGTTTGTTTTGAAATATTCATCAACGGCTTCAAGTGATCGAGTAGAGGTGCTGCTCATGGCTGACAACTATGATGGTTTCATCCATGAGTTGGGTACTGGATTGATTTCTGGGGGTTGTACGAGCGAGAAACGACGATTTGATTATGAAGCACGCCGTAATGGGGGGACTCCGGAATAATTTTGACCACCAGGGCATCTATAGCGTAGCGCTAAGGCATGGGACGTTTTTGCATTTTGCTTCCATCGACATGCGGCCGCCGCGGTCGGAATTTGATCTCGCGACCACTTGCTTAGCAGCGCAACACCACATATAAGCCACCGCAGCGGGTTAGACTGTCATGGTTACTGGAAGTCATGCGTTCAGCATAAAAAGACATCCCAGAGACCGGCGCTTCAAATTCTCTTGTTTTTTATTGCGTCGAATAGGTCTAATAAATAACTATAAATTATCTGGGGCCAGAACACTAACGCCCGTGGGCCTCCTGGGCTCTTTCTAATAATCAGACAAAATGTTTATCACGAAGACTATTCCACACCTTCGGACATAGACAATTCTTGCGAACTCTTCAGGTCCTCTTAATGTCGCCTCGTCCAATCATAGGCAGTGGCAGCCATACCACCCGCCTTCACAGAAAGGAACACAAGCGTCCTGGCGTTCACGCAACGAAAGACACGACGGAGCCATCGAGTGAACCGCGCGGCAACTAGTTCGGACCCCGCAGAGAGCGCCGGTGTCTCTCCTCTGGTTGCGTGGAAGCTCACACGGAGTCTCCCCCCGCGCCGTTTCCTGCACTTCTCCGTTGAACGACTCCGCGACTACATTCAGGCTGTCTTGTTCATGCCGGTTGACGTCTGCTGCATACGGCTGCGTTACTGCATTCGACTTCCTGCCGTCATCCTGCTCCCTGCATTTTGCGATCTTGCCATATAAAAGCTCGAAGCTGTGCATAATGAGCGGCGGCGCAAGTTCGCGTGCGGCGAGGACGTTCTAACAGAGGCCTCTATGGCTAGTTGGTTGCCCCGAGGCGGTAGACGGAAAGATATCCCAGTGGAAAGCAATGGTCGAGCAAATCTAGACCCAGGGCCAGCAGCAGATGTTCACAACGCTCGCCGATCTCCTGGGCCAGAGGTGCAATCACTGGAAGAGCCTCAACAGCGTCGCCAATCCTCGCCTGCGCAGCCTCTACGTCATCCTGGAGGCGCGCAACTGCTGCAGCACGGACCAGCGCGACGCCCACGCAGATGTTGTCGGAATGGGTAGAGGACCTGGTGTCGGCAGCAGGAAAGGCAGGAGGTGCAGGTGTGCGGCAGGAAAGCAGTCGCGCTGGCGGCTTGGTGGGCATTGACCTCCCAGGCGGGCTTGGCCTAAACGGAGGGGAACAGCTCAGCAGCGCCACGAATCCATGCGCTTTCGGGTTGCATGAAAGGCGACCGTGCATCGGGGACAGCGACCGGCAACCAGTCACGTGATTTTGGCATCCGGGAGCGGAGAAGCTTACAACAAGCTGCGGGTGGATGCAAGTCGCTGCGAACCAAGCCGAGCACATAGCCTGTTGTAAGGGCCGCTGTATTTCGCCCGACGGCTCAGCGCGTTCCAAAAGCTGCAGTGTGTCCTGGATGTTGCTCTGCGTGTCAGTTCTTTGGTGATGCGGTGAGTGCTCTGGCCGTTGAGGAAGCCGCCGCACATTCTGCTTGAGAAGCGGCATCCACAGCTGCAGTAGCTGGTCGCCCTCACGTGCAGCGGCTTCGGTGAAGGTGGTCAACTGGATTCCTGCATCTATTTGCTCGGCGTCATCTCGAAGTTTATGCGCTAACGGGGACATTTTTCGTTGAAGTGAATGCCGAGGTAGCTTTCGGTTCTTCTGCAGCCGTAATTGCCGGATTGGGTCCAACGTAAAAGCTCCAGGTTCCCCCAGCTTGACACGAAGGCGCGTCGGACGTCCTTGTTCCTCGTGCTTCTCCGCAACGGCTTCGGCAAAGCCAGCACGTCTTGCCATTCGGCGATGTTCAGGCGTTGGGGATCCTGTGGCCATGGCAATCTCGGTTTCCGTCGATGCGTTGGCGTGCGACCGCAGACAAGCAGGGAGAACTTCTTGTCGTCTCGAACGAATGCTGCCACTGGAAAATGGCGATTCGATGAACGCGCATCAGCTGCACGAGGACACGCGAGAGCGCTTCTTTCTCATCGTGCAATGCCGCGTGTTCGTCTGTCAAGAAGTAAAGAAAAAGAAGAGGCTTCGCAAACTGCCCACTCCGTATTTTGTATTATTTCCTTCAAAAATTTTTTAAGTGCGTACTTGTTTCTTGATGAATAACGAAATTTTTGTTTTACCACATGATAAAGAAAATAGAAAGAAACAAACAAATACGCAAACAAGCGAACGAACAAAAAGTCCATGCGCCATCTTCGACGCGACCCCATGCACATGTACAGCTTGAACATCGATGGTGCTGGTTAGACGGTCGGCAGTCAGAGGTTCGTTTGACATAACCATGAGCCAGGAGGGACAAAAGAAACAGTAGAAAAAGCGCTAAATTGTGGCTTCTTTGTTACATTTGCGCGTCACTTCGGATGCTTTTGGAAATTCATATTGTGCGACCAAATTGCGGGTATTAAAACACGTAGTAATGAGCTCGCTAGTTACTGCTGCGCTCTTCGCGGGAATATGGTGTGCTGATAAGGCAGGCGAATTGAAGGTGATGCCGTCTTTTAAAATGACGTATTATTATTATTATTATTATTATTATTATTATTATTACTATTATTATTATTATTATTATTATTATTATTATTATTATTATTATTATTATTATTATTATTATTATTATTATTATTATTATTGGCTGCTCTTGTAGCACTACTACGCTGCTGTCTCTTCGATAGGTCCTGGTTCGTGAGCGAATCTGAACTATTTCTTTTTGAGTGTGCAGCCTTTAATGGTGTGCCCCTAGCTTCCGTGTGAGCTCACATACTCTTCTTACTTTTCATCAACACCGTTTCCTCAGCAATCCAGAAGTCTTCATTTCTTTTTCAAACTATTTAAGGAGATACACAGTATTCAGAACCGCCGCGGTCAGCTGTCAGACCTTTCTCACTGCAAGGGGATTATTAAATTGGCGCACTCTTAATTATACGCAAGCGATAATTTTATCATATTGGCGTAAAACCCTTAGTATCGTCTTCCTGTATTCTGTTGATCATGCGGTGTTGAGCAGGATTGTTCCAAGAAGTGACCTGGGTGTGCTCTCTTACAGCACGTTAAGCTTCTCCACCCACTCCAAGTTAAGCTCGTAGAATCACGAGGTCTAAGCGCGCTTGGTTCTGTTTGCAGACTTGCAAGTGTTCCCGCACACAAATTGTTTTGCGCCTATTGTTCATATATATGTGTTTCCACTATCTTGAATATGCCTCAGCGGTGTGGAATGGTACAAGCAATTCAAATAGCATATTAATTGAGCGTGTTCGGATAAAGTTAATGACTCTATATATAAACATCGTTTCCTCAGCTTATGCACCCACAAATTTTGGAGTCTGAGTAATCATTGTATCCATTTCCGTCACCTTGCTACCGACGTAGTCGTACCAACGTCCTCTTTTTATGCAAAATCATTTATGGGATTATTACGTGTTCGGTTCTACTAGATTCTGTTTCACTTAGAGTTCAGCAGGAGAGCACCAAGGATTACCTTCCGCGTTCTTGCCTATTTCAGCAGACACTCACCTCTCCCCGCAATGCGCTGTCACTTCCTCCTTCTTGATATCTTTCAAAACGTGTTATCTTCCTTCTGTTCCGAGTGACCCACTCTTTCTTCAATGTTATTTCTAACCGCACTCATCTAATGTCTTCTCATAGTTTGTTTCTTCTTACGCATATGTGCTCTGTCTCTCAATATTGTTTTATTGCTGGATTGTTGCAAAGTTTGTGCCTGCTTTTTTGGTTTTGTTTTGCTTTTTTATTAAATTTTCTTATCGCAAAACTTTTGGAATATAGTTGTGCTACGGTGCCCTTTAGAGTGAACAACAATGCGAGGCCCACCGATAAACATGTGGGAGCGCTCTAGCATTTGACGTTTACTAAAACTTCCCGTGTTCATATATACCGATAATCGTACAGCCCCTTGAGGCGTTCTATCATCTCACTTACGAGTCAAGAAGCAAATTTATCATTCGTGTTGCAATACTGGTGCCAAATATTTAATGTAAGATTACTAAAGTTTGTTTATTTAATAGAGCTAAATTTAGAGGCAAGCAGATTGAATGTCGAACTAAAATTTATGGAACATTCATCTGTAAAAAAGAAAGTGGAGTCCTTCTGTATGTTGC
This sequence comes from Dermacentor variabilis, assembly GCF_050947875.1. NCBI lineage: Eukaryota > Metazoa > Arthropoda > Arachnida > Ixodida > Ixodidae > Dermacentor > Dermacentor variabilis. Next base: position 56,144,792 of record NW_027460280.1, on the reverse strand, counting down.
TCATAGGCTCAAAATGACTTCAGCAAGTAACTTGCTTATGGTATCCACCCCTTCTGCTAAACTACTTGAAGAAGCTCAGTAGAGCTGCACTGTCCCTGCAACTTCTAATCAACCTCTTAGAACTAAAGAAATGAATACATACGGTATATGCGCGTTTCACATTAGCGTTATGGTCATATTTTTCTGCGGTGGCAACTAGCATATCGGACGATGTGTCGGAATCATTTGCATGCAATCTGTGATTTTTCGATCGCGGTTGGTGGCGTGCCAGATGCGGCAAATGAGCATGACTGTTGATGCGTCGCTTCTGACAGTTGTCCACTCGGAATGGGCGCCGTGTGACACGAGACAGCTGCGCGCGCAACACTGTTTTGCGTCATCATCTCCGGTATGCCATTCCCTGTTCAGATTTACATAATTCCTAGCTTCTTTTTACCGCAGTTTGATGCAGACTACTGAAGACTATGGGCGATTCCATAGATGCTACATGAAGCCGGTATGTTACAGCTTGTACGAAGGATAATCTGAAGCCATTAGGCAAGAACGGAGTGGTATTAGTACAATTTTTGGAAAGACAAAGGGCTCGACACAAGCTTACTAACCTGTTGCTGTGTCGTACTGAAGGCCGGAAGGTGAATGAAAGCGGTATGAAAGTTGATAAGACTATCGATACTGTGATGCTGGTCGCCAGAAGAGCAGCGTAATATATTAAGTCACGAATTTGGTCCTGCCTAATAGCAGATGACGAAGATCACAAACAACGACATGAGAACTTAGATATATATGATTTTTTTTACATTCAAATTTGATGTTATCAATGAAGAATAAATTCACGATAAGCTTTATGTTCTTGACAAAGAATAAGAAAAGTGAGAGTGGCAGAAATGCCAGCTTACTACCTGTTTCAACCGAACCGACAACGCATGTTTTTTCTTTATTATTATTGAAATGAAAGTAAATGCACAATACTTACTAACACTGTAAATGGGATGGTTACTGCTTTTCAAGAAAAAATTAAGGAAACATTAGAAGAGAACCTGCCAGGTTGGGAAAATACAGGGCGGAGTTAGCTAAATAGAGAAAATGGAGATAGAGCTAAGGCGTGAAGTTGCCCATCGCGCAATTTAATGAGTCCCGAAGCCTGCGCCTATTCGCGCAGTTTCGAACACGTGTACATGAGACCAAGGGCCCTATAAAGTAAAAGTATTCCAATAAGTTTTTATTCCAATCTCCTGACGTCAAATTCGCGTAACCACCGACGCAAGCGTCGGGCGGTCACCCGCAGGGCTGTCTGAAGAGACCAAACGCTCTCCTCGTTCATAGGAGGTCACTTTTGTTTGCTTGAAAAACGAATAACATTGCCTACGCTGAGCGCATTGTCTTATCTAATTGGCTGACAAAAAGCCAGGAGCACGCTCAAGTGGAGAGGGATTCGTTGGGACTGAGCAACTGCACTGAAAATCGATGACCGTATGAAGAGGGTGGTGCCGGTGTCTGCGATTGGTCCACTTTCCATTACTTAGCTTGCGGTGGCTGGTCGAAAATCACGGCGGCATTCAACGGAAGCTTAAGAATGACGCTAAAACGGATCCTCAGCAAAGAAGAGTTGGCAGAACGAGGTTGTAAACGTGCCGAAAGTGCTAAAAACGTTACAGGGCCACGCAAAAAGTTTTATTATGCGCAAATAAACTCATGCTCTCCGGCAGGTTCGAGTAGCCAGTGCCTGAGCCATCGGCGGCAGCCATGTTTTATTCATTTCGGAACAGGGCAGCCTGTAGCTATTCAGAGAAAAATTCAGTTTTGTTCGGCATACTAATGCATCTTTAACGCGTACACGTCACTTTGACGTGGTGAGTTTTCCTGGTTTTGTGACGTCGCGTGACAGGCAGGTGAAGTGGCTGCAGCCCGAAAACTTTGGACCAATAGCCGTGGACTAGTGGCGAAAAGGCGTCGAATCAGAAATAACTATTTTTCTTTTGCTCCGCCAAATCATGCATAATCAGTGTGTTGACGTCATATCAGATTCCCCTATTGCGGTTTTCGTGACGTCACGTGACAGACAGGTGAAGTGGTGCTGGTCCAAAAAAGTTTGTGATCAATCGCGGAGGGCTGATTGCAGAATTGGAATAGAAAAGTTATCAATAGTTTCACGTTATTGCGCCCCACGAGTCAGTCCAAGATGGTCAAGCGCGCACAGATGAAGAATATACACATATGAAATAACACAGGCATAGGCACACAACAGAAATATGCCGGCTTCGTCACATAAGCCGCACTAATGTGAGTAAAAAGCACATATTAAACAAGTGCACCTAACTGGTGAAAATGGGTTGCGCTTACATACGGCACAAATTCTGAAACCCTCCTTTCCTTAGTAAGGAAACGTTCATTACGGTTAGGCCGCCTTACGCGAATTCTTGCAGCTTTCTTTTTGATGCCTCCTTTGTAGAGGCTTCCTCGGTGCTCCCTCACCGTAAGGCAGCCCCGAAGCTACCTTCAGGCTTTCTTTACTCGCTTTCTTTTGCACTAACTGGGCTTCTCGGCCCTGCCTTTCCTCTTGAAAAGGGGGGTACCGGCGAAACACAAAGGATGCGCACACAAAGAAAAGGCGTTACACACGGACGGACGCTGGACTTTCAACTGTACATTATTGCAATTCACATTGCCGTATATAACCTCCGACGCATCCACATCTTCAACTCATCCCAAGACATGTGCATTGATAACACCTCGAAAAGTACATTGCCGCGCTTAAACAGCCGACGCATCCGCAACTTCTGCTCCTCCCAAGACTCTTGCGTCAATGTCAGTTTTGAATCACCTTTTACCTACCCGATAGGTAAGCCCGTTCCTTGTTGGTTAAACACAAAGACGTACAACTGACACAATTTTCTTTCTCATTTCCAATGTGAAAGGCTTCTAAGATTTCCCGCTCGTATCGTCTTACCCCTACCTTAAATGGTCACGCGACCAAACAGTACCATGCTTTTTCTGCACTTCTTGCAGCCGCGGCAATGAACATACAAATTGCTTTCCTGGTCCGCGCTTAAGGATGTGTTATGTTCTTGCAGCCGCTTATTAACACACCTACCTTCCTGGCGTCTATAAACTTTGCCGTGCTGCAGCAGTTGCGCGCCTCAACGATCACGCCGGGGCTGCGAAAGTGCAGAACGGCGACACTGCTGACACTCTCCCAGTGGTTGCTCGTATGGAGCAGGAGATAGGTGAGCGGGGCAAACATCTGCTGCTGACCCTGGATCTCAACCTGTTCAACCAGCGGCTTCAACGGAATTATATCCGCATCCACCGCGTCCAAGGAGCCAGCCACCGAGGAGTCTGCAAGAACGTTGTGGCCGCATTTGAATTTGCGCCACCGCTGATTATGCAGAGCCTCGAGCTCTTCCTTGGCGAAATTTCAGAATACACGGAGCAGGATGACGATAAAAGGTTGAAAGCGGTAACGAAGCCGTATGCAGCAGACGTCAACCCGGAAGAACACGACAGGCCGAATACAGTCACGCAGTCATTCAACGATGAAATTGAGGAAGATGCGGGAAAAATGTGCTTGTGTGCTCCCACGCGACCTGATGAAAGATACTAGTATATACTGTCCGGTACGTCCGATAACGGCTTCTTCCCATCGAAGGCCCCACGCCTTGCCGCAACAATGACGGTGGCAACGATTACGATGCAGAGTACTGCACGCCGACCCAGAAGGATGATTCTCCGCCCCTGAAAGTTCATACCTTGTAGGATTACACGGGAGAGTCGGACAAGCGCAAAATGGCGGAAGAAGGCAAAATCGACAAGTCTCCACAAACTACAACCGGCGAGACTCCGCAATCTTTCCGTGCTTTTGTTACGGAGAGCGATCCGGAAGACAATGACGACGCGAGCATGTTCCCAGCCCAACACTCGCCGTCCCTTCTCGATATGGCTGGATTCGTCGGCTCACCAGTCACCGGAGCCGGCGGAAGGACGTCGAGCAAGCCACCGAGAACAGTAATGAATCTCAAGAAACTCACATGCCACACTTTCCTAGAACTTCCCAGTGAGGAGAGGGATGCAGAGGCAGAATGAATGCAGCAGCAGCACTGGGAAACCTGTTCGCAGTCAAAGGCATCCAAGAAACTAACATACATGTAACTAACCGACGACGACAAACATACGGGCTGAAGTTCTGCAGAATCTCCTCTTGCTGAGCCCATGGTGAGGGAGGCTGAAACGATCAAGGACCACTCATTCGTCGTAACCACTTGCGGCCAACAAAATGTACCTGTGGAGCCACGAGAAAACACTGCTGCAAATGAAATAAGCGTGACTGCTAAAGACGGCGATGCTCCCCTAATGCATATGAGCGAGGTTACGGACCTTGACCCAACCGGTACTGAAAACGCAGATAGTATTACTCAAAATTTTACTGTGCAAGAAGGAAAAAAGGCTGCTGAAGCCTGCACAAGGAGCGGAATGCCGGAAGACACAGGCAAGTCAACTGGCGCTGGGACACCCTTCGAAGAAGGTTGCAGCCGCGAGGGGGACGCTCTTGAAAAAGACGGGCAAGCAAACATCGCATCCCATTGGGCAAATAGTAGAGTCGCGCTAACACGGCCAGAGATAACGCCTAGCCTGACAGGCGCAACTGTCGCAGGTGGTGCGGACGCAACCGCCTGGTTGTGACACCATCTGCCTCATAAACTTCGTGGAAACACTACCTATTTTTCGTGATACGTCGAATTTTGGTTGAGGTGACGGAAAATGGATCTTGAACGTTGACGAAGCCTTGACGACACCGTGTGTTGTGCGCGTTGTCGTTTCGATCGTAAACAGTTTGTCTACTCATATAATTACTTCACAAGATACTTTATCACGTTAGTGAACTCGCCAGGTTAAATTTTCACTATATTGTTCTATTGCGCTGATTTGACACAAAATCGACTTCATTTGACGCACAGATTTCGGAGATTTCTTTTTGGCCCTACGCGTAACTCGCAGAAAGCACGACATCTTAACGTATTTTTGGCATCATCCTTGTACGCCATACGAGGAACTCCCCCTAAATCACTTGCGCAAACTCAAGAGCGTGTTTTTATATCGTTCAGCAATATTTCCATACCTAGTGCAATAAAACAAAGATGTGGATATCCAGCGCATATGCTGGAGCGAGAGAGAGAAGGTAGGAGAAAAAGAACATTTATTTCTAATGAGATGGGGTGACTCCCTCGGAGGGTTAGAATCTCGGTCAAGTGAAGCATTCTTTAAGGGGTTTAATGAATGGCTTACTGCTTAATTTTAGGACTATAATTGTCTTTATGTTAACCCACTGCAATGTGTAGTTACCAGAAGTGATTCTATATATCAACATCACAGCTTCCTTAAGTTAAAAGCCGACGAAGGATATGTAATTGATCGCTTGTATTCATTCATAGTTCTTGTAGTTGTGCAATTGTACGGCTGCTGTTTTTACTCCGTAATGTTTAATAGTTATGGTTGAAATATGCCGACCCAGATGCCCAAGTTGTCTACCTGCTTGGGCCACTCGGTATGACCTCTTGGCTGTGACGCCGTCATTTTCTTTACACCTTCGCGATTCCTTCCAGCTTCATCGTTTTGCTCACGTCATGCCGCGGTCGTCCTGCCATCTACCCGGACCCAGTGACCCAACTTGTCCAGTAGCTTGGGCCACTAGGTATGGGTTTGTAGTCGTGATTCAGTCGTAGTCATCATACCAGCTTTGTCAACCCACACTAGTCATGCCATCGTCCTTCCGCCGTATGTATATATATATATATATATATATATATATATATATATATATATATATATATATTAGTCTGTTTAGTCCAATCGTCGTAGCGCCAGCTTCTTCATCTGTCTATCGGAATGCTACCGTCATCACGCCATCTTGGTCGTGGCATCGTCGTCATACTCGCTTCTTCATCCGGTAATCGTCATACCATCGTCGCCACGCCATCGTCGCCATACAGTTCTCGTAATCTCATGGTCCTGATGTCGCCCCCGTTGTCACGTTTCCGTCGTTATGTAATCGTGAAATTTTAAGAGTCGACATCTGAACGTCGTCATGCTCTCGTTGCGACGCTCCATTGTCGCTCCATCTAAATCACTCCTTCTTCATCATTACATCATCACTGCGGGCAGTCGTCGCGAAATGAGTTCTGCCGCATTTTATTTTTAGAAATGCCGAACAAATGTGCACCTTGTGCTATACTTTCTTGCTCAATATAGCGAGGAACATTCGAGGACACTGTGTATAGTTTTAATTTGAGACTCCTGTAGCCTAACTGATTTGGAAAAGCTGAAATAAGCTTTCAACTGTGAACTCGCGAATCTAGCAGTGTTTAGTTCTGGCATCGCTACAACAGGACAATATATTCGACGTGCACACATTCAGATTACTATGCCAGTTCCCCTACATTAGATTCGCTGACATGGAAGAGTGAGTGAGTGAGTGAGTGAGTGAGTGAGTGAGTGAGTGAGTGAGTGAGTGAGTGAGTGAGTGAGTGAGTGAGTGAGTGAGTGAGTGAGTGAGTGAGTGAGGGAGTGAGTGAGTGAGTGAGTGAGTGAGTGAGTGAGTGAGTGAGTGAGTGAGTGAGTGAGTGAGTGAGTGAGTGAGTGAGTTCTAGTAATTGTGTTTTTCTGCGGCTGGGACGGATTCTTCAGGGGAGTCTTCCTCCTTGTGTCTTCCCCGGAGGTCTTCACCCGCTGCTTCGTCCGTCCTCTATGACAATTGTCGGCTGCCCACAGTCCAGCAATCCGCTGCCCTCTGCTGTCCGTCGTTCAAGCCGCATTAGACCTAGCTGGAGCAACTACTCAAAGATGCATATAGAAATTTACACCTTTTACTAACAGAATACATGACTTTGCAAGCCATCGTCTTTGGAAGCGACTGGACTTTATTTCACACTTGATGAAAAATGCTGCGCCAGTACAAAAGCACAAGTGTTGAGGCTTAGGTACACGCGTCAGCGTCTACGACTCCGCCTATCTAGTGCGTCGCTCACAGGATGAGAAGCACTTACAAAAACTCGACCACTGCCATGGGAACGCTTGACCAACATTACGTGAAATGACGCTTGCGTTTTCAATTATCTTCCATATTAGCTGCCAGGCTCATCAATTGCTCCGGCTAACACTTTGATGGCTACCTTTGGTACATGTCCACAAATAGCTTATAGCAATGTTGACGCAAATAGCAAATTGGCTATAGCCGCTGCTGTATGCCTCTGTTGCTAGAACATATCACGCATCACCTGAAACCTTTTTTGAAGACGCAGGCATAATGGGCATGTCTTATGGGCACCGCTTGATAGAGTTATATCAGTGCATGTCCCTTCCACCATTTAGGCGCATTTGGCTCATGTGTGTTTCTTACTCATCTCATTGGGTCTTATGTGACGAAGCCGGAATTTCACTGTTGTGTGCCTATGCGTGTATTATTTCATCTTTGTACATTCTTCATCTGTACGCGCCTGCAAATCTCCGACTGCATCTCGGTTTCGTGTACGCCTATTCGGAACTGAGGTAGTAGGCGTACATTTCTGTACTCTGTAAAGCGATCGGTGGGCAACTTGTGCTCGCCTTAGCTCTATATTCATTTTTTTTTCAATTTAGGTAACTGCGGTGTATATTTTGAGAACGTAAAGAGGTTTCTTATTCTGTTTCATAATTATTTTTATGGGAAGCATTAGCTGTCTCCCATTCGTGGTTACTAAGTGTTCATATTTTACATTTATTTCAATAAAAACAAAAGAAGACAAACAACAGGGTGTCGGTTTGGCTAATATTGGCAGTAATCTGGCATTTCTGCCACTTTCATTTTTCATAGCCTTTGCTGATAGCATGACGATGAGCAAAAGGAGAACAGGGTGAAAGCCGGAGCCAACGTTTCAACAAGTTTCGACAAGCTAACGTTTCCTCTTGTCGAAACGTTGGCTCCTGCTTTCACCTTGTTCTCGTATTGCTCATCGTCCTGAATTTCGACCTCCCGTCTTCCACGTGTTTTTGGTGATAGCATGAATCATTATCATCATCCTAGTTACGCCCACTGCAGGGCAAAGGCCTCTCCCATACTTCTCCAACTACCCCGGTCATGTACTAATTGTGGCCATGTTGTCCCTGTAAACTTCTTAATCTCATCCGCCCACCTAACTTTCTGCCGCCCCCTGCTACGCTTCCCTTCCCTTGGGATCCACTCCGTAACACTTAATGACCATCGGTTATCTTCCCTCCTTATTACATGTCCTGCCCATGCCCATTTCGTTTTCTTGATTTAAACTAAGATATCATTAACTCGCGTTTGTTCCCTCACCCAATCTGCTCTTTTCTTATCCCTTAACGTTACACCTATCATTCTTCTTTCCATAGCTCGTTGCGTCGTCCTCAATTTAAGGAGGACCCTTTTCGTAAGCCTCCAGGTTTCTGCCCCGTACGTGAGTACTAGTAAGACACAGCTGTTATATACTTTCCTCTCGAGGGATAATGGGAACCTGCTGTTCATGATCTGAGAATGCCTGCCAAATGCACCCCAGCCCATTCTTATTCTTCTGATTATTTCCGTCTCATGATCTGGATCCGCAGTCCTTACCTGTCCTAAGTAGATGTATTACCTTACCACTTCCAGTGCCTCGCTGCCTATCGTATACTGCAGTTCTCTTCCAAGACTGTTAAACATTACTTTAGTTTTCTGCAGATTGATTTTTAGACCCACCCTTCAGCTTTGCCTGTCCCGGTCAGCGAGTATGCATTGCAGTTGGTCTCCTGAGTTACTAAGCAGGGCAATATCCTCAGCGAATCCCAAGTTACTAAGGTATTCCCCATTACCTCTTATCCCCAATTCTCCCCAATCCAGGCCTCTGAATACCTCCTGTAAACGCGCTGTGAATAGCATTGGAGAGATCGTATCTCCCTGTCCGACGCCGTTCTTTATTGGGATTTTGTTGCTTTTTTATGGAGGACTATGGTGGCTGTGGAGCCGCTATAGCTATCTCAGTATTTTTACATACGGCTCGTCTACATCCTGATTCCGCAATGCCTCCATGACTGCTGAGGTTTCGACTCAATCAAACGCTTTCTCGTAATAAATGAAAGCTATATATAAGGGTTGGTTATATTCCGCACATTTCTCTATCACCTGATTGATAGTGTGAATATGGTCTATTGTTAAGTAGCCTTTACGGAATCCTGCCATGGTCCTTTGGTTGACGGAAGTCTAAGGTGCTCCTGATTCTATCTGCAATTACCTTAGTAACTACATTGTAGGCAATGGACAGTAAGCTCATCGGTCTATAATTTTTCAAGTCTTTGGCGTCCCCTTTCTTATGGATTAGGATTATGTTAGCGTTTTTCCAAGATTCCGGTACGCTCGAAGGCATGAGGCATTGCGTATATAGGGTGGGCAGTTTTTCTAGGACAATCTGCCCACCATCCTTCAACAAATCTGCTGTGACCTGATCCTTCCCAGCTGCCTTCCCCCTTTGCATAGCTCCCAAGGCTTTCTTTACTTCTGCCAGCGTTAATTGTGGGATGTCAAATTCCTCTAGACTGTTCTCTCTTCCATTATCATCGTGGGTGCCACTGGTACTGTATAAATCTCTATAGAACTCCTCAGCCACTTGAACGACGTCATCCATATTAGTAATGACATTAGCGGCTTTGTCTCTTAACGCATACATCTGATTCTTGCCTATTCCCAGTTTCTTCTTCACGGCTTTTAGGCTTCCTCCGTTCCTGAGAGCATGTTCAATTCTATCGATGTTGTACTTCCTTTTGTCAGCTGTCTTACGCTTGTTTATTAACTTGGAAAGTTCTGCCAGTTCTATTCTAGCTGTAGGGTTAGAGGCTTTCATACATTGGCGTTTCTTGATCAAATCTTTCGTCTCCTGCGATAGCTTACTGATATCCTGTCTAACGGAGTTGCCACCGACTTCTATTGCAGACTCCTTAATGATGCCCATAAAATTGTCGTTCATTGCTTCAACACTAAGGTTTTCTTCCGGTGTTAAAGCCGAATATCTGTTATCTAGCTTGATCCGGAATTCGTCTATTTTCCCTCTTACCGCTAACTCATTGATCGGCTCCTTATCTACCAGTTTCTTTCGCTCCCTCCTCAAGTCTAGGCTAATTCTAGTTCTTACCATCCTATGGTCACTGCAACGCACCTTGCCAAGCACGTCCACATCTTGCATGATGCCAGGGTTAGCGCAGAGTATAAGGTCTAATTCATTTCTAGTCTCGTCATTCGGGCTCCTCCTCGTCCACTTTCGGGTATGCCGCTTGCGGAATAAGGTATTCATTATCCGCATGTTATTCTGTTCTGCAAAGTCTACTATTAACTCTCCCCTGCTATTCCTAGTGCCTATGCCATATTCCCCCACTGCCTTGTCTCCAGCCTGCTTCTTGCCTACCTTGGCATTGAAGTCGCCCATAAGTACAGTGTATTTTGTTTTGACCTTACCCATCGCCGATTCCACATCTTCATAGAAGCTTTCGACTTCCTCGTCGTCATGACTGGATGTAGGAGCGTACACCTGTACAACCTTCAATTTGTACCTCTTATTAAGGTTCACAACAAGACCTGCCACCCTCTCGTTAATGCTATACAATTCCTGTATGTTACCAGCTATATCCTTATTAATCAGGAATCCGACTCCTAGTTCTCGCCTTTCCGCTAAGCCCCGGTAGCACAGGACGTGCCCGCTTTTTTTTTTTAGCACTGCATATGCTTCATTTGTCCTCCTAACTTCAGTGAGCCCTATTATATCCCATTTACTGCCCTCTAATTCCTCCGCTGACTGCTAGACTCGCCTCGCTGGATAATGTTCTAAGGTTAGACGTTCCCAGGTTCAGATTCCAATAGCGGCCTGTCCGGATCCAGGGATTCTTAGCACCCTCTGCTGCGTTGCAGGTCTGACCGCCGCCGTGGTCAGTTGCTTCGCAGCTGCTGGGGACTGAGGGCCGGGGTTTGATTGTTGTGTTCATATAGGAGGTTGTGGCCAAGTACTGCACCAGGGTGGCCAATCCTGCTCTGGTGAGGGAGTGCGTTACCGGTTCTGGTCAACGGGATCAGGCCACACTCCAGGCCTGTTTGTGCAATTTTATCCACACGCGGATTTTTTTTTTTAATCCGGTGGAAATTGCGTGGCACCGCAATTCGAACCGCAGTCCTCTTGCACGCGAGGCGGATGCTCTACCTCTACGCCACCGCTGTAGATCTAAATTAGCTATAAGCTTCATGCGCATAGCATGAAGCTTATAGCTAATTTAATGCTCAATTATAACGTTACGTTTGAATTATTGGAAAATAGTTCTTTTCTACGTTTCCTTTTGGTTTCTCTTATTTTATGTAATCTTCATTGTCTCATGCAAAAACGGAAGTAAACTTTGGACTAAATATATTCCGCTGCTGTTTTGACGACCAGCATCATCAAAGCAATATTCTTATCGTCTACATAGCTCTTTTGTCCACTTTTGGACCTTCCCCAGCAGAGAGAACAAGGTTAGGAATGTTGTGTCGAGGTCTCTGCCTTTTCATAAATTTTACTTGCAGTGCTCCACTTTTGTCTATCGATTTCATATTATCAATCACAAAGGCTGTATCACACCGGCTTCGCGAAACATCTATGGAAGCGCCCATCGTTTTCTGCAGTTTGCATCGAACTGAGGAAAGAAAGTTAGGCTCTGTGGCCATGTCAACAGGAAATGGCCGCGGTATACCAGAGAGCTGATGTAAAGTAGTATTGCGCGCGAAGCTGTGTCGTGTCCCACGGCGCCTATTCAGAGTGAACGACTGTCAGAAGTTACGCACCGTTAGCCTTGCTCATTTATCGCATCTAGCACGCTACCAACCACGATGGAAACCAGACATTGCATGCAAATTATTCTGTATACATCGTCTGATAAGGTCCTTTGAACTAATTGCCACCTGTTGTGACACAATGGGTGCCTATCATCGAGGCAAGTCGTGCTCCCCCCTCTCCCCTCGTTCTTCTGACGTGTTTGCCCTTGTGACAACCTGAAAAATTCCACGAAAATGCCAATCCCTTTACGTGGGTCGAACTGCGAATTCCGGGGGCACAGAGCACCACGACGACTCTACTGACAGCCTTGGTGGTATGCAGCTTGGACTTCTGCCGCGACGGAAGAGGAAGGCATCAGCATCCGCCTGCCACGTTCCTGCCGACGATGGCTTGCCCAAGTGATTTAAGGCAGAACAAAGCCCATTGTTAGAAGAGAGAGTCGCCACCAGCCACGCCGTCGGTCTGGTGCGCTCTCCGGCACCTGAAACTGTATGCTGATTTCTGCTATATCTGTACATAATCTATAAAGCTTTTCGTCTTTTCTTCGTCTGCTGCAAGAGCCCGTCTCTCGTCCTCCACGCCGATATGCAGTACACCGCAGAGCGAAATGAAGCTCTCAGGTTTAGCTCTCTTGTAGCAAAAATAGCCGTAACACTAATCTGAGACGTGGGTATGCAATGCATATTTTCTTTTCTTTAATTCGAGCAGACGTTTTTGAAATCGCAGGAAGCGTGCAACGCAAGTGTGCCTCTTATGTTGATAAGCAGAAGGGGCGGTTACTATGAGTAAGTTGCTTGGTGGAGTAATCTTCAGCATATGAGCGACTTACAAGAGGCCTCTACTTTTGTATTTACAGATAGATCCTAAATAAATAGTAGTTCGACACTCGATGTACTTGCCTTTATATTTTCCGCCATAAATAAAGCATATTTAGTAATTATGAAATTCAATAGATTGCAATCAATTATGTTGTATGAAAAAACAAATTTCTTTCTTAACTCGTCAGTACGGTTGCACCCGTCAAGTGGCTGCACGACGATGTGCACATATGATCAGGGGAAGCTTCACTAAACGTCAGATGCTAGAGCACTCCTGCGTTTATTTAAGTGCCTTACATTGTCCTTGTCTTCATAAAGCACTGCATCATAACTGCAATTCAAAGTTACGGGATGCAGATAAACATAATGAGAGACAAATAAAACGCCGAATAAGCAGGCACATATTTAGCAAAGATACTGCAATAGCACAACAATGAGAGATAGAGCACATATACGGAAGCAGGACCGAATTATGAGAAGACAGGAGAGGAGTGTAGCTATAGAAAGACGACTGAAGAAAAAGTGGGTAGCTCTGAACAGAAGAAAGATAACATGTTTTGAAAGATATAAAGATGGAGCAAGTGTCAGTGCATTCCGTGGAGAGGTGGGTGTCTGCTGAAACCGGCAGCAAGGCTAGTACCTGTTATACTCTTCTGCAAAACCCACAGTGAAACAGAAGCTAGTAGGACTGAACATAAAATAATTCCATGAATGATTTTGCATAAAAAGAGGACGTCCGTTTCATTACGTCTGCCGCAAAGTGACCCAAGTGTACACGATGATTACTCAGACTTGAAAAGTTGTAGGTGCATGAAGTTGGGAAATGATGTTTATACTTTTTCCGAACACGCTGCATTAAAAGGCTATTCGAATTCCTTGCGCCATTCCACAGCACTGCGGAATATTCAAGAAAGCGCAGATATATGCTAAGAGGTACGACGAAACTACCACAATTGTCCAAGATTATCTGTTTTAAACCATCATTTAGCGATGTGGATCTCATTCGTAACGTAAGTGACAAGTGAAGAGACCACACTAAAAATAAATTCAATCTACGCAGCGCATAACCCATACGTTGCTACCAAACTAAACTGCTCACTCGACAATAACAAAACTTGCAGATTCTCGCGAAGAGTGCAGCAGTAACAGCGACAGCTAGATCCTTACTACGCGCTTTATTACGCGTAATTTGGTCGCACACTAGGAATTGCTAAACGCATTCGAAGTAAGGCGCCAATCTGGTAAAAAACCCTCGACAGTGCGCTTTCTTTCTTTAATGTTTCTTATGTCTGTCTTTGCTTAAGGCTTATGTCTCTTTCACGCAAACAAAACGTCTGACAGGACGGCATCTGACCAGCACAGTCGATTGTGACGCTGCGCGTGCGCCTAAGGTCTCGCCAAACATGCAACATGGTCTTTTTTGTTCCTTAGCTTAATTGTTTGCGTGTATATTTCTTTCTGTTTTTTTATCATGCGGTAATACAAAAATATTATTAGTCTTCAAGAAACAAGCACACAAATGACAAATTCTACAAGGACATCATACGAAATACCGAATCAGCAGTTTGCGAAGCCTCTTCTTTTTCTTTACTTCTTCACAACCGAACACGCGGCGTCACACGATGAGAAAGAAGCGCTTCCGCGTGTCCTCGTGCAGCTGATGCTCGTTCATCGAACCGCCATTTTCCAGCGGCGGCAATCGTTCGAGACTGACAACAAGTTCTCCCTGTTTGTCTGGTGTCGCACGGCAACACTACCGACGGAAACCAACATGGCCATGGCCAGAGGATCCTCAACGCCGGAACACCGCCGAATGGCAAGACGTACCGGCGTTGCCGAAGCCGCCGACCAGATGCAGGAGCAACGAAAACGTCCAACGCGCATTCGTGTCAAGCCGGGAGAACCTGGAGCTCCTACGCTGGGTCCTGTCCCGCCGCTACCTGTGCAGAACCACCGAAGGCTGCCTCGGAACTCCAGACAACGGAAGACATCCCCGTTGGCGCAGAAACAACGACGCGACGCAGACCAACTAGCAACGGGAATCCATTTCACCGCCTTCATCGAGGCCTCTGCACGTGACGGCGACCAGCTACTGCAGCTGTGGATTCTGCTTCTGAAGCCGAATCAGCGGCGGCTTCCTCGACATCCGAAACGCTCAGTTTATCACCAAAGCACTGAAGCACCGAACAGCATCTTGGACACAATGCAGCTTTTCGAACGCGCCGAGCCGGCCGGAGATTTACCGCCACCCTTACAACAGGCATATTGTTTTCGTGTTTCTCTGTCACGTGTTTTCTCTGTCACAATGAGGGCATATGAAAATCGAGGTGCAGCCGTGGTTCATGTTGTCCCGGGCGGCCGTGCTACAGGCGAGGGCCCTGCTGCCTTGGAAAATGAATTACGCCAACGGGCTCTTAGGCGCAAGTACATCTGCGAAATAGCCGAGGCTTCGAGGGAGGAGACGCGCCTGAAAGCTCAAGTCGCCTACTCTAAGGTAGTTGCGACAAACAAAGACAACCTGGTGACACTGAATACACACGGTGACATTGGCGATCTGAGGGATGATTTTGATGAACACAGCAAACAGCACCAGGATTCTGGTGTCGTGGTCATCAGAGAAGCCAAGCCTACCAATAGAGAGAAGCTTATTCTGTCGGCGATGGCTGCGAAGGGTGGAGCGCTAAAGCGCCTGGCTCTTGCTGATGCGTCAGAGGCAAGCAGAAAATTTGCTAAAGGCTCTGTGAACAGGACCTGTCCAGGATTTCATCATTGAAGAAGGAGATCACAGAGGCTTGCAAGGCACTGGAATTCTTCGAAAAGCAGTACAAGACGACACGTCAAGACGACTTCGTTATTTCAAGACGAGACTTTTGATTCTCAGTACAACACTGTTCTGGATCTTGAAAGTTTGAGCCGGCCGTCATGATCCTGCAACTGAGGAAATAAGAATGCGTATGTTATTTGCAGCCTTTACTTTGTAATTAAATAACAGTAAATTAATAATAATATGCCAGCCTTCTGTCTGATCTGAATTATGTCTAGGACTTCGTCATACCGTCTTTCATTGCGTTGTACCCACAACGGTTGGGTTTCCTTCTATGGAGGCTGGTACGGCTACCACAAGCTGTGGTTGGACGAGGCGACCTTAAGTTCCACTTAAATTGACGACGTTCGAACGTTTGAAGTAGTCTTCGTCGTAAAGGCTTTTTTTATTAGGAAGAGCCCACGAGGTCCATTGGTATATTAGTGTACTCGCCCCGTAGAATCTTCCATAAAATGCCTAACTGGGCCTATTCGACGCAATAAAATAACAATAGAATGCGACGCGCCGGTCTCGGTCATGTCTCTTTCTGCCTAAAGCGTAGTCCGCCGTAAGCTGGACACGCTAACCTATGGATGAAACCATCGTCTTTTTCTGCCAAGAGCACCACGGCCGCTCGATCACTTGCGCGCACTGAAGAGCACAATTTCAAGCCGTTGAGCAAAATCTCAGTACAAATATTAAATAAAAAACTCGATTCCTTCAAATTTTACCTTCACCACTTATTCGTTCTTTCCTGCAATTATCTCAGCGTACAATCACCCCATTCCTGGCGCATCCCTCACCTCCCCCCCCCCCAAGTGGGTATGTGCCATACTTTGAAGGCTCGTCATCCTCATAATATAATCAGCATTATCATCCACACGATGAATAGGCGGATGTTTCACGAACACGCCTTAATAATGTGTACGCTACCAATAGCAAACCACCATAATAACAATATATCTAAAATTGTTGTATGCTTATATATATATATATATATATATATATATATATATATATATATATATATATATATATATATATATATATATATATATGCGGACAATGGATTAAAGGCGACACTAAGAAAAAATTCGCCAATATCGCAGCAGCGCTGTTCATGGCACTCAAAGAGCTCTGAAGCACTATATGGGTGTTCTCACCTTGTCATGAAAAAAAATCTAGATCATTCAGCCAATTTATATGTAAGGGAAACAGGAACATATTATGGGCGCATTGCAGTCACATTTTCAAATGTGTTGAGTAGTTAAATGCAAAGTGAAAATTGCTAAGCCCTCGTTTTCCACATGTTGAGAGGCGTTATATGAAATGCTTACATTGTTTTTTCTATTGCCCTGGACGAACCTAAGGCGGATGTAGGGTTATGCTTGGAGAAAACCGACGCCATGCAATGCGTAATCTGGAGGGAAAACTTGAACTGCGTAGTCTATAAACAGCCTTTGCGACAAATTACTTCCTCGAGATTTGCAAAGCTCTACAAGCCTATTATACGAAATTCCTTATAGCTTTACCTAATTTCCTGGAAGAACTTAATGCGCCTCAATGTTGCATTTTAAGGTAAGGAGGAACTCTTATGAAGTATGTGTGGGCGAAATATGAAGAAAATACGTTAAAGATGGCTTTTGTCAAAAGTTCTCAAATCAAGTCTTCGGAACTCTTTTACGGCCGTTATCCGCAATAAGTTTTAGTCTTAGGTGAACTGTACGTGACACTGCGTTCATATTCGTTGGAATTGCGGGTGATGCTGGTGGTGATGTGTGGATAAATTTGAACGTTATCGGTATCACAATATTGTAGCAAATAATTACGGAATACCCGTTTCCTGCCAAATTTGATGCGTGTAGGAGGTCTACTACATGTTTACCCGGAGTGTTCGGTGAAGTGTCGAGGCAAGTTATATAAGTTTTCTGTAGGTAAGAGGCAGGCAATGACTGATGTGTAGGAGAGGATAAGATCTGTGGAATAAATGAGGTCTTCGCAGTAAATTTATGCACTCAATCGCTCCGGATCATTATCAGTGTGTTATCAATGGCACAGAATTTTCCCAACTTTCGTATAGAATTACCCTATATATCTGCCACCAAGGCGATAATAATAAAAAAAAAATCAGAGAACCCCCTGACTAAAGTGCATGTGCTTTTAGTTTTCTGCGTATATTATACAGCCTGTGGCCACAGTATTCCTTCGCGAACGGTTTGAAAGCGTTATACGGCCGTTATCCGCTCTGCTTCAAAGCGTCCCTAAAGAACACTACGTCACATTAAGTTTATATTTGGCGCTAATGCTTGCATGTTAAATTTAATGCTGGGCGAACCGTTAATCGTTTCAATATGCACTTTGCAAGTAATAAAGGAACTCTGCTTATCTCCTTATTTTCACGCATTAGAAGAGGTTCATAGTAGGTTTCCCCTTGACACCGCCGCTATCGCCAAAACCTATAAACAACGAGACTACGTCAGACTGTCAACTGGCATTGTTACAGAGAGCGATCCGGAAGACAATGACGACGCGAGCATGTTGCCAGCCCAACACTCGCCGTCCCTTCTCGATATGGCCAGATTGATCGGCTCGCCAGTCGTCAAAAGCTGGAGAAAGATGTCGAACAAGCCACCGAGAAACAGTAATGAATCTCAAGAAACCCACATGCCACACTTTCCTGGGAATTCCCAGTGAGGAGAGGGGTGCTGAGGCTGAATGGACGCAACAGCTGCACCGGGAAACCTGCTCGCACCCAAAGGTATCAAAGAGACTAACTTACATCTAACAAACCGACGACGACAAATATATGGGCTCAAGTTCTCCGGAATCCTTCCTTGCTGAGCTCATGGTGAGGGAGGCTGAAACGACCAACGACCACTCATTCATCGTAACCACTCGCGTCCGACCAAAGGTACCTGTGGAGCCACAAGAAAGCACTAGCGCAAATGAAAGAAGCGTGACTGCTAAAGATGGCGACGCTCCCCTAATGCATGTGAGCGAGGTTACGGACGTTGACACAACTGCTACTGGGAACGAAAATAGTACTGTTGAAAATTCTACTGTCAAAGAAGGAAAAGAGGCTGCTGAAGCCTGCACAAGCAGCGAAATGCCGGCAGACGCAGGCAAGTCGTCTCACGCTGGGACACCCTTTAAACAAGGTTGCAGCTGTGAGGGGGACCGTCTTGAAAAAGACGGACAAGCAAACATCGCATCCTATTCGGCAAATGTTTATTAGTAGTGTGGCGGTAATACGGCCGGAGATAACACCTAACGCGACAGGCGCAAGTGTCGCAGGTGGTGCGGACGCGACCGTCTGGTTGTGCGTGATCTGCCTCATGAACTTCGTAGAAATACTGCATATTTTCCATGATACATCGTCTGTTGGATGAGGGGATAGAAAATGGACCTGGAAAGTTGAGGAAGCCTTGATGACACCGTGAGCTGTGGGCGGCGTCGTTTCGATCGCAAACAGTTTGTCTATTCATATAATAAGTTCACAAGAACCTGTAATACGTTAGTGAACTCGCCGGGTTCAATTTTCACTATATTATTTTATTGCGCTTATTTGACACAATAAAGAGACTTGACGCGCAGGTATCGGACATTTCTTTTTGGCCCTACGCGTAACCCGCCGAAAGCACGATACCTTAGCGTATCGTTGGCATCATCGTTGTACGCCGTACGAGGCACTCTCGCAATATCACTTGCGCGCACTGAAGAGCACCGCTTCTATCTCGTTCAGCAATATTTCCATACCAACTGCTATAAAACAAAAATGTAAATATCCAGTGTATATGTTAGGAGCTTGGTCAAGCGACGCATTCATGAAGTGGTTTAATGAATGCATCATTGCCTAATTTTATACCTACAGTTGTCCATATCTTAATCCAGGGCAACGTGTAGCTTCATGCAACGTTTTATATATGTGCCGCGCAGGTTTGTTACCTTAAAGGGAAGCTGAAGAGTCTGTCGAATTGAATAAGACGCTCATATACGGATGCGGGAACCTTATAAACCATGAAGGTAAAATTTTGGGGGGGGGGGGATGTTTCACTTAGGGATTTTCACTTTGCAATCGTCGGTTAAAATTGCGCTGTAGCTTCGCCCCCCGTCGAGCGCCGCGTGCTGCTGCTGACGCTGACGATGCGAGCGGAGACCGGAAACCGCGGCGTAGTGACGTCAACACTGGTGTTCCGCTCCTTCGCAGTGTCCGCGACCGTGCCTGACCGGGCTTATTTCTGCGTGTGTGCCGTCCTAATCTGCTTCGCTCGACCCTACATTCCTTTGTTTGTGTGTATGTAGGAGTGGTAGTTGACGTGCGCAGCATCAATTCAACTTGTAGGCCGATCATGCCGGCGTTCTGTGCAGCCTACGCTTGCACGAACACCAGCGGCCGCGACGATGTTCCGATGTTCCATTAATTCCTGCAAGACAAGAAGCTTTCAGCTAAGTTGGAGGCTGCTCTGAAGTGAAACAACTTCAAGCGCTCAAGAACAACAGTGGTGTGCTCTAACCATTTCCGTGACGATTACTACCGGAGTTTATCAATAATGCGTGCTTTGGGTTCTCCTAAAGAAATATATTGCACGCTGAACGGAAGGTGCATGTTTATCTCCCACTCTTGACGTAGGTTTCATCGCCAAGCGCCGCGAATTTTCTATTCGCACGTGTGTTGTGAAACAGCCTGCATGCAGTTACCATAACGCAGTGCAAGCGTAAAGTTTGCATGTGTTGGAAAGCCTGCTCACGCCAGGACGCTGCGCCCCCCCTTCTATCGCACACATAAGAAACCGACCATCTCACGTAGCCGACGGAATTCGCCGGTTACGAGTAGCGTGCGCATGGCGCGCTGATGAAGGTTCTATATACTACACGTGCTACAACAGCCGGTAAACTTTTCCCGCGTTTAAATCGTCTGTGTAGATTGCCGACAGCTTTGGGGCAGCGCACAAATGTCGAAGATCGCATCACCGCTTACGTTCTACGAGGAGGCATGCAGGAACATAACACTACAGTTGTTTGCCCGGAAACGTAGTCACTGGAACGCTGAATGCAGCTTAGCGAAAAACATACTCGCCAAAGAACATTTCCAACACAAGGAGACGCTAACACTTCGCCTTCGTCCGCGTGGAAAGCAGTGCTTGCACCAGCATTTTTTGCTTCTTGGAGAGGCCGGCTCTTCGCAGTCGGCTCTTACATGTAGGGAGTAAAGTATAAACCCCTTACAAGTGATCTTGCACGCGACAGCGACAGCGCGACAAGCGAAGCGATGTCTGTCGCGTTCACTCGTCGCCGGCAAGCCGAACTCCACGCGAGCAACGGCTTTGAGCGACGACTTCCCGGTATGAGGGCAGCAATATACGCGCCGAAACTAGCGTGACGCATGCTTTATCAATTTAAGTTGATGTATTTTACTGAAGAAGGAGCATAAAATATTTCTGAAGGTCTTGCACTAGGTTCTTATTCTTGCACGTGTAAAATTCAATAGTTTGTCGTTCCGTGCGACAAACAGTAGTATCTGAGTTATGTACATCCAGTTTCGGCTTCGCACTATTGGCTAGTCGCTCATAGCATTTCCGGGCGACGAGCGACGAGTTCTAGATTTCTAGAAACGAGCGATCGAGTGACAACACCGAGCGATTTGTTCAAGCGATGGCCCGTCTTGTCGCTCGAAGCCGTCGCCCATCACCGTCGCGCGCAAAATCGCTCTCGTGGAGTTTGGACTTAACGCCGAACTCCTCAGAGAAACGCAAGCTCTCGAAATTTTCCATGACCGTCTCAGCAAAACACCACCAAACTACCTTGAACCGTGCTTCGTGTGTAGCGGCAGCAGTCGGTCCGGACGAACACCATTGTTGACGTCACGAGGCGCCCGACCAATCACAGGCGAAAACGAAGCGCGCGAGCTGGGCGTGTCTGCTGCTGCACTTTTCGTCGAAATAGAATATGTTTGCGCTTTCTTTCGCTAAATTTCGATGCGATACTCGAATTAATAGAGTTGAAAACCACGACGTACTGCTCTTCACTCATTTCTTCTGGAAAAGCTTTCAGCTTCCCTTTAAATGCAGACGAATCACATGTACTTGATTACTTGTAACAATTTGGATTTTTCGTAGTTGTGAAATTGTACGGCTGCTGCTCTCACTCCGCAATGTTGAATAGTTACGGTTAAAATATGCCGACCGACCCAGATGCCCAAGCTGTCTACCTGCTTGGGCCACTCGGTATGCCCTCTTGGCTGTGACGCCGTCATTTTCATTACGCCTTCGTCAATCCAGCTTCATCGTTTTACTCGCGTCATGCCGCGGTCATCACGCCGGCTACCCGGACCCAGTGACCCAACTTGTCCAGTAGCTTGGGCCACTATGTATGGGCTGGTAGACATGATGCTGTTGTGGCGGTCATGCCAGCTTTGTCATCCGACACTCGTCATGCAGTCGTCGTCCCGCCATCGTAGCTATACAGTCTCCATGCCTTCGATCTCAAACCGTCGTAGTGATGGTGTCTTGTTAGGACAATGCCAGTTTCGTCATCTGCCTCTAGTAACGCCATTGTCATCACGCCCTTTTGGTCGTACCATCTTCGTCATTCTCGCGTCTTCATGGGGTAGTTGCCATACCGTTGTCGTCACGCCATCGTCTTCATACAGTCTTCTTAATATCATGGTCCTGATGTCGCCGTTGTCACGTTTCGATCGTTCTGTAATCGTCAAATTTTAAGAGTCGACGTCTTATTCTCATCATGCTCTCGTTGTTACACGCCATTGTCGCTCCATCGAAGTCACTCCTTCTTCATCATTACGTCCTCACTGCGGCGAGTCGTCGCGAAATGAGTTCAGCCGCCATTTATTTTTAGAAAAAACGCAGAACAAATGTGCACCTTGGGCTATATTTTCTTGCACAAAATAGCGAGGAACATTCGAAGACACTGTGTATAGTTTTTAAGACTTGTGTTTCCTAACAGATTTGGCAAAGCTGAAATAAGCTTTCATCTGTGAACTCGCGAATCTGGCAGTGTTTAGTTCTGGCATCGCTACAACACGACAATATATTCGACGTGCACACATTCAGATTACTATGCCAGTTCCCCTACATTAGATTTGCTGACGTTTAAGAGTGAGTGAGTGAGTGAGTGAGTGAGTGAGTGAGTGAGTGAGTGAGTGAGTGAGTGAGTGAGTGAGTGAGTGAGTGAGTGAGAACTTTACTGAGCTCTAGTAATTGTGTTTTTCTGCGGCTGGGACGCATTCTTCAGGGGAGTCTTCCTCCTTGTGTCTTCCCGGGAGGTCTTCACCCAGTGCTTCGTCCGTCCTCTATGACAATTGTCGGCTGCCCACAGTCCAGCAATCCGCTGCCCTCTGCTGTCCGTCGTTCAAGCCGCATTAGACCTAGCTGGAGCAACTACTCAAAGATGCATATGGAAATTTACACCTTTTACTAACAGAATACACGACTTTGCAAGCTATCGTCTTTGGAAGCGACTGGACTTTATTTCATACATGATGAAAAATGCTGCGCCAGAACAAAAGCACAAGTGTTCAGGCTTAGGTCCACCCGTCAGCGTCTACGACTCCGCCTATCTAGTGCGTCGCTCACAGGATGAGAAGCACTTCTAAAAGCTCAACCACTGCCATGGGAACGCTGGACCGACATTACGTGAAATGACGCTTGCGTTTTCAATTATCTTCCATATTAGCTGCCAGGCTCATCAATTGCTCTGGCTAACACTTTGATGGCTACCTTTGGTACATGTCCACAAATAGCTCATAGCAATTGTGGACGCAAACAGCAAATTGGCTATAGCCGCTGCTGTATGCCTCTGTTGCTAGAACATATCACGCATCACCTGAAAACTTTTTTGAAGACGCAGGCATACTGGACATGTCTTATGGGCACCGCTTGATAGAGTTATATCAATGCAACACCCTTCGACCATTTAGGCGCATTTGGCGAATATGTGTTTCTTACTCATCTTATTGGGTCTTATGTGGCGAACCCGGCATTTGACTGTTGTGTGCCTATGCGTGTATTATTTCATCTTTGTACATTCTTCATCTGTACGCGCCTGTCAATCTCCGACTGCATCTCAGTTTCGTGTACGCCTATTCGGAACTGAGGTAGTAGGCGTACATTTCTGTACTCTGTAAATTGAGTGTAAATTTAGGTAACTGCGGTGTATATTTTCAGAACGTAGGAGGTTTGTTCTTCTATTTCATAAATATTTCCTTGAGAAGCATTAGCTGTCTCCCATTCATGGCTACTAAGTGTTTGTATTTCACATTTATTTCAATAAAAACAAAAGAAGACAAACAACAGGTTGTCGGTTCGGCTAATACCCGCAGTAAGCTGGCTTTTCTGCCACTTTCATTTTCCATAGCCTTTGCTGATAGCATGACGATGAGCAAAACGGGAACAAGGTGAAATCAGGAGCCAACTTTTCGACAAGTTTCGACAAGCTAACGTGTCCTCTTGTCGAAACGTTGGCTCCTGCTTTCACCTAGTTCTCGTTTTGCTCATCGTCCCGAATTTCCATCTCCCACACTCCCCGTGTTTTTGCCGATAGCATGAAGCTTACAGGTAATTTAATGCTCATATATAAGTTTACGTTTGAATTCTTGAAAAATAATTTTCTTCTACGTTTTCTTTTTGGTTTCTCTTCTTTTTTGTAATCTTCATTGTCTGATACAAAAACGGCACTAAACTTTGGACAAAATATATTCCGCGGCTGTATTGATGACCAGCATCATCATAGCAGTATTCTTAGCGTCTACATAGCTCTTTTGCCCACTTATTGACCTTCTCCATCCGAGCGAACAAGGTTAGCAATCTTGTGTCGAGGTCTCTGCCTTTTCATAAATTCTACTTGCATTGCTCCACTCTTGTCAATCGGTTTCATATTATCATTCGGAATTTCTGTATCACACCGACTTCACGCAACATCTATGAAACCGCTCATCGTGTTCTGCAGTTTTCATCGAACTGCGCAAAGTAAGTTAGACGCTGTGGCCATGTCAGCATGAAATGGCCATGGTATACCAGAGAGCTGATGTAAAGTAGTATTGCGCGCGCAGCTGTTTCGTGTCCCATGGCGCCTATTCAGAGTGAACGACTGTCTGAGCTTACGCACCATTTGGCTTGCTCATTTGTCGCATCTAGCACGCTACCAACCACGATGGAAACCAGACATTGCATGCAAATGTTTCTGTATACATAGTCTGATATGGCCCTTTGAACTAATTGCCACCTGTTGTGACACACTGCGCGCCTATCATCGAGGCAAGTGGTGCTCTCCACTCTGCCCTCGTTCTTCTGACGTGCTTGCCCTTGTGACAACCTGCAAAATTCCACGAAAATGCCAATCCCTTTCCGTGGGTCGAACTGCGAAGTCCGGGGGCACAGAGCACCACGACGACTCTACTGATAACCTTGGTGGTATGCAGCTTGGACTTCTGCCGCGACGGAAGAGGACGGCATCAGCATCCGCCTGCCTCGTTCCTACCGACGATGGCTTGCACAAGTGATTTAAGGCAAAACGAGCCCATTGTTAGAAGAGAGAGTCGCCACCAGCCACCCCGTCGGTCTGGTGCGCTCTCCGGCACCGGAAACTGTATGCTGATTTCTGCTATATCTGTACATAATCTATAAAGCTTTTCGTCTCTTCTTCGTCTGCCGCAAGAGCCCGTCTCTCGTCCTCCACTCCGATATGCAGTAAACCGCAAGACAAAATTAAGCTCTCAGGTTTGACTCTCTTCTAGCAAAAATATCTGAGACGTGGGTTTTCTATGTATATTTTCTTTACTTTAATTCGAGCAGACGTTTTTGAAATCGCAGGAAGCGTGTAACGCAAGTGTGCCTCTTATGTTGATTAGCAGAAGGGGCGGTTACTATGAGTAAGTTGCTTGGTGCAGTAATTTTCAGCATATGAGCAACTTACAAGAGGCCTCTACTTTTGTATTTACAGATAGATCTTCAATAAATAGTAGTTCGACACTCGATGTACTTGCCTTTATATTTTGCGCCATAAATAAAGAATATTAAGTAATTATGAAATTAAATAGATTGCAATCAATTTTGTTGTATGAAAAAAGGAATTTTTTTCTTAACTCGTCAGTACGGTAGCACCCGTCAAGTGGCTGCACGACGATGTGCACATATGATCAGGGGAAGCTTCACTAAACGTCAGATGCTAGAGCACTCCTGCGTTTATTTAAGTGCCTTACATTGTCCTTGTCTTCATAAAGCACTGCATCATAACTGCAATCCAAAGTTACGGGATGCAGATAAACATAATGAGAGACAAATAAAACGCCGAATAAGCAGGCACATATTTAGCAAAGATACTGCAATAGTACAACAATGAGAGATAGAGCACATATACGGAAGCAGGACCGAATTATGAGAAGACAGCCGAGGAGTGCAGCTATAGAAAGACGACTGAAGAAAAAGCGGGAAGCTCTGAAGAGAAGGAAGATAACAGGTTTTGAAAGATATAAAGATGGAGCAAGTGACAGTGCATTCCGTGGAGAGGTGGGTGTCTGCTGAAATGGGCAGCAAGGCTAGTACCTGTTATACTCTTCTGCAAAACCCACAGTGAAACAGAAGCTAGTAGGACTGAACATAAAATAATTCCATGAATGATTTTGCATAAAAAGAGGACGTCCGTTTCATTACGTCTGCAGCAAAGTGACCCAAGTGTACACGATGATTACTCAGACTTGTAAAGTTGTAGGTGCATGAAGTTGGGAAACGATGTTTATACTTTTTCCGAACACGCTGCATTAAAAGGCTATTCGAATTCCTTGCGCCATTCCACAGCACTACGGAATATTCAAGAAAGCGGAGATATATGCTAAGAGGTACGACGAAACTACCAAAAAATTGTCCAAGATTATCTGTTTTAAACCATCCTTTAGCGATGTGGATCTCATTCCTAACGTAAGTGACAAGTGAAGAGACCGCATTAAAACAAAAATTCAATCTAAGCAGTGCATAACCCATACGTTGCTACCAAACTAAACTGCTCACGGGGCACTAACAAAACTTGCAGATTCTCGCGAAGAGCGCAGCAGTAACAGCGACAGCTAGATTCTTACTACGCGCTTTATTACGCGCGATTTGGTCGCACGCTAGGAATTGCTAAACGCATTCGAAGTAAGGCGCCAATATGGTAAAAAAACCCACGACAGTGCGCTTTCTTTCTTTAATGTTTCTTATGTCTGTCTTGGCTTAAGGCTTATGTCTCTCTCACGCAAACAAAACGTCTGACAGGACGGCATCTGACCAGCACAGTCGATTGTGACGCTGCGCGTGCGCCTAAGGTCTCGCCAAACATGCAACATGGTCTTTTTTGTTCCTTAGCTTAATTGTTTGCGTGTATGTTTCTTTCTGATTTTTTATCATGCGCTAATGCAAAAATATTATTAGTCTTCAAGAAACAAGCATACAAATGACAAATTCAACAAGGACATCATACGAAACACCGAATCAGCAGTTTGCGAAGCCTCTTCTTTTTCTTTACTTCTTCACAACCGAACACGCGGCGTCACACGATGAGAAAGAAGCGCTTCCGCGTGTCCTCGTGCAGCTGATGCTCGTTCATCGAACGCCCTTTTCCAGCGGCGGCAATCGTTCGAGACGGACAAGAAGTTCTCCCTGTTTGTCTGGTGTCGCACGGCAACACTACCGACGGAAACCAACATGGCCACGGCCAGAGGATCCTCAACGCCGGAACACCGCCGAATGGCAAGACGTACCGGCGTTGCCGAAGCCGCCGACCGGATGCACGAGCAACGAAGACGTCCAACGCGCATTCGTGTCAAGCCGGGAGAACCTGGAGCTCCTACGCTGGGTCCTGTCCCGCCGCTACCTGTGCAGAACCACCGAAGGCTGCCTCGGCGCTCCAGACAACGGAAGACATCCCCGTTGGCGCAGAAACAACGACGCGACGCAGACCAACTAGCAACGGGAATCCATTTCACCGCCTTCATCGAGGCCTCTGCACGTGAGGGCGACCAGCTACTGCAGCTGTGGATTCTGCTTCTGAAGCCGAATGAGCGGCGGCTTCCTCGACAGCCAAAGCGCTCTCTTTATCACCAAAGCACTGAAGCACCGAACAGCATCCTGGACACAATGCAGCTTTTCGAACGCGCCGAGCCGGCCGAAGATTTACCGCCACCCTTAAGACAGGCATGTTGTTTTCGTGTTTCTCTGTCATGTGTTTTCTCTGTCACAATGAGGGCATATGAAAATCGAGGTGCCGCCGTGGTTCACGCTCTCCCGGGCGGCCGTGCTACAGTCGAGGGCCCTGCAGCCTTGGAAAATGAATTACGCCAACGGGCTCTTAGGCGCAAGTACATCTGCGAAATAGCCGAGGCTTCGAGGGAGGAGACGCGCCTGAAAGCTCAAATCGCCTACTCCAAGGCAGTTGCGACAAACAAAGACAACCTGGTGACACTGAATACACACGGTGACATTGGCGATCTGAGGGATGAACACAGCAAGCAGCACCTGGATTCTGGTGTCGTGGTCATCAGAGAAGCCAAGCCTACCAATAGAGAGAAGCTGGGTCGTTCGAACGTGTGAAGTAGCCTTCGTCGTAGAGGCTTTGTTTATCAGGAAGCGCTCACGACGGTCCGTTGGTATATTAGCGTACTCGCCCGTACAATCTTCCATAGAATACTTAACTGAACCTATTCGACGCAATAAAATAACAATAGAATGTGACGCGCCGGTCTCGCTCATGTCTTTTTCTGCATAAAGCGTAGTTCGCAGTAAGTTTGACACACTAAGCTATGGATGAAACCATCGTCTGCGTCTGCCAAGAGCACCACGGCCGCTCGGTCACTGGCGCGCACTGAAGAGCACAATTTCAAGCCGTAGAGCAAAATATCCGTACAAATATTAAATAAAAAGCTCGATTGCTCCAAATTTTACCTTCTCCACTCATTCGTTCTTTCCTGCAATTATCTCAGCGTACAATCACCCCATTGCTGGCGCATCCCTTATAAGTGGGTATGTGCCATATTTTGAACGCTCGTCATCCTCATAATATAATCAGCATTATCATCCACACGATGAATAAGTGGATGTTTCACGAACAGGCCTTAATAATGTGTACGGTACCAATAGCAAACCGCCATAATAACAATATATCTAATATTGTTGTATATTTATATAAATATGCGGTCAATGATTATCGGCGACACTAAGAAAAAATTCGCCAATATCGCAGCAACGCTGTTAATGGGACTCAAAGAGCTCTGAAACACTATATGGATGTTCTCCCCTTGTCATGAAAAAAATATAGATCATTCAGCCAGTTTATATGTAAGGGAAACGGGCACATATTAGAGGTGCATTGCAGTCGCATTTTCAGGTGTGTTGATTAGTTAAATGCAAAGTGAAAATTGCTAAGCCCTCATTTTCCACATGTTGAGAGGCGTTATAAGAAATGCTCAGATATTTTTCCGAGTGCCCTGCACGAACCTAAGACGGATCTAGTGTTATACTTCGAGAAAACCGACGCCATGCAATGCGTAATCTGGAGGGAAAATTTCAACTGCGTAGTCTATAAACAGCCTTTGCGACAAATTAGTTACTCGAGATTTTCAAAGCGCTACAAGCCTATTATACGAAATTCCTTATAGCTTTATTAATCTCCTGGAAGAACGTAACGCGCTTCCAAGTTGCATTTTAAGGTAAAGAGGAATTCTTATGAAGGATGTGTGGGCGAAATATGAAGAAAATACGTTAAAGATGGGTTTTGCCAAAAGTTCTCAAATCATATCTTCGGAACTCTTTTACGGCTGTTATCCGCAATAAGTTTTAGTCGTAGGCGAACTATACCTGACACTGCGTTCACATTCGATAGAATTGCGGGTGATGCTGGTGGTGATGTGTGGATAAATTTGAACGTTATCGGTGTCACAATATTGTAGCAAATATTTACAGAATACCCGTTTTCTGCCAAATTTCATGCGTGTTAGGAGGTCTACTGCATGTTTACCCGGAGTGTTCGGTGAAGTACCGAGGCAAGTTATATAAGTTTTCCGGAGATAAGAGGCAGGCAATGGCTGATGTGTAGGAGAGGATAAGATCTGTGGAATAAATGAGGTCTTCGTAGTAAATTTATGCATTCAATTGCTCCGGATCATTATCAGTGTGTTATCAATGGCGCAGAATTTGCCCGACTTTCGTGTAGAAGAAGCCTATATATCTGGCACCAAGGCGATAATAATAATAAAAACAATGAGAGAACGCCATCACTAGAGTGCATGTGCTTCTAGTTTTCTGCGTATAAAATACAGCCTGTGGCCACAATATTTCTTCGCGATCTGTTTGAAAGCGTTATACGGCCGTTATCCGCTCTTCTTCACAGTGTCCCTAAAGAACACTAGGTCACATAAAGTTTATATTTAAGGTCGCGGGATCGAATCCCGGCCACGGCGGCCGCATTTCGATGGGGGAGCAATGCGAAAACACTCGTGTACTTAGATATAGGTGCACGTTAAAGAACCCCAGGTGGTCGAAACTTCCGGAGTCCTCCACTACGGCGTGCCTCATAATCAGATAGTGGTTTTGGCACGTAAAACCCTGTAATTTAATTTTTAAAGTTTATATTTGGTGATAATTTGCATGTTAAATTTAATGCTGGGCGAAACGTTTATCGTTTAAATATGAATTTTGGAAGTAATAAAGGAACTCTGCTGATCTGCTTATTTTCACGCATTAGAAGAGGTTCATAGTAGGTTTCCCCTTGTCGGACAAGTCAGCTTGTTTAGATTTCGTGGAAATACGGATCAGGCTTAAAGGACCATGGGTAAACACTGTTCATGGTGCGTGGGTATTGAGGCCATTTCAGGAAATTACTTATGCAGCGTTCCTGCACTTTTCAAGGGTTTTTAAAGAAGGGCGCCTAATTTGCTTATACTGTATTGGAAGAAATATGCGACAGTCGCCGAGATAAGGTTTCGTGTAAAGAAGGAGTGAACAGTACGGCTCATGTTTATGAGAAGTTATACGATAACTAAGTTTGAGAATTCGTTGTACGCGGGTAGCGTTTCTGCGCGCGTGTTTCAGATGTGAGTAGCGTTTTAAAGCCCGTGCTTTAATTACAGGCTACTGGCATTCGTAATGCAACCGCTCGAAAGAAACAGCTTCGCTGGCAACTCTGCTGCCGTTTCTTCCTCTTGCGTATTTTTCTAGAAACAGAGTGACAATTTTACGAGGTATACGTAAACACCTGAACAAAGCTGATGTGACCTTCTGCGGATATGCTGACATACCTTAATGAGCTGTTCTTGCACATTTTTCTTTCTTTTTTTACATGACACACTAAGTCGTATTAGTGTGAGTAAAGTCGTAAATAAATCGCGTATTTTAGCAGAAAGCAGCAAAGGACATGCATGTTGGGGACTAAGTCCATTCTACTGGCATGTAAAGAAGACGTCCGGATATTTGCAAAGTAGGAATAAACAACTGCGTCGATGTTTTAAGTCCTAACTGTACTCTACATTGTGAAGTGGTTGGCGTCGCAAGAATACCTGGAGCTTTCTCCAAGTGACTGCTTCTACCAATACCTCACGCGATGTTTGCGTCATCTGTTGCAGGGGTCACCATCTTGTCTATACCATCATGAATCTTTCTAAAAAAGTAAGAATTATCAAGAAAACTCTGTACTTGTCCCCAGCGTGGATCGGATCTCGTGTCGGTGACGTGTTATCCGTCAAGCTGCCGTTGGTGTTGTCACTGGCTGTGTCGCTGTGGTGCCGTCGCCGTTGCACTGGTGTCATTGCCGTCCCTTCATGAACTGAATTGAATTCTGGGGTTTTTCCCTCCAAAACCACGATTACGAGGCACGCGGTAATGAGCGACTCCGCGTTGATTTTGACCACCAGGGGATCTTTAAGGTGCCTGCAATGCACGGGACCGCGGCCGTTTTTGCTTTTCGCCCCTATCGCAATGCGGCCACCGCTGACGGGATTTCAGCACGGTAGCTCCTGCTTAACAGCACAATACCCCAGCCGCTAAGCCACAGCGGCAGCTGACGACCCTTCATCGTCGCCGTCGATATTCGTCGTTGCAGTTTTCCTTGATGTTCTTTCTTTCTTTCTTTCTTTTTTCTTTCTTTCTTCGTTTGTATTTGTTTTTGTGTATGTGAACAACACCGCACTTTGTGACACTGATCGACCCGCATTGCACGCACGCCTGGTGATCTCTCGGGGGAGACGTACAGCCCAGATTGGTGGCTTATGGTGTTAACAAATTAGTTAGGGTGTTAAAAAACGGAAAGAAAAAGAAGGAAGAAAAGAGAGGACAAGGAAAACTGCAACTGCGAATACCGACGGCGACGATGGAGGGAGGCCAGTCGCCGCCGTGACTAAGCGGCTATGGTGTTGAACTACGAAGCACGAGGTCGCAGGATCGTATACCTGCCGCCGCGGCCGCATTTCTGTGGAGGCGAAATGCAAAAACGCCCGCGTGCTGCGCATTGGGGCACGTTAAAGATTCGCTTGGTGGTCAAAATCAATGGGGAATCGCACACTAAGGCGTACCTTACTGTGAAGTTCTGGATTTGGCACCTGAAACAGAATTCATTTTATGAAGGGAGGCCAATGACGTCAGTACGACAGTGGCGGCATCGCAACGACATAGCCACTTTTACAACGATAAGCATGACGTCAAAACCAAGGCACGATGAAGACACGACAATGATAACACCGACGGCAGCTTCAGGGATTACACTTAACCGACCTGAGATGCGATCCACGCTGGGGTCCTGTGCCGAGTTTTCTGGCTACTTCTTACTATTTTACAAGTATTCGTGATGGTTATAGGCAAGATGATGACGCCTGCAACAGACGATACAAAGCTTGCATTAAGCATTTTAGCAGCAGTAGCTTGGGGAACGCTTAGGGAACAATGTTAAGTGAAATTAGCACCTAATTCTTTGATGTACATGTTCTAATGATGTTTCTTCGTACTGTGCCAACTTCCGGAATTCTTTACGTCACAGTAGAATGTACTTAGTTAGTCCCTCACATGTATGTCTTTTACTCGCTTTCGGTTAGAGGACATGATTTATTTATGGGTTTACTCGCATGTATACCACTTGTTGTGTCATCTGAAGAAAAAAAAACTGCGCAAGAAAAAGTTAAATGATGTATACATGAGCATAACAGCTGACGGTCACGTCAGCTTTTTTTGGACGTATATGGACACTTCGTAGAATTATCGCCCTTTCTCTAGAAAAAAAGAAAAAAAACACAGCACACTTCTGTGAGTTTGTAGAAGCACAGCGATATTTTCAGTGAAGCTGTTTCCCTTCAGCGGTTGGATTACGAATAGCAGTTGCCTGGAATTAAATCACACACTTTCACACGTTCCTCGCATCTGATTCCCCCGTATGAAACGTTTATCGATCACAACGCATTTGAACACTTAATAAAGAAATAATTAGCAACAGCCCTCCATCGCCAACACATCTCGAACTTCTCATAAAAATGAGCCGTATTGCCCCCTACCCACCTTTGAACCAAACCCTATATCGGTGGCTGTCCTTGCTCTTTCAGTATACTTAAGGCAAACTATTCGGTGCTCATTAAACGCACCTTTAACTACCAGGGCTGGTACATAAGTAATTTAATGAAAACACCATAGTTAACCCGCACACCATGAACAGTGTTCACTAATCACCCATTAAAGGGAAGGTGAAGTCTGTAGAATTCAATAAGACGCTCATATGCGGATGCGGGAACCTGATAAACCATGCCAGTAAACTTTGGGGGGGGGGGAGTTTTCTCTTAGGAGCGACGCAATCATCGGTTAAAATTGCGCTGTAGCTCCGCCCCCCGTCGAGCGCCGCGCGCTGCTGCTGACGCTGACGATGCCAGCGCAGACCGGAAACCGCGGCGTAGTGACGTCAGCACTGGTGTTCCGTTCCTTCGCAGTTTCCGCGACCGTGCCTGACCGGGCTTATTTCTGCGTGCGTGCCGTCCTAATCTGCTTCGCTGGACCCTACATTTCTTTGTTTGTGTGTATATAGAGTGGCAGTTGATGTTCGTAGCATCAATTGAACTTGTAGGCCGATAATGCCGGCGTTCTGTGCAGCCTACGTTTCCACAAACACCAGCGGCCGCGACGATGTTCCATTAGTTCTTGCAAGACAAGAAGCTTTCAGCTAAGTGGGAGGCTGCTGTGAAGCGAAGCAACTTCAAGCGCTCAAGAACAACAGTGTTGTGCTCTAACCACTTCCGTGACGATTACTACCGGAGTTTATCAATAATGCGTGCTTTGGGGTTCTCCTTCGTGTTAGCACGCTGAACGGAAGGTGCATATTTATCTCCCACCCTTGATGCAGGTTCCAAGCGCCGCGAATTTTCTATTCGCGCGTGTGTTGTGAAACAGCCTGCATGCAGTTACCATAACGCAGTGCAAGCGTAAAGCTTGCATGTGTTGGAAAGCCTGCTCACGCAAGGACGCTGCGCTCCCCCTTCTAACGCACACATAACAAACCGACCATCTCACGTAGCCGACGGAATTCGCCGGTTACGAGTAGCGTGCGGATGGCGCGCTGATGAAGGTTCTATATACTACACGTGCTACAACAGCCGGTAAACATTTCCCGCGTTTAAACCGTCTGTGTAGATTGCCGACAGCTTTGGGGCAGCGCACAAATGTCGAAGATCGCATCACCGCTTACGTTCTACAAGGAGGCATGCAGGAACATAGCACTACAGTTGTTTGCCCGGAAACGTAGACACTGGAACGCTGAATGCAGCTTAGCAAAAAACATACTCGCCAAAGAACCTTTCCAACACAAGGAGATGCTAACACTTCTGCTTCGTTCGCGTGGAAAGCAGTGCTTGCACCAGCATTTTTTGCTTCTTGGAGAGGCCGGCTCTTCGCAATCGGCTCGTACATATAGGGAGTAAAGTATAAACCCCTTACAAGTGATCTTGCACGCGACAGCGACAGCTCGACAAGCGAGGCGATAGCTGTCGCGTTCACTCGTCGCTTGCATGCCGATCTCCGCGCGAGCGACGGCTTTGAGCGACGACTTCCCGGTATGAGGGCAGCAATTTGTAAGCATTTCATGCAACACCTCTCAGTATGCGGAAAACGAGGGCTTAGCAATTTTCACTTTGCCTTTAACTAACCTGCGGGACCCGCCGCGGTTGCTCAGTGGCTATGGTGTTAGACTGATGAGCACGACGTCGCGGGATCGCATCCCGGCCACGGCGCCCGCATTTCGATGGGGGCGAAATGCGAAAACACCCGTGTACTTAGAATTAGGTGGACGTTAAAGAACCCCAGGTGGTCGAAATTTCCGGAGTCCTCCACTACGGCGTGCCTCATAATCAGAAAGTGGTTTTGTCACGTAAAACCCCAGAATTTAATTTTTTAATTTAACTCCTGCGGGGACGGTAGAGTATCCGCCTCCCGTGCAAGAGGACCGTGGTTCAAATCCCGGTGCCGCGCAATTATCCACTGGAAAATACAAAAAAGAAAACCGTGTGTTGAGAAAATTGCACAAACAGGCCTGGGGTGCGGCCAGATCCCGGTGACCAGAACCGGTAACGCACTCTCTCACCAAAGCAGGATTGGCCACCCTGGTGCAGTACTTGGCCACAGCCTCCTATATGAATACAACAATCAAACCCCGGCCCTCAGTCCCTGTAGCTGCGAAGCAACTGACCACGGCGGCGGTCAGATCTGTGACGCAGCAGAGGGTTCTAAGAATACCTGGCTCCGGACAGGCCACCATTGGAATCTGAACCTGGCAACGTTTAACGTTAGAACGTTATCTAGTGAGGCGAGTCTGGCAGTGTTATTGGAGGAATTAGAGGGTAGTAAATGGCATATAATAGGGCTCAGTGAGGTTAGGAGGGCAAAAGAAGCATATACAATGCTAAAAAGCGGGCACGTACTGTGTTACCGGGGCTTAGCGGAGAGACGAGAAATAGGAGTCGGATTCCTGATTAATAAGGAAATAGTTGGTAACATACAGGAATTCTATAGCATTAACGAGAGGGTGGCAGGTCTTCTTGTGAAACTTAATAAGAGGTACAAATTGAAGGTGGTACAAGTCTATGCCCCTACATGCAGTCATGATGACCAGGAAGTCGAAAGCTTTTATGAAGACGTGGAATCGGCGATGGATAAAGTCAAAACAAAATACACTGTACTGATGGGCGACTTCAATGCCAGGGTAGGCAAGAAGCAGGCTGGAGACAAGTCAGTGGGGGAATATGGCATAGGCTCTAGGAATAGATGAGGAGAGTTATTAGTAGAGTTTGCAGAACAGAATAATATGCGGATAATGAATACCTTTTTCCGCAAGCGGGTTAGCCGAAAGTGGACGTGGAGGAGCCCGAATGGTGAGACTAGAAATGAAATCGACTTCATACTCTACGCAAACCCTGGCATCATACAAGATGTAGACGTGCTCGGCAAGGTACGCTGCAGTCACCATAGGATGGTAAGAACTCGAATTAGCCTAGACTTGAGGAGGGAGCGGAAGAAACTGGTACACAAGAAGCCAATCAATGAGTTAGCGGTAAGAGGGAAACTAGAGGAATTCCGGATCAAGCTGCAGAACAGGTATTCGGCTGTAACTCGGGAAGAGGACCTTAGTGTTGAGGCAATGAACGACAATCTCATGGGCATCATTAAGGAGTGCGCAATAGAAGTCGGTGGTAACGCCGTTAGACAGGAGACCAGTAAGCAATCGCAGGAGATGAAAGATCTGATCAAGAAACGCCAATGTATGAAAGCCTCTAACCCTACAGCTAGAATAGAACTGGCAGAACTTTCTAAGTTAATCAACAAGCGTAAGACAGCGGACATCAGGAACTATAATATGGAAAGAATTGAACAGGCTCTCAGGAATGGAGGAAGCCTAAAAACAGTGAAGAAGAAACTAAGAATAGGCAAGAATCAGATGTGCGCGTTAAGAGACAAAGCCGGCAATATCGTTACTAATATGGATGAGATAGTTCAAGTGGCTGAGGAGTTCTATAGAGATTTATACAGTACCAGTGGCCCCCACGACGATAGTGGAAGAGAGAATAGCCTAGAGGAATTCGAAATCCCACAGGTAACGCCAGAAGAAGTAAAGAAAGCCTTATGAGCTATGCAAAGGGGGAAGGCAGCTGGGGAGGATCAGGTAACAGCAGATTTGTTGAAGGATGGTGGTCAGATTGTTCTAGAGAAACTGGCCACCCTGTATACGCAACGCCTCATAACCTCGAGCGTACCGGAATCTTGGAAGAACGCTAACATAATCCTCATCCATAAGAAAGGGGACGCCAAAGACTTGAAAAATTATAGACCGATCAGCTTACTGTCCGTTGCCTACAAAGTATTTACTTAGGTAATCGCAAATAGAATCTGGAACACCTTAGACTTCTGTCAACCAAAGGACCAGGCAGGATTCCGTAAAGGCTACTCAACAATACACCATATTCACACTATCAATCAAGTGATAGAGAAATGTGCAGAATATAACCAACCCTTGTATATAGCTTTCATTGATTACGAGAAAGCGTTTGATTTAGTCGAAACCTCAGCAGTCATGGAGGCATTACGGAATCAGGGTGTAGATGAGCCATATGTAAAAATACTGGAAGATATATATAGGGGCTCCACAGCCACCGTAGTCCTCCACAAAGAAAGCAACAAAATCTCAATAAAGAAAGGCGTCAGGCAGGGAGATACGATCTCTCCAATGCTATTCACAGCATGTTTACAGGAGGTGTTCAGAGACCTGGAATTGGAAGAATTGGGGATAAAAGTTGATGGAGAATACCTTAGCAACTTGCGATTCGCTGATGATATTGCCTTGCTTAGTAACTCAGGGGACCAATTGCAATGCATGCTCACTGACCTGGAGAGGCAAAGCAGAAGGGTGGGTCTGAAAATTAATCTGCAGAAAACTAAAGTAATGTTTAACAGTCTCGGAAGAGAACCGCAGTTTACGATAGGTAGCGAGGCACTGGAAGTGGTAAGGGAATACATCTACTTAGGGCAGGTAGTCACCACGGATCCAGATCATGAGACTGAAATAACCAAAAGAATAAGAATGGGCTGGGGTGCGTTTGGCAGGCATTCTCAAATCATGAACAGCAGCTTGCCCTTATCCCTCAAAAGGAAAGTGTATAACAGCTGTGTGTTACCAGTACTCACATATGGGGCAGAAACCTGGAGGCTTACGAAAAGGGTTCTGCTGAAATTGAGGACGACGCAACGAGCTATGGAAAGAAGAATGATGGGTGTAACGTTAAGGGATAAGAAAAGAGCAGATTGGGTGAGGCAACAAACGCGGGTAAATGACATCTTAGTTGAAATCAAGAAAAAGAAATGGGCATGGGCCGGACATGTAATGAGGAGAGAAGATAACCGATGGTCATTAAGGGGTACGGACGAAGGGAAGCGAAGCAGGGGGCGGCAGAAAGTTAGGTGGGCGGATGAGATTAAGAAGTTTGCAGGGACAACATGGCCACAATTAGTACGTGATCGGGGTAGTTGGAGAAGTATGGGAGAGGCCTTTGCCCTGCAGTGGGCGTAACTAGGCTGATGATGATGAACCAACACAATTCAAAATGTGACTGCAATGTACCCCTAATATGTCTCCGTTGTCATTAAATATAGACTGCCTGACTGATCTAGTTTTTCTTTTTCATGACAAGGTGAGAACACCCATAGAATGCTTTCGAGCGCTTTTAGTCCCAGCAAGAGCTTTGCTGTGAAATTGGCGCATTTCTTCTTAGTGTCACCGATAATCATTGACCGCATAACTATATGAGCAGACAACAATCTTAGATATAATGTTATTATGGCGGTTTGCTATTGGTATCGTGCACAACTAAGGCGTGTTCATTAAACGTACATCTATTCATCCTGTTGATGATGACGGTGATTATATTATCATAAAGGTGAACCTTCAAAATATGGCAGGTACGCACTATATGAGGGATGTGCCAAGAATCGGGGTATAGTACGCGCAGATAATTGCAGGAAAGAATGAAATGGTGAAAGTAAAACTTAGTGCAATCGAGTTTTTCATTTATTATTTGTTTTCAGATATTGCTCAATGGCTTGAAAATGTGCTCTTCAGTGCGCACGAGTAATCGAGAGGTGGTGGTGCTCATGGCTGACAACGATGGTGGTTTCAGCCATACGTTTGGGTGTTGAATTGAATTCTGGGGCTCAACGTACGAAAACGACGATCTGATTATGAGGCACGCGGTAGTGGGGTATTCCATATTATTTTGATCACAAAGGGATATATCACATGCCCCCCATGCACGGGACACCGGCGTTTTTGCATTCTGCCCCCATCGTAATGCGGCCGCCGCTGTCGGAATTTGATCTCGCTAACTCTTGCTTAGCAGCGCAACACCATATGCAAGCCACAGCATCGGGTTAGCGCGTCATGGTTACAGGGAGTTACGCGTTCGGCATAAAGAGACATCCCAGAGACCGGCGCGCCCAATTCAATAGTTTTTTATTGCGTCGAACAGGTCCAATAATATACTGTATATTATATGGGGTCGGTACACTAATACACCAGTGGCCCTCGCGCGCTCTTGCTCATAATCAGACGAAATTTTTATCACGAAGACTATGTTACGCGTTCGGACATCGTCTATTCATGGGGAATGTTCAGGTGCCCTTAGCGTCAGCTCGTCTAATCACAGGCGCTGTCAACAGCTGCACCAGCCTCCGGAGAAAAATACAACTGTCGTGGAGTCCACGCACTGTCCGCACTGTGCACTGTCATGAGTCCTCAAGTGAACAGCGAGGCAACAACTTCGGACCACGCAGAGGGCGACGGTGTCCCTCTTCCGGTTGCGTGGGAGCCCACACCGCCATGTCATCTTCCTCAACTTTGCCGTTGAATGACTGCGGGACTACATTCAGGCTGTCCTATTTCTGCTGGTTGAGGTCTGCGCCGTACGTCTGCGTTATTGCATTCAGCCTTTTGCCTTCATGCTGCTCCCTGTATTGTGCGATACTGTAAATAAAAGCTCGAGGCTGAGCATAATGAGCGGCGGCGCAGGTTCGTGGGCGGCCAGGACGCTCTTGCGGAGGCCTCTATGGCTAGTTGGTTGCCACGAGGCGGTAGACGGAAAGATGTCCCAGTTGAAAGCAATGGTCGAGCAAATCTAGACCCAGGGCCAGCAGCGGATGTTCACAACGCTCGCCGATCTCCTGGGCCACAAGTGCAATCACTGGGAGAGCCTCAACAGCGTCGCGATTCCTCGCCTGCGCAGCCTCTACGTCATCCTGGAGGCGCGCAACTGCTGCAGCACGGACCAGCGCGACGCCCACGCAGATGTTGTAGGAATGGACAGAGGACCTGGTGTCGGCAGCAGGAAAGGCAGCAGGTGCAGGTTTGCGGCAGGAAAGCAGTCGCGCTGGCGGCTTGGTGGGCATTGACCTCCCAGGCGGGCTTGGCTTAAACGGAGGTGAGCAGCTCAGCAGCGCCACGAACCCATGTGCGTTCACGCTGCTTGAAATGCGACCGTGCATCGGGGACAGCGAACAGCAACTAGTCACGAGATTTCGGCGTCTGGGCGAAGGGAAGCTTACAACAAGCGGCGGGTTGATGCAAGTCGTCTTGAACCAAGCCGAGCACACAGCCTGTTGTAAGTGGGGCGGTAATTCGCTGGATGGCTCGGCACGTTCCAAAAGCTGCAGCGTGTCCAGGATGATATTCGGTGCTTCAGTGCTTTGGTGATGCGGTGAGCGTTCTGGCCGTCGAGGAAGCCGCCGCTCATTCGGCTTGAGAAGCGGGATCCGCAGCTGCAGTAGCTGTTCGCCCTCACTTGCAGCGGCCTCGATGAAGGCGGTGAACTGGATTCCCGTAGCTAACTGCACTGCGTCAGCGCGATGATGATGCGCTAACGAGGACGTTTTTCGTTGGCGTGAATTTCGAGGTGGCGTTCGGTGGCTCTGCACAGGTAAATGCGGGATAGGACCAATAGTGGAAGCTCCAGCTTCTCCCACCTTCACATGAAGGCGCGTCTGGCGTTCTCGTTCCTGGTGCATCTGTGCAGAGGCTCCGCCAATGTCGGCGCGTTTTGCCATTCGGCGATGTTCAGGCGTTGGGGATCCTATGGCGATGGTAATCTCGGTTTCCGTCGACGTGCTGGCGTGCGACCACGAACAAACAGGGAACACTTCTTGTCCGTCTGGAACGATTGCTGTCGCTGGAAAATGGCGATTCGATGAACGAGCATGAGCTGCACGAGGACACGCGCAAGGGCTTCATTCTCACTTTGCGAATCCGCGTGTTCGGTTGTGAAGAATAAAGAAAAAGAAGAGGCGTCGCAAACGCCTTACTGTGTATTTTGCATTATTTCATTGCAAAATTTGTTAAGTGTGCACTTGTTTCTTGAAGAGTACCACTTGATAAAGAAAAAGCAGGGAACAAGCACGCATACAACCTAACGAACAAAAAAGAGCGTATGCAATCTCTGACGTGACCCTATGCGTACGTGCAGCATCAACATCGACGGCGCTGGTGAGACGCCGTGCAGTCAGACCTTTGCGTGAGACAGGCGTAAGCCATAAGCCAAGGCTGACATCAGAAACACAGAAAAAGCACGCAAAATTGTGGCTTCTTTTATTATATTGGCGCGTCACTTGGATCGCCTTTAGCAACTCGTAGTGTGCGACTAATTGGGGTGTAATAAAGCGCGCAGTAATGAGGTAGCTGGCACTGTTACTGCTGCGCTCTTCTTAAGAGTCGGCAAGTTCTTTTATTGTCGCGTCTGCAGTTTAGTGTGGTAAGAATCTATGGTATATGCGCGGCGTCGATTGAATGTTTGTTTTATTAATCTCTCTTCATTTATCACTTACTTTGTCAATGAGATTTCCATGAGTAAACGATGGTTTGAAGTAGACAAGTTTAGGGAATTTCCATAGTTCTTTCGTGCCCGTTCCGCTTTAGTGTTTTTCTCTGAAGGAACAAATCTTATATGGCGCGCTGATATGGCAGGGGAAGTGAAGCTAATGCATTTTTGAGAAATTATTATTATTATTAATATTATTATTATTATTATTATTATTATTATTATTATTATTATTATTATTATTATTATTATTATTATTATCTGCTATTTTAGCTCGACTGTGCAGCTGTGCGTGATGGTCAATGAACTATCTGCCTTTATCTGTAGAGTATCCACTGGTGTGCCCCAAGGTTCCGCGTCAGGTCCACTTCTCTTGTTATTTTTCATCAATGACGTTTCCTGAGCAATCCAGCAATCCTTTATTTCTTCTTAGCGGTGGCGACATCAAACTAGTTAAGGACATTCATACTACTGAGAACTGCCGCACTCTGCAGTCCGACCTATCTTTCTCTAAGTGTGTCAGTTAAACGGACTATATTCATCTCTATATTAAACTCTATATTCATCTGAAACGAGAATTTGGTTATTCGATCGCGTAAAACCTATAAAATCGTCTACCTTTATTTTGTTGACCGGGCGGTATTTTAATCAGTCAATCGAATAACGTTTATTGTTTACAGAGGTAGTACATATTGGGCAGAATATACACAAAGCGGTCCCATAAGGCCGCAACGAAACTCCTGTTTTGATATGCATGAAGAGAAGTGAGTAAGCAACAGTGATAATACATTAGCAACGACACATAATTACAACTATTAAACATTATTCAAAGAAAAATAAGATGGTAGTTTAAGGACCATCTACTCAACGTTCTATTAGAAACGGGGTTAGTTTCTTTCTTTTATGTAGAAAAGGATGCACGTTGTTAAGCAGGTTATTCCAAAAGGCTACAATTGCAAATTGGGCTGTGTGTATATACGTAGTGACTGCACACTTTTGGTAGCAAATAGTTGTAGTTCAAAGCAAACCTGGTGTTATTGGAATTGTAAAGGGATACGTTGTCAATTACATTAATTCATCATTTACATTAGTATGCCTCAATAGTGTAGAATGACACATGGGATTGAATAGTATGTTTATTTAGCGTGATCGGAAGGAATTCATGAGTGTGCGTAGAAGCATCGTTTCCTGACCTCATGCACCAACAACTTTTCAAGTCTCTGTAACCATCGTATACACTTCTGCCACTTAGCTGCAGACGTACTTGAACCGGTGTCCGATCTCCATGCAAAAGTTCCCTAGAATTATTACGTGTTCGGTTCTACTTGCCTCTCTTTCACTTCCGGTTCTGTAGCAGAGTATACCAGGGCTACCTTGCCCCTTCCTACCTGTTTCACGACAATGATAACACACTGACAACGCTTCGGAGCATTTGATTAGATAAATTTACTTCACAGACCGCATTTATTCCACAGAGTTGATCTGCGCCTACACAACGTGCATTACCTCCTCCCTATATTTAGAAAACATATACAACGTGCCTTCTTGTTTCACCGAAGACTCTGGGGAAACCTGCTGTGAACGTTGTATAACGCATGAAAATGGGGAGAAACTGAGTATTCTGTAAATATTTGCAACACTCTAGTGATACCAAAACGTTCAACTTTATCCATTCATCACCACCAACATCACCCTCATTTGCAAGACATACAAACACAGTGTCACATACAGTTCCCCTAGGACTCAAACATATTACGTATAACGGCCGTAAATCCCTTCCAGCGTCTAGATTTAGGAGATCTTCGCAAAATCCACCTTTAACTGATTTCCTTGCAATTCCGCCCACTCATCCTTCATAAGAATTCCCCCTTACCTTAAGATGTCAACTTTGAGGCACCTTAAGTTATTTGAAGAGACTAGGGAAACCTATAAGGAATTTCGTATAATAAGCTTGTACAGCTTTGCAAAGCTCTAGTAAGTAATTTGTCGCAAAGGCTCTTTGTAAGCTACGCAGTTCAAGCTTTCCCTCCGTATTACCCACAGCATGGCGTCGATTTTGTCCAGGTATAACACTACATCCCCCTTTGGCTCGTGCAGGGCACTGGGAAAAATTTGTAAGCATTTCCGCCTCCACAATGAGGCCGCCATCGCCATGGGCACCAAGATTATCATATCCGACTCGTAAACAGCAATTCGTAACTACACCTCAGGTGTCATTACCCCTCGAGCATTCAGAATCATCAACAAAAACATCAATCAATTGAAGTTGGTATGGGTACCTGCTCATGTGGGCAACACTGGCAACGACGCCGCCCACCTAGCCGCCCGAGCAGCTAGTAACCGGGAGGTGGGCTTGCCCGACGGGGTTGACCGACATGAAGGTATGCACGCCTTTAACGAAATGACCGTTTATTACCACGAATCCAGGGGAATATATCCATCCCAGCACGAGACACTGACAAGAATACAGGCCACTAACCTCAGGAGAGTACAGACTAGATCTGTACTTAGTCCAAAAAGGCTAGCTGCAATGACCGGTGGTGAATATCCACCAAACTGCAAACATTGTAACTGCCCCCTGGCGGACCAAGATCACATCTTGTGGGTATGCCAAAACAACCCTCCCCCGAGAGAACTCTTTAGG
The DNA here is from genome assembly GCF_050947875.1 of Dermacentor variabilis. Lineage (NCBI taxonomy): Eukaryota > Metazoa > Arthropoda > Arachnida > Ixodida > Ixodidae > Dermacentor > Dermacentor variabilis. The sequence goes on along the minus strand of NW_027460280.1, from coordinate 56,100,859 downwards.
CGCGCTCCTTCACACGAAGAGTGGGAGACGAAGACGAAAACTTCCTACCCGCAAGACCAGATACGGTTGGCGGAATGGGCTGATAGCCTCGCGGCGAAGCAGACGCCACGCTAGCCCACACCGTTGGGAAAGAAAAATCTTTATCAACCTTAATAATAATATTTGGGGTTTTACGTGCCAAAACCACTTTCTGATTATGAGGCACGCCGTAGTGGAGGACTCCGGAAATTTTGACCACCTGGGGTTCTTTAACGTGCACCTAAATCTAAGCACACGGGTGTTTTCGCATTTCGCCCCCATCGTCTTTATCAACCTTGACAATAAAAGCTCTCTCTCTCTCTCTCTCTCTCTCTCTGTAAGCGTTTCATATAAAGCCTCTCAGCATGTGGAAAACGAGGGCTTAGCAATTTTCACTTTGCCATTAACTAACCAACGCACTTCAATATGTGACTGCAATGCACACCTAATATGTCCCCGTTTCCCTTACATATAAACTGGCTCAATGATCTAGAGTTTTTTATTACAAGGTGAAAATACCCATATAATGCTTTCGAGCGCATTTAGTACCACTAAGAGGTTTGCTGCGAAATTGGCGCATTTCTTCTTAGTGTCGCCGATAAGCATTGTGCGCATCATTATATTGACAGACAATTTTAGATATATTGTTATTATGGAGGTTTGCTATTGGTACCCTACACATTATTAAAGCGTGTTCGTTAAACATACACGTATTCATCCCGTTCATTATGATGGTGATTATGTTATGATGACGATGAGCCTTCAAAATATGGCACATACCCACTATGAATGATGCGCCAAAAATCGGTTGATTGTACGCACAGATAACTGCAGGAAAGAATGAAGAAGTGGTGAAAGTAAAACTTGGAGCAATCGAGTTTATCATTGATTGTTTGTTTTGAAATATTCATCAACGGCTTCAAGTGATCGAGTAGAGGTGGTGCTCATGGCTGACAACTATGATGGTTTCATCCATGAGTTAGGGTACTGGATTGATTTCTGGGGGTTGTACGAGCGAAAAACGACGATTTGATTATAAAGCACGCCGTAATGGGGGGACTCCGGAATAATTTTGACCACCAAGGCATCTATAGCGTAGCGCTAAGGCATGGGACGTTTTTGCATTTTGCTTCCATCGACATGCGGCCGCCGCGGTCGGAATTTGATCTCGCGACCACTTGCTTAGCAGCGCAACACCACATATAAGCCACCGCAGCGGGTTAGACTGTCATGGTTACTGGAAGTCATGCGTTCAGCATAAAAAGACATCCCAGAGACCAGCGCTTCAAATTCTCTTGTTTTTTATTGCGTCGAATAGGTCTAATAAATAACTATAAATTATCTGGGGCCAGAACACTAACGCCCGTGGGCCTCCTGGGCTCTTTCTAATAATCAGACAAAATGTTTATCACGAAGACTATTCCACACCTTCGGACATAGTCAATTCTTGCGAACTCTTCAGGTCCTGTTAATGTCGCCTCGTCCAATCATAGGCAGTGGCAGCCGTACCACCCGCCTTCACAGAAAGGAACACAAGCGTCCTGGCGTCCACGCAATGAAAGACACGACGGAGCCATCGAGTGAACCGCGCGGCAACTAGTTCGGACCCCGCAGAGAGCGCCGGTGTCTCTCCTCTGGTTGCGTGGAAGCTCACACGGAGTCTCCCCCAGCGCCGCTTCCTGCACTTCTCCGTTGAACGAGTGCGTGACTACATTCAGGCTGTCTTGTTCATGCCGTTTGACGTCTGCTGCATACGGCTGCGTCACTGCACTCAACCTTTAGGCTTCATCCTGCTCCTTGTATTTTGCGACCTTGCCATATAAAATCTCGAGGATGTGCATAGTGAGCGGCGGCGCAAGATCGATTGTGGCCAGGAAGCTCTTGCGGAGGCCTATATGGCTAGTTGGTTGTGCCGAGGAGGTAGCTGCAACGGTAGTCCTGTCGAAGGCAATGGTCGAGCAAGTCCAGACCCAGAGGCAGCAGCAGATGTTCACCACACTCGCCGATCTTCTGGGCCACAAGTGCAATCACTGGGAGAGCCTCAACAGCGTCGCCAGTCCTCGCCTGCGCAGCCTCTACGTCATCCTGGAGGCGCGCAACTGCTGCAGCACGGACCAGCGCGACGCCCACGCAGATGTTGTCGGAATGGGTAGAGGACCTGGTGTCGGCAGCAGGAAAGGCAGGAGGTGCAGGTGTGCGGCAGGAAAGCAGTCGCGCTGGTGGCTTGGTGGACATTGACCTCCCAGGCGGGCTTGGCCTAAACGGAGGGGAACAGCTCAGCAGCGTCACGAATCCATGCGCCTTCTGGTTGCATGAAAGGCGACCGTGCATCGGGGACAGCGACCGGCAACCAGTCACGTGATTTTGGCATCCGGGAGCGGAGAAGCTTACAACAAGCTGCGGGTGGATGCAAGTCGCTGCGAACCAAGCCGAGCACACAGCCTCTTGTAAGGGCCGCTGTATTTCGCCCGACAGCTCAGCGCGTTCCAAAAGCTGCAGTGTGTCCAGGATGTTGCTCTGCGTGTCAGTTCTTTCGTGATGCGGTGAGTGCTCTGGCCGTCGAGGAAGCCGCCGCACATTCGGCTTGAGAAGCGGCATCCACAGCTGCAGTAGCTGGTCGCCCTCACGTGCAGCGGCTTCGGTGAAGGTGGTGAACTGGATTCCTGCATCTATTTGCTCGGCGTCATCTCGAAGTTTATGCGCTAACGGGGACATTTTTCGTTGAAGTGAATGCAGAGGTAGCTTTCGGTGCTTCTGCAGCCGTAATTGCCGGATAGGGTCCAACGTAAAAGCTCCAGGTTCCCCCAGCTTGACACGAAGGCGCGTCGGACGTCCTTGTTCCTCGTGCATCTCCGCAACGGCTTCGGCAAAGCCAGCACGTCTTGCCATTCGGCGATGTTCAGGCGTTGGGGATCCTGTGGCCATGGCAACCTCGGTTTCCGTCGATGCGTTGGCGTGCGACCGCAGACAAGCAGGGAGAACTTCTTGTCGTCTCGAACGAATGCTGCCACTGGAAAATGGCGATTCGATGAACGCGCATCAGCTGCACGAGGACACGCGAGAGCGCTTCTTTCTCATCGTGCAATGCCGCGTGTTCGTCTGTCAAGAAGTAAAGAAAAAGAAGAGGCTTCGCAAACTGCTCACTCCGTATTTTGTATTATTTACTTTTAAAATTTTTTAAGTACGTACTTGTTTCTTGATGAATAATGAAATTTTTGTTTTACCACATGATAAAGAAAGTAGAAAGAAACAAACAAATACGCAAACACGCGAACGAACAAAAAGTCCATGCGCCATCTTTGACGGGGCGCCATGCACGTGTGAAGCGTGAACATCGACGGTGCTGACCCATGAGCCAGGAGGGACAAAAGAAACAGTAGAAAAAGCACTAAATTGTGGCTTCTTTTGTTACATTTGCGCGTCACTTCGGATGCTTTTGGAAATTCATATTGTGCGACCAAATTGCGCGTATTAAAACACGTAGTAATGAGCTAGCTGTCACTGTTACTGCTGCGCTCTTCGCGGGAATATGGTGTGCTGATAAGGCAGGCGAATTGAAGTCGATGCCGTCTTTTAAAATCATCATCATCATCATCATCATCATCAGCCTGGTTACGCCCACTGCAGGGCAAAGGCCTCTCCCATACTTCTCCAACAACCCCGGTCATGTACTAATTGTGGCCATGCCGTCCCTGCAAACTTCTTAATCTCATCCGCCCACCTAACTTTCTGCCGCCCCCTGCTACGCTTCCCTTCCCTTGGGATCCAGTCCGTAACCCTTAATGACCATCGGTTATCTTCCCTCCTCATTACATGTCCTGCCCATGGCCATTTCTTTTTCTTGATTTCAACTAAGATGTCATTAACTCGCGTTTGTTCCCTCACCCATTCTGCTCTTTTCTTATCCCTTAACGTTACACCTATCATTCTTCTTTCCATAGCTCGTTGTGTCGTCCTCAATTTGAGTAGAACCCTTTTCGTAAGCCTCCAAGTTTCTGCCCCGTAGGTGAGTACTGGTAAGACACAGCTATTATATACTTTTCTCTTGAGGGATAACGGCAACCTGCTGTTCATGATTTGGGAATGCCTGCCAAACGCACTCCAGCCCATTCGTATTCTTCTGATTATTTCCGTCTCATGATCCGGATCCGCCGTCACTACCTGCCCTAAGTAGATGTATTCCCTTACGACTTCCAGTGCCTCGCTGCCTATTGTAAATTGCTCTTCTCTCCCGAGACTGTTAAGCATTACTTTAGTTTTCTGCATATTAATTTTTAGACCCACTCTTCTGCTTTGCCTCTCCAGGTCAGTGAGCATGCATTGCAATTGGTCCCCTGAGTTACTAAGCAAGGCAATATCATCAGCGAATCGCAAGTTACTAAGGTATTCTCCATTAACTTTTATCCCCAATTCTTCCCAATCCAGGTCTCTGAATACCTCCTGTAAACACGCTGTGAATAGCATTGGAGATATAGTATCTCCCTGCCTGACGCCTTTCTTTATTGGGATTTTGTTGCTTGCTTTATGGAGGACTACGGTGGCTGTGGAGCCGCTATAGATATCTTCCAGTATTTTTACATATGGCTCATCTACACCCTGATTCCGTAATGCCTCCATGACTGCTGAGGTTTCGACTGAATCAAACGCTTTCTCGTAATCAATGAAAGCTATATATAAGGGTTGGTTATATTCTGCACATTTCTCTATCACTTGATTGATAGTGTGAATATGGTCTATTGTTGAGTAGCCTTTACGGAATCCTGCCTGGTCCTTTGGTTGACAGAAGTCTAAGGTGTTCCTGATTCTATTTGCAATTACCTTAGTAAATACTTTGTAGGCAACGGACAGTAAGCTGATTGGTCTATAATTTTTTAAGTCTTTGGCGTCCCCTTTCTTATGGATTAGGATTATGTTAGCGTTCTTCCAAGATTCCGGTACGCTCGAGGTCATGAGGCATTGCGTATACAGGGTGGCCAGTTTCTCTAGAACAATCTGTCCACCATCCTTCAACAAATCTGCTGTTACCTGATCCTCCCCAGCTGCCTTCCCCCTTTGCATATCTCCTAAGGCTTTCTTTACTTCTTCCGGCGTCACCTTCGGGATTTCGAGATCCTCTAGACTATTTTCTCTTCCATTATCGTCGTGGGTGCCACTGGTACTGTATAAATCTCTATAGAACTCCTCAGCCACTTGAACTATCTCATCCATATTAGTAATGATATTGCCGGCTTTGTCTCTTAACGCATACATCTGATTCTTGCCAATTCCTAGTTTCTTCTTCACTGTTTTTAGGCTTCCTCCGCTCCTGAGAGCATGTTCAATTCTATCCATATTATACTTCCTTATGTCAGCTGTCTTACGCTTGTTGATTAACTTCGAAAGTTCTGCCAGTTCTATTCTAGCTGTAGGGTTAGATGCTTTCATACATTGGCGTTTCTTGATCAGATCTTTCGTCTCCTGCGATAGTTTGCTGGTATCCTGTCTAACGCAGTTACCACCGACTTCCATTGCACACTCCTTAATGATGCCCACAAGATTGTCGTTCATTGCTTCAACACTAAGGTCCTCTTCCTGAGTTAAAGCTGAATACCTGTTCTGTAGCTTGATCTGGAATTCCTCTATTTTCCCTCTTACCGCTAACTCATTGATCGGCTTCTTATGTACCAGTTTCTTTCGTTCCCTCCTCAGGTCTAGGCTAATTCGAGTTCTTACCATCCTGTGGTCACTGCAGCGCACCTTGCCGAGCACGTCCACATCTTGTATGATGCCAGGGTTAGCGCAGAGTATGAAGTCTATTTCATTTCTAGTCTCGCCGTTCGGGCTCCTCCACGTCCACTTTCGGCTATCCCGCTTGCGTAAGAAGGTATTCATTATCCGCATTATCCGTCTTTTAAAATGACGTATTATTATTATTATTATTATTATTATTATTATTATTATTATTATTATTATTATTATTATTATTATTATTATTATTAATATTATTATTATTATTATTGGCTGCTATTGTAGCACTACTACGCTGCTGTCTCCTCGATAGGCCCTGGTTCGTGCGCGAATCTGAACTATTTCTTTTTGACTATGCAGTCTTTAATGGTGTGCCCCTAGCTTCCGTGTGAGCTCACATACTCTTCTTACTTTTCATCAATGCCGTTTCCTCAGCAATCCAGAAGTCTTCATTTCTTTTTCAAACTATTTAAGGAGATACACAGTATTCAGAACCGCCGCGGTCAGCTGTCAGACCTTTCCGTCACTGCAAGGGGATTATTAAATTGGCGCACTCTTAATTATACGCAAGCGATAATTTTATCATATTGGCGTAAAACCCTTAGTATCGTCTTCCTGTATCTGTTGATCACGCGGTGTTGAGCAGGATTGTTCCAAGAAGTGACCTGGGTGTGCTCTCTTACAGCACGTTAAGCTTCTCCACCCACTCCAAGTTAAGCTCGTAGAATCGCGAGGTCTAAGCGCGCTCGGTTCTGTTTGCAGACTTGCAAGTGTTCCCGCACACAAATTGTTTTGCGCCTATTGTTGATATAGTTGTGTTTCCGCTATTTTGAATATGCCTCAGCGGTGTGGAATGGTACAAGTAATTCAAATAGCATAATAATTGAGCGTGTTCGGATAAAGTTAATGACTCTATATATAAACATCGTTTCCTCAGCTTATGCACCTACAACTTTTGAAGTCTGAGTAATCATTGTATCCATTTCCGTCACCTTGCTACCGACGTAGTCGTACCAACGTCCTCTTTCTATGCAAAATCATTTATGGGATTATGACGTGTTCGGTTCTACTAGATTCTGTTTCACTTAGAGTTCAGCAGGAGAGCACCAAGGATTACCTTCCGCGTTCTTGCCTATTTCAGCAGACACTCACCTCTCCCCGCAATGCGCCGTCACTTCCTCCATCTTGATATCTTTCAAAACGTGTTATCCTCCTTCTGTTCCGAGTGACCCACTCTTTCTTCAATGTTATTTCTAACCGCACTCATATAATGTCTTCTCATAGTTTGTTTTTTCTTACGCATATGTGCTCTGTCTCTCAATATTGTTTTATTCCTGGATTGTTGCAAAGTTTGTGTCTGCTTTTCTGGGTTTTTTTCGCTTTTTTATTAAATTTTCTTATCGCAAAACTTTTGGAATATAGTTGTGCTACGGTGCCCTTTAGGGTGAACAACAATGCAAGGCCCACAGATAAACATGCGGGAGCGCTCTAGCATTTGACGTTTACTAAAGCTTCCCGTGTTCATATATACCGATAATCGTACTGCCCCTTGAGGCGTTCTATCATCTCACTTACGAGTCAAGAAGCAAATTTATCATTCGTGTTGCAATACTGGTGCCAAATATTTAATGCACGATTACTAATAGAGCTAAATTTAGAGGCAAGCAGATTGAATGTCGAACTAAAATTTATGGAACATCCATATGTAAAAAAAAAAAAAGTGGAGTCCTTCTGTATGTTGCTCATAGGCTCAAAATGACTTCAGCAAGTAACTTGCTTATAGTATCCACCCCTTCTGCTAATCTACTTGAAGAAGCTCAGTAGAGCTGCACTGTCCCTGCAACTTCTAATAAACCTCTTAGAACTAAAGAAGTGAATACATACGGTATATGCGCGTTTCACATTAGCGTTACGGTCATATTTTTCTGCGGCGGCACCTAGCATATCGGACGATGTGTCGGAATCATTTGCATGCAGTCTGTGAGTTTCTATCGCGTTTGGTGGTGCGCCAGATGCGACAAATGAGTACGACTGTTGATGCGTCGCTTCTGACAGTTGTGCACTCGGAATGGGCGCCGTGTGACACGAGACAGCTGCGCGCGCAACACTGTTTTGCGTAATCATCTCTGGTATGCCATTCCCTGTTCAGATTTCCATAATGCCTAGCTTCTTTTTACCGCAGTTTGATGCAGACTACTGAAGACTAGGGGCGGTTCCACAGGTGCTACATGAAGCCGGTATGTTACAGCTTGTACGAAGGATAATATGAAGCCATTAGGCAAGAACGGAGTGGTATTAGTACAATTTTTAGAAAGGCAAAGGGCTCGACACAAGCTTACTAACCTGTTGCTGTGTCGTACTGAAGGCCGGAAGGTGAATGAAAGCGGTATGCAAGTTGATAAAACTATCGATATTGTGATGCTGGTCGCGAGAAGAGCAGCGTAATATATTCAGTCACGAATTTGGCCCTGTCTAATAGCAGATGACGAAGATCACAAACGACGACATGAAAACTTAGAAATATATGATTTCTTTTACATTCAAATTTAACGTTATCAATGAGGAATAAATTCATGATAAGCTTTATGTTCTTGACAAAGAAAAGAAAAGTGAGATTGGCAGAAGTGCCAGCTTACTACCTGTTTCAACCGAACTGACAACCCATGTTTTTCTTTATTATTATTGAAATGAAAGTAAATGAACAATACTTACTAACACTGTGAATGTGATGGTTACTGCTTTTCAAGAAAAAATTAAGGCAACATTAGAAGAGAACCTGCCAGGTTGGGAAAATACAGGGCGGAGTTAGCTAAATAGAGAAAATGGAGATAGAGCTAAGGCGTGAAGTTGCCCATCGCGCAATTTAATGAGTCCCGAAGCCTGCGCCTATTCACGCAGTTTCGAACACGTGTACATGAGACGAAGGGCCCTATAAAGTAAAAGTATTCCATTAAGTTTTTATTCCAATCTCCTGGCGTCAAATTCGCGTAACCGCCGACGCAAGCGTCGGGCGGTCACCCGCAGGGCTGTCTGAAGAGACCAAACGCTCTCCTCGTTCATAGGAGGTCACTTTTGTTTGCTTGAAAAACGAATAACATTGCCTACGCTGAGCGCATTGTCTTATCTAATTGGCTGACAAAAAGCCAGGAGCACGCTCAAGTGGAGAGGGATTCGTTGGGACTGAGCAACTGCACTGAAAATCGATGACCGTATGAAGAGGGTGGTGCCGGTGTCTGCGATTGGTCCACTTTCCTTTACTTAGCTTGCGGTGGCTGGTCGAAAATCACGGCGGCATTCAACGGAAGCTTAAGAATGACGCTAAAACGGATCCTCAGCAAAGAAGAGTTGGCAGAACGAGGTTGTAAACGTGCCGAAAGTGCTCAAAAACGTTACACGGCCACGCAAAAAGTTTTATTATGCGTAAATAAACTCATGCTTTCCGGCAGGTGCGAGTAGCCAGTGCCTGAGCCATCGGCGGCAGCCATGTTTTATTCCTTTCGGAACAGGGCAGCCTGCAACTATTCAGAGAAAAATTCAGTTTTGTTCGGCATATTAATGCATCTTTAACGCGTACACGTCACTTTGACGTGGTGAGTTTTCCTGGTTTTGTGCCGTCGCGTGACAGGCAGGTGAAGTAGCTGCAGCCCGAAAACTTTGGACCAATAGCCGTGGACTAGTGGCGAAAAGGCGTCGAATCAGAAATAACTATTTTTCTTTTGCTCCGCCAAATCATGCATAATCAGTGTGTAGACGTCATATCAGATTCCCCTATTGCGGTTTTCGTGACGTCACGTGACAGACAGGTGAAGTGTTGGTGGTCCAAAAAAGTTTATGATCAATCGCGGAGGGCTGATTGCAGAATTGGAATAGAAAAGTTATCAACAGTTTTACGTTATAGCGCCCCAAGATGCAGTCCAAGATGGTCATGCGCGCACAGATGAAGAATATACACATATGAAATAACACAGGCATAGGCACACAACAGAAAAATGCCGGCCTCGTCACATAAGCCGCACTAATGTGAGTAAAAAACACATATTAAACAAGTGCACCTAAATGGTGAAAATGGGTTGCGCTTACATACGGCACAAATTCTGAAACCCTCCTTTCCTTAGTAAGGAAACGTTCATTACGGTTAGGCCGCCTTACGCGAATTCTTGCAGCTTTCTTTTTGATGCCTCCTTTGTAGAGGCTTCCTCGTTGCTCCCTCACCGTAAGGCAGCCCCGAAGCTACCTTCAGGCTTTCTTTACTCGCTTTCTTTTGCACTAACTGGGCTTCTCGGCACTGCCTTTCCTCTTGAAAAGGGGGGTACCGGCGAAACACAAAGGATCCACATCTTCAACACAAAGGATCCACAAAGGATCCACATCTTCAACTCATCCCAAGACATGTGCATTGATAACACCTCGAAAAGTACATTGCCGCGCTCAAACAGCCGACGCATCCGCAACTTCTGCTCCTCCCAAGACTCTTGCGTCAATGTCAATTTTGAATAACCTTTTACCTACCCGATAGGTAAGCCCGTTCCTTGTTGGTTAAACACAAAGACGTACAACTGACACAATTTTCTTTCTCATTTCCAATGTGAAAGGCTTCTAAAATTTCCCGCTCGTATCGTCTTACCCCTACCTTAAATGGTCACGCGACCAAACAGTACCATGCTTTTTCTGCACTTCTTGCAGCCGCGGCAATGAACATAGAAATTGCTTTCCTGGTCCGCGCTTAAGGATGTGTTATGTTCTTGCAGCCGCTTATTAACACACCTACCTTCCTGGCGTCTTTAAACCTTGCCGTGCTGCAGCAGTTGCGCGCCTCAACGATCACGCCGGGGCTGCGAAAGTGCAGAACGGCGACACTGCTGACACTCTCCCAGTGGTTGCTCGTATGGAGCAGGAGATAGGTGAGCTGGGCAAACATCTGCTGCTGACCCTGGATCTCAACCTGTTGAACCAGCGGCTTCAACGGAATTATATCCGCATCCACTGCGTCCAAGGAGCCAGCCACCGAGGAGTCTGCAAGAACGTTGTGGCCGCACTTGAACTTGCGCCACCGCTGATTATGCAGAGCCTCGAGCTTTTCCTTGGCGAAATTTCAGAATACACGGAGCAGGATGACGATAAAAGGTTGAAAGCGGTAACGAAGCCGTATGCAGCAGACGTCAACCAGGAAGAACACGACAGGCCGAATACAGTCACGCAGTCATTCAACGATGAAATTGAGGAAGATGCGGGAAAAATTGCTTGTGTGCTCCCACGCGACCTGATGAAAGATACTAATATATACTGTTCGGTCCGTCCGATAACGGCTTCTTCCCATCGAAGGCCCCACGCCTTGCCGCAACAACGACGGTGGCAACGAGTACGATGCAGAGTACTGCACGCCGACCCAGAAGGATGATTCTCCTTCCCTGAAAGTGCATACCTCGTAGGATTACACGGGAGAGTCGGACAAGTGCAAAATGGCGGAAGAAGGCAAAATCGACAAGACTCCACAAACTACAACCGGCGAGACTCCGCAATCTTTCCGTGCTTTTGTTACGGAGAGCGATCCGGAAGACAATGACGACGCGAGCATGTTCCCAGCCCAACACTCGCCGTCCCTTCTCGATATGGCTGGATTCGTCGGCTCACCAGTCACCGGAACCGGCGGAAGGACGTCGAGCAAGCCACCGAGAACAGTAATGAATCTCAAGAAACTCACATGCCACACTTTCCTAGAACTTCCCAGTGTGGAGATGGATGCAGAAGCAGAATGGATGCAGCAGCAGCATTGGGAAACCTGTTCGCTGTCAAAGGCATCCAAGAAACTAACATACATGTAACTAACCGACGACGACAAATATACGGGCTCAAGTTCTGCAGAATCTCCTCTTGCTGAGCCCATGGTGAGGCAGGCTGAAACGACCAAGGACCACTCATTCGTCGTAACCACTAGCGGCCAACAAAATGTACCTGTGGAGCCACGAGAAAATACTGCCGCAAATGAAAGAAGCGTGACTGCTAAAGACGGCGATGCGCCCCTAATGCATATGAGCGAGGTTACGGACCTTGACCCAACCGGTACTGAAAACGCAGATAGTATTACTCAAAATTTTACTGTGCAAGAAGGAAAAGAGGCTGCTGAAGCCTGCACAACGAGCGGAATGCCGGAAGACACAGGCAAGTCAACTGGCGCTGGGACACCCTTCGAAGAAGGTTGCAGCCGCGAGGGGGACGCTCTTGAAAAAGACGGGCAAGCAAACATCGCATCCCATTCGGCAAATAGTAGAGTCGCGCTAACACGGCCAGAGATAACGCCTAGCCTGACAGGCGCAACTGTCGCAGGTGGTGCGGACGCAACCGCCTGGTTGTGACACCATCTGCCTCATAAACTTCGTGGAAACACTACCTATTTTTCGTGATACGTCGACTGTTGGTTGAGGTGACGGAAAATGGATCTTGAACGTTGACGAAGCCTTGACGACACCGTGTGTTGTGCGCGTTGTCGTTTCGATCGTAAACAGTTTGTCTACTCATATAATTACTTCACAAGATACTTTATCACGTTAGTGAACTCGCCAGGTTAAATTTTCACTATATTGTTCTATTGCGCTGATTTGACACAAAATCGACTTCATCTGACGCACAGATTTCGAAGATTTCTTTTTGGCCCTACGCGTAACTCGCAGAAAGCACGACATCTTAGCGTATTCTTGGCATCATCCTTGTACGCCATACGAGGAACTCCCCCTAAATCACTTGCGCAAACTCAAGAGCATGTTTTATATCGTTCAGCAATATTTCCATACCTAGTGCAATAAAACAAAAATGTGGATATCCAGCGCATATGCTGGAGCGAGAGAGAGAGGGTAGGATAGAAAGAACATTTATTTCTAATGAGATGGGGTGACTCCCTCGGAGGGTTGGAATCTCGGTCAAGTGAAGCATTCTTGAAGGGGTTTAATGAATGGCTTACTGCTTAATTTTAGGACTATATTTGCCTTTATGTTAACCCAGTGCAATGTGTAGTTACCAGAAGTGATTCTGTATATCAACATCACAGCTTCCTTAATTTAAAAGCCGACGAAGGATATGTAATTGATCACTTGTAATCATTCATAGTTCTTGTAGTTGTGCAATTGTACGGCTGCTGTTTTTACTCCGTAATGTTTAATAGTTCTGGTTAAAATATGCCGACCCAGATGCCCAAGTTGTCTACCTGCTTGGGCCGCTCGGTATGACCTCTAGGCTGTGACGCTGTCATTTTCTTTAGACCTTCGCCTTTGCAGCTTCATCGTTTTGCTCACGTCATGCCGCGGTCGTCCTGAAATCTACCCGGACCCAGTGACCGAACTTGTCCAGTAGCTTGGGCCACTACGTGTGGGTTTGTAGTCGTGATTCAGTCGTAGTCATCATTCCAGCTTTGTCAACCCACACTAGTCATGCCATCGTCCTTCCGCCGTATATATATATATATATATATATATATATATATATATATATATATATATTTATAAATATATGTATATATATATTTATTAGTCTGTTTAGTCCAATCGTCGTAACGCCAGCTTCTTCATCTGTCTATCGGAATGCTATCGTCATCACGCCATCTTGGTCGTGGCATCGTCGTCATTCTCGCTTCTTCATCCGGTAATCGTCATACCATCGTCGCCACGCCATCGTCGCCATACAGTCCTCGTAAACTCATGGTCATGATGTCGCCCCCGTTGTCACGTTTCCGTCGTTATGTAATCGTGAAATTTTAAGAGTCGACATCTGAACGTCGTCATGCTCTCGTTGCTACGCTCCATTGTCGCTCCATCTAAATCACTCCTTCTTCATCATTACATCATCACTGCGGGCAGTCGTGGCGAAATGAGTTCTGCCGCATTTTATTTTTAGAAATGCCGAACAAATGTGCACCTTGTGCTATACTTTCTTGCTCAATATAGCGAGGAACATTCGAGGACACTGTGTATAGTTTTAATTTGAGACTCCTGTAGCCTAACTGATTTGGAAAAGCTGAAATAAGCTTTCAACTGTGAACTCGCGAATCTGGCAGTGTTTAGTTGTGGCATCGCTACAACACGACAATATATTCGATGTGCACATATGCAGAGTACTATGCCAGTTCCCCTACATTAGATTCGCTGAAGTGGAAGAGTGAGTGAGTGAGTGAGTCAGTGAGTGAGTGAGTGAGTGAGTGAGTGAGTGAGTGAGTGAGTGAGTGAGTGAGTGAGTGAGTGAGTGAGTGAGTGAGTGAGTGAGTGAGTGAGTGAGTGAGTGAGTGAGTGAGTGAGTGAGTGAGTGAGTGAGTGAGTGAGTTCTAGTAATTGTGTTTTTCTGCGGCTGGGACGCATTCTTCAGGGGAGTCTTCCTCCTTGTGTCTTCCCCGGAGGTCTTCACCCACTGCTTCGTCCGTCCTCTATGACAATTGTCGGCTGCCCACAGTCCAGCAATCCGCTGCCCTCTGCTGTCCGTCGTTCAAGCCGCATTAGACCTAGCTGGAGAAACTACTCAAAGATGCATATGGAAATTTACACCTTTTACTAACAGAATACACGACTTCGCAAGCCATCGTCTTTGGAAGCGACTGGACTTTATTTCACACTTGATGAAAAATGCTGCGCCAGTACAAAAGCACAAGTGTTGAGGCTTAGGTACACGCGTCAGCGTCTACGACTCCGCCTATCTAGTGCGTCGCTCACAGGATGAGAAGCACTTACAAAAACTCGACCACTGCCATGGGAACGCTTGACCAACATTACGTGAAATGACGCTTGCGTTTTCAATTATCTTCCATATTAGCTGCCAGGCTCATCAATTGCTCCGGCTAACGCTTTGATGGCTACCTTTGGTACATGCCCACAAACAGCTTATAGCAATGTTGAAGCAAACAGCAAATTGGCTATAGCCGCTGCTGTATGCCTCTGTTGCTAGAACATATCACGCATCACCTGAAAGCTTTTTTGAAGACGCAGGCATAATGGGCATGTCTTATGGGCACCGCTTGATAGAGTTATATCAGTGCAAGTCCTTTCCACCATTTAGGCGCATTTGGCTAATGTGTGTTTCTTACTCATCTCATTGGGTCTTATGTGACGAAGCCGGAATTTCACTGTTGTGTGCCTATGCGTGTATTATTTCATATTTGCACATTCTTCATCTGTACGCGCCTGCCAATCTCCGACTCCATCTTGGTTTCGTGTACGCCTGTTCGGAACGGAGGGAGTAGGCGTACATTTCTGTACTCTGTAAAGCGATCGGTGGGCAACTTGTGCTCGCCTTAGCTATATATTCCTTTTTTTCAATTTAGGTAACTGCGGCGTATATTTTGAGAACGTAGCAGGTTTCTTCTTCTGTTTCATAATTATTTTCTTGAGAAGCATTAGCTGTCTCCCATTCGTGGCTACTAAGTGTTCTTATTTTACATTTATTTCAATAAAAACAAAAGAAGACAAACAACAGGGTGTCGGTTTGGCTAATATTGGCAGTAATCTGGCTTTTCTGCCACTTTCATTTTTCATAGCCTTTGCTGATAGCATGACGATGAGCAAAAGGAGAACAGGGTGAAAGCCGGAGCCAACGTTTCAACAAGTTTCGACAAGCTAACGTTTCCTCTTGTCGAAACGTTGGCTCCTGCTTTCACCTTGTTCTCGTATTGCTCATCGTCCTGAATTTCGACCTCCCGTCTTCCCCGTGTTTTTGCTGAAAGCATGAATCATCATCATCATCCTAGTTACGCCCACTGCAGGGCAAAGGCCTCTCCCATACTTCTCCAACTACCCCGGTCATGTACTAATTGTGGCCATGTTGTCCCTGTAAACTTCTTAATCTCATCCGCCCACCTCACTTTCTGCCGCCCCCTGCTACGCTTCCCTTCCCTTGGGATCCACTCCGTAACACTTAATGACCGTCGGTTATCTTCCCTCCTTATTACATGTCCTGCCCATGCCCATTTCGTTTTCTTGATTTAAACTAAGATATCATTAACTCGCGTTTGTTCCCTCACCCAATCTGCTCTTTTCTTATCCCTTAACGTTACACCTATCATTCTTCTTTCCATAGCTCGTTGCGTCGTCCTCAATTTAAGTAGAACCCTTTTCGTAAGCCTCCAGGTTTCTGCCCCGTACGTGAGTACTAGTAAGACACAGCTGTTATATACTTTCCTCTCGAGGGATAATGGGAACCTGCTGTTCATGATCTGAGAATGCCTGCCAAATGCACCCCAGCCCATTCTTATTCTTCTGATTATTTCCGTCTCATGATCTGGATCCGCAGTCCTTACCTGTCCTAAGTAGATGTATTCCCTTACCACTTCCAGTGCCTCGCTGCCTATCGTATACTGCTGTTCTCTTCCAAGACTGTTAAACATTACTTTAGTTTTCTGCAGATTGATTTTTAGACCCACCCTTCAGCTTTGCCTGTCCCGGTCAGCGAGTATGCATTGCAGTTGGTCTCCTGAGTTACTAAGCAGGGCAAAATCCTCAGCGAATCCCAAGTTACTAAGGTATTCCCCATTACCTCTTATCCCCAATTCTCCCCAATCCAGGCCTCTGAATACCTCCTGTAAACACGCTGTGAATAGCATTGGAGAGATCGTATCTCCCTGTCTGACGCCGTTCTTTATTGGGATTTTGTTGCTTTTTTATGGAGGACTATGGTGGCTGTGGAGCCGCTATAGCTATCTCAGTATTTTTACATACGGCTCGTCTACACCCTGATTCCGCAATGCCTCCATGACTGCTGAGGTTTCGACTCAATCAAACGCTTTCTCGTAATAAATGAAAGCTATATATAAGGGTTGTTTATATTCCGCACATTTCTCTATCACCTGATTGATAGTGTGAATATGGTCTATTGTTAAGTAGCCTTTACGGAATCCTGCCATGGTCCTTTGGTTGACGGAAGTCTAAGGTGCTCGATCCTGATTCTATCTGCAATTACCTTAGTAACTACATTGTAGGCAATGGACAGTAAGCTGATCGGTCTATAATTTTTCAAGTCTTTGGCGTCCCCTTTCTTATGGATTAGGATTATGTTAGCGTTTTTCCAAGATTCCGGTACGCTCGAAGGCATGAGGCATTGCGTATATAGGGTGGGCAGTTTTTCTAGGACAATCTGCCCACCATCCTTCAACAAATCTGCTGTGACCTGATCCTCCCCAGCTGCCTTCCCCCCTTTGCATAGCTCCGAAGGCTTTCTTTACTTCTGCCAGCGTTAATTGTGGGATGTCAAATCCCTCTAGACTGTTCTCTCTTCCATTATCATCGTGGGTGCCACTGGTACTGTATAAACCTCTATAGAACTCCTCAGCCACTTGAACGACGTCATCCATATTAGTAATGACATTAGCGGCTTTGTCTCTTAACGCATACATCTGATTCTTGCCTATTCCTAGTTTCTTCTTCACGGCTTTTAGGCTTCGTCCTTTCCTGAGAGCATGTTCAATTCTATCGATGTTGTACTTCCTTTTGTCAGCTGTCTTACGCTTGTTTATTAACTTGGAAAGTTCTGCCAGTTCTATTCTAGCTGTAGGGTTAGAGGCTTTCATACATTGGCGTTTCTTGATCAAATCTTTCGTCTCCTGCGATAGCTTACTGATATCCTGTCTAACGGAGTTGCCACCGACTTGTATTGCAGACTCCTTAATGATGCCCATAAAATTGTCGTTCATTGCTTCAACACTAAGGTTTTCTTCCGGTGTTAAAGCCGAATATCTGTTATCTAGCTTGGTCCGGAATTCGTCTATTTTCCCTCTTACCGCTAACTCATTGATCGGCTCCTTATCTACCAGTTTCTTTCGCTCCTTCCTCAAGTCTAGGCTAATTCTAGTTCTTACCATCCTATGGTCACTGCAACGCACCTTGCCAAGCACGTCCACATCTTGCATGATGCCAGGGTTAGCGCAGAGTATAAGGTCTAATTCATTTCTAGTCTCGTCATTCGGGCTCCTCTACGTCCACTTTCGGCTATGCCGCTTGCGGAATAAGGTATTCATTATCCGCATGTTATTCTGTTCTGCAAAGTCTACTAATAACTCTCCCCTGCTATTCCTTGTGCCTATGCCATATTCCCCCACTGCCTTGTCTCCAGCCTGCTTCTTGCCTACCTTGGCATTGAAGTCGCCCATAAGTACAGTGTATTTTGTTTTGACCTTACCCATCGCCGATTCCACATCTTCATAGAAGCTTTCGACTTCCTCGTCGTCATGACTGGATGTAGGAGCGTACACCTGTACAACCTTCAATTTGTACCTCTTATTAAGGTTCACAACAAGACCTGCCACCCTCTCGTTAATGCTATACAATTCCTGTATGTTACCAGCTATATCCTTAGTAATCAGGAATCCGACTCCTAGTTCTCACCTTTCCGCTAAGCCCCGGTAGCACAGGACGTGCCCGCTTTTTTTTTTAGCACTGCATATGCTTCTTTTGTTCTCCAAACCTCACTGAGCCCTATTATATCCCATTTACTGCCCTCTAATTCCTCCGCTGACTGCTAGACTCGCCTCGCTAGATAATGTTCTAAGGTTAGACGTTCCCAGGTTCAGATTCCAATAGCGGCCTGTCCGGATCCAGGGATTCTTAGCACCCTCTGCTGCGTTGCAGGTCTGACCGCCGCCGTGGTCAGTTGCTTCGCAGCGGCTGGGTACTGAGGGGCCGGGGTTTGATTGTTGTGTTCATATAGGAGGTTGTGGCCAAGTACTGCACCAGGGTGGCCAATCCTGCTCTGGTGAGGGAGTGCGTTACCGGTTCTGGTCAACGGGATCAGGCCACACTCCAGGCCTGTTTGTGCAATTTTATCAACACGCGGATTTTTTTTTAATCCGGTGGAAATTCCGTGGCACCGCAATTCGAACCACAGTCCTCTTGCACGCGAGGCGGATGCTCTACCTCTACGCCACCGCTTTAGATCTAAATTAGCTATAAGCTTCATGCGCATAGCATGAAGCTTATAGCTAATTTAATGCTCAATTATAACGTTACGTTTGAATTATTGGAAAATAGTTCTTTTCTACGTTTCCTTTTGGTTTCTCTTATTTTATGTAATCTTCATTGTCTCATGCAAAAACGGAAGTAAACTTTGGACTAAATATATTCCGCTGCTGTTTTGACGACCAGCATCATCAAAGCAATATTCTTATCGTCTACATAGCTCTTTTGTCCACTTTTGGACCTTCCCCAGCAGAGAGAACAAGGTTAGAAATGTTGTGTCGAGGTCTCTGCCTTTTCATAAATTTTACTTGCATTGCTCCACTTTTGTCTATCGATTTCATATTATCAATCACAAAGGCTGTATCACACCGGCTTCGCGAAACATCTATGGAAGCGCCCATCGTTTTCTGCAGTTTGCATCGAACTGAGGAAAGAAAGTTAGGCTCTGTGGCCATGTCAACAGGAAATGGCCGCGGTATACCAGAGAGCTGATGTAAAGTAGTATTGCGCGCGAAGCTGTGTCGTGTCCCACGGCGCCTATTCAGAGTGAACGACTGTCAGAAGTTACGCACCGTTAGCCTTGCTCATTTATCGCATCTAGCACGCTACCAACCACGATGGAAACCAGACATTGCATGCAAATTATTCTGTATACATCGTCTGATATGGTCCTTTGAACTAATTGCCACCTGTTGTGACACACTGCGTGCCTATCATCGAGGCAAGTCGTGCTCCCCCCTCTCCCCTCGTTCTTCTGACGTGTTTGCCCTTGTGAAAACCTGAAAAATTCCACGAAAATGCCAATCCCTTTACGTGAGTCGAACTGCGAAGTCCGGAAGCACAGAGCACCACGACGATTCTACTGACAGCCTTGGTGGTATGCAGCTTGGACTTCCCCCCCGACGGAAGAGGAAGGCATCAGCATCCGCCTGTCTCGTTCCTGCCGACGATGGCTTGTCCAAGTGATTTAAGGCAGAACAAAGCCCATTGTTAGAAGAGAGAGTCGCCACCAGCCACGCCGTCGGTCTGGTGCGCTCTCCGGAACCTGAAACTGTATGCTGATTTCTGCTATATCTGTACATCATCTATAAAGCTTTTCGTCTCTTCTTCGTCTGCTGCAAGAGCCCGTCTCTCGTCCTCCACGCCGATATGCAGTACACCGCAGAGCGAAATAAAGATCTCAGTTTTAGCTCTCTTCTAGCAAAAATAGCCGTAACACTAATCTGAGACGTGGGTATGCAATGCATATTTTCTTTTCTTCAATTCGAACAGACGTTTTTGATATCGCAGGAAGCGTGCAACGCAAGTGTGCCTCTTATGTTGATAAGCAGAAGGGGCGGTTACTATGAGTAAGTTGCTTGGTGGAGTAATCGTCAGCATATGAGCGACTTACAACAGGCCTCTACTTTTGTATTTACAGATAGATCCTAAATAAATAGTAGTTCGACACTCGATGTACTTGCCTTTATATTTTCCGCCATAAATAAAGCATATTTAGTAATTATGAAATTAAATAGATTGCAATCAATTATGTTGTATGAAAAAACAAATTTCTTTCTTAACTCGTCGGTACGGTAGCACCCGTCAAGTGGCTGCACGACGATGTGCACATATGACCAGGGGAAGCTTCACTAAACTTCAGATGCTAGAGCACTCCTGCGTTTATTTAAGTGCCTTACATTGTCCTTGTCTTCATAAAGCACTGCATCATAACTGTTACGGGATGCAGATAACTGTTAATTCAAAGTTACGGGATGCAGATAAACATAATGAGAGACAAATAAAACGCCGAATAAGCAGGCACATATTTAGCAAAGATACTGCAATAGCACAACAATGAGAGATAGAGCACATATACGGAAGCAGGACCGAATTATGAGAAGACAGGAGAGGAGTGTAGCTATAGAAAGACGACTGAAGAAAAAGTGGGTAGCTCTGAAAAGAAGAAAGATAACATGTTTTGAAAGATATAAAGATGGAGCAAGTGTCAGTGCATTCCGTGGAGAGGTGGGTGTCTGCTGAAATAGGCAGCAAGGCTAGTACCTGTTATACTCTTCTGCAAAACCCACAGTGAAACAGAAGCTAGTAGGACTGAACATAAAATAATTCCATGAATGATTTTGCATAAAAAGAGGACGTCCGTTTCATTACGTCTGCCGCAAAGTGACCCAAGTGTACACGATGATTACTCAGACTTGAAAAGTTGTAGGTGCATGAAGTTGGGAAACGATGTTTATACTTTTTCCGAACACGCTGCCTTAAAAGGCTATTCGAATTCCTTGCGCCATTCCACAGCACTGCGGAATATTCAAGAAAGCGCAGATATATGCTAAGAGGTACGCCGAAACTACCACAATTGTCCAAGATTATCTGTTTTAAACCATCATTTAGCGATGTGGATCTCATTCGTAACGTAAGTGACAAGTGAAGAGACCACACTAAAAATAAATTCAATCTACGCAGCGCATAACCCATACGTTGCTAGCAAACTAAACTGCTCACTCGACAATAACAAAACTTGCAGATTCTCGCGAAGAGTGCAGCAGTAACAGCGACAGCTAGATCCTTACTACGCGCTTTATTAAGCGTAATTTGGTCGAAAACTAGGAATTGCTAAACGCATTCGAAGTAAGGCGCCAATCTGGTAAAAAACCCTCGACAGTGCGCTTTCTTTCTTTAATGTTTCTTATGTCTGTCTTTGCTTGAGGCTTATGTCTCTTTCACGCAAACAAAACGTCTGACAGGACGGCATCTGACCAGCACAGTCGATTGTGACGCTGCGCGTGCGCCCGAGGTCTCGCCAAACATGCAACATGGTCTTTTTTGTTCCTTAGCTTAATTGTTTGCGTGTATATTTCTTTCTGTTTTTTTATCATGCGGTAATACAAAAATATTATTAGTCTTCAAGAAACAAGCATACAAATGACAAATTCTACAAGGACATCATACGAAATACCGAATCAGCAGTTTGCGAAGCCTCTTCTTTTTCTTTACTTCATCACAACCGAACACGCGGCATCACACGATGAGAAAGAAGCGCTTCCGCGTGTCCTCGTGCAGCTCATGGTCGTTCATCGAACCGCCATTTTCCAGCGGCAGCAATCGTTCGAGACGGACAAGAAGTTCTCCCTGTTTGTCTGGTGTCGCACGGCAACACTACTGACGGAAACCAACATGGCCGTGGCCAGAGGATCCTCAACGCCGGAACACCGCCGAATGGCAAGACGTACCGGCGTTGCCGAAGCCGCCGACCGGATGCACGAGCAACGGAAACGTCCAACGCGCATTCGTGTCAAGCCGGGAGAACCTGGAGCTCCTACGCTGGGTCCTGTCCCGCCGCTACCTGTGCAGAACCACCGAAGGCTGCCTCGGCGCTCCGGACAACGGAAGACATCCCCGTTGGCGCAGAAACAACGACGTGGCGCAGACAAACTAGCAACGGGAATCCATTTCACCGCCTTCATCGAGGCCTCTGCACGTGCGGGCGACCAGCTACTGCAGCTGTGGATTCTGCTTCTGAAGCCGAATGAGCGGCGGCTTCCTCGACAGCGAAAGCGCTCTCTTTATCACCAAAGCACTGAAGCACCGAACAGCATCCTGGACACAATGCAGCTTTTCGAACGCGCCGAGCCGGCCGGAGATTTACCGCCACCCTTAAGACAGGCATGTTGTTTCCGTGTTTCTCTGTCACGTGCTTTCTCTGTCACGATGAGGGCATATGAAAATCGAGGTGCCGCCGTGGTTCACGCTCTCCCGGGCGGCCGTGCTACAGTCGAGGGCCCTGCTGCCTTGGAAAATGAGTTACGCCAACGGGCTCTTAGGCGCAAGTACATCTGCGAAATAGCCGATGCTTCGAAGGAGGAGACGCGCCTGAAAGCTCAAGTCGCCTACTCTAAGGTAGTTACGACAAACAAAGACAACCTGGTGACACTGAATACACACGGTGACATTGGCGATCTGAGGGATGAACACAGCAAGCAGCACCTGGATTCTGGTGTCGTGGTCATCAGAGAAGCCAAGCCTACCAATAGAGAGAAGCTGGGTCTGTCGGCGATGGCTGCGAAGGGTGGAGCGTTAAAGCGCCTGGCTCTTGCTGATGCGTCAGAGGCACGCATGAAATTTGCTAAAGGGTCGGTGAACAGGAGCTGTCTAGGATTTCATCAGTGAAGAAGGAGACCACAGAGGCCTGCAAGGCACTGGAATTCTTCGAAAAGCAGTACAAGACGACACTTCAAGACGACTTCTTTATTTCAAGACGACACTTCAGATTCTAAGTACAACACTGTTCTGGATCTTGAAAGTTTGAAACTGCCGTCATGATCCTGGAACTGAGGACATAAGAATGCGTATGTTATTTGCAGCGTTTACTTTGTAAATAAATAACAGTAACTTCATAATAATATAACAGCCTCCTGCCTGGTCTGAAGTACGTCAATAACTTCGTCGTACTGTCTTTCATTGCGTGGTACCCACGACGGTTGGGTTTCCTTCTGTGGAGGCTGGTACGGCTACCACACGCTGTGGTTGGACGAGGCGACATTAAATTCCACTTAAATTGATGAAGTTCGAACGTGTGAAGTAGCCTTCGTCGTAAAGGCTTTGTTTATTAGGAAGAGCTCACAAGGTCCATTGGTATATAAGCGTACTCGCCCCGTAGAATTTTCCATAGAATACTTAACTGGACCTATTCGACGCAATAAAATAACAATGGAACGTGACGCGCCGGTCTCGGTCATGTGTCTCTCTGCTTCAAGCGTAGTTCGCAGTAAGCTGGACAGGCTAACCTATGGATGAAACCACCGTCTTTGTCTGCTAAGAGCACCACGGCCGCTCGATCACTGGGGCGCACTGATGAGCACAATTTCAAGCCGTAGAGCAAAATATCCATACAAATATTAAATAAAAAGCTCGATTGCTCCAAATTTTACCTTCACCGCTCATTCGTTCTTTCCTGCAATTATATGTGCGTACAATCACCCCATTCCTGGCTCATCCCTCATAAGTGGGTATGTGCCATATTTCGAAGGCTCGTCATCCTCATAATATAATCAGCATTATCATAAACGCGATGAATAGGTGGAATTTTCACGAACACGCCTTAATAACGTGTACGGTACCAATAGGAAACCGCCATAATAACAATATATCTAATATTGTTGTATGCTTATATAAATATGCGGTCAATGATTATCGACGACACTAAGAAAAAAATTGGAGGACGCTTAAGCTTCGCCTTCAAGAGTGGAACGCGACAGCGTTCCCGTCGACCCGCCAAGGGGTGTAAGACAATGGGCTACGGCGCAGCGACTACGCGCCCCGCGTCGGACGCGGTGAGCGTCGAGCAACGCAGCGTTCGGCGCGACAACGAAATGTGCGCCTGAGCAAGCGACGCACGCCTGAGTCTTAGAAACAGCTCGTTTCTAAGGCAACACCGCGTTCACTAGAGGCGCTTTTGTACTGCTTTGAAGCATCGAACTCGTGGCTCAGTGGTAACGTCTCCGTCTCACACTCCGGAGACCTTGGTTCGATTCCCACCCAGCCCATCTTGGAAGTTGCTTTCTATTTATGAAGTGCCTGCCGTGATTTATCGCTCACGGCCAACGCCGCGGACGCCGACGCCGACAGCGACGCCGACGACACCGGCTTTTCTGCCACACGAGCTCCTTAACGCTATCGCGTTAAAAATTCGCCTCTTTCGCAGCAACGCTGTTAATGGGACTCAAAGAGCTCCGAAGCACTATATGGGTGTTCTCACCTTGTCATGAAAAAAAATATATAGATCATTCAGCCACTTTCTATGTAAGGGTAACTGGCACATATTAGAGGTGCATTGCAGTCGCATTTTCAGGTGTGTTGATTAGTTAAATGCAAAGTGAAACTTGCTAAGCCCTCGTTTTCCACATGTTGAGAGGCGTTATAAGAAAATGCTCAGAAATTTTTCCGAGTGCCCTGCACGAACCTAAGACGGATCTAGTGTTATACTTCGACAAAACCGACGCCATGCAATGCGTAATCTGGAGGGAAAATTTCAACTGCGTAGTCTATAAACAGCCTTTGCGACAAATTACTTACTCGAGATTTGCAAAGCTCTACAAGCCTATTATACGAAATTCCTTATAGCTTTACCTAATCTCCTGGAAGAACGCAACGCACCTCCAAGTTGCATTTTAAGGTAAGGAGGAATTCTTATAAAGGATGTGTGGGCGAAATATGAAAAAAGAATACATTAAAGATGGGTTTTGCCAAAAGTTCTCAAATCATATCTTCGGAACACTTTTACGGCCGTTATCCGCAATAAGCTTTAGTCGTAGGGGAACTGTACCTGACACTGCGTTCATATTCGATAGAATTGCGGGTGATGCTGGTGGCGATGTGTGCATAAATTTGAACGTTATCGGTATCACAATATCGTAGCAAATGTTTACAGAATACCCGTTTCTGCCAACTTTCATGCGTGTTAGGAGGTCTACTGCATGTTTACCCGGAGTGCTCGGTGAAGTACCGAGGCAAGTTATATGAGTTTTCCGGAGATAAGAGGCAGGCAATGGCTGATGTGTAGGAGAGGATAAGATCTGTGGAATTAATGATATCTTCGTAGTAAATTTATGCACTCAATTGCTCCGGATCATTATCAGTGTGTTATCAATGGCGCAGAATTTGCCCGACTTTCCTGTAGAAAAACCCTATATATCTGCCACCAAGGCGATAATAATAATAAAAAAAAATGAGAGAACGCCATCACTAGAGTGCATGTGCTTTTAGTTTTCTGCGTATAAAATACAGCCTGTTGCCACAATATTCCTTCGCGAACTGTTTGAAAGCGTTATACGGCCGTTATCCGCTCTTCTTCACAGCGTCCCTAAAGGACACTACGTCACATAAAGTATATATTTGGTGATAATGGTTCCATGTTAAATTTAATGCTGGGCGAAACGTTTATGGTTTAAATATGAACTTTGCAAGTAATAAAGGAACTCTGCTGATCAGCTTATTTTCACGCATTAGAAGAGGTTCATAGTAGGTTTCCCCTTGTCGGACAAGTCAGCTTGTTTAGATTTCGTGGAAATACGGATCAAGTTTAAAGGACCATGGTTAAACACTGTTCATGGTGCGTGGGTAATGAGGCCATTTAAGGAAATTACTTATGCAGCGTTCCTGCACTTTTCAAGGGTTTTAAAGAAGGGTGCCTAATTTGCTTATACTGTATTGGAAGAAATATGCGACAGTCGCCGAGATAAGGTTTCGTGTAAAGAAGGAGTGAACAGTACGGCTCATGTTTATGAGAAGTTATACGATAACCAAGTTTTATATTTCGTTGTACGCGGGTAGCCTTTCTACGCGCGTGTTTCAGATGTGAGTAGCGTTTTAAAGCCTGTGCTTTAATTACAGGCTACTGGCATTCGTAATGCAACCGCTCGACAGAAACAGCTTCGCTGGCAACTTTGCTGCCGTTTCTTCCTCTTGCCTATTTTTCTAGAAACAGAGTGATAATTTTACGAGTTATACGTAAACACCTGAAGAAAGCTGATGTGACCTTCTGCGGATATGCTGACATACCTTAATGAGCTGCTCTTGCACACTTTTCTTTCTTTTTTTACATGACACACTAGGTCGTATTAGTGTGAGTAAAGCCGTAAATAAATCGTGTATTTTAGCAGAAAGCAGCAAAGGACATGCATGTTAGGGACTAAGTCCATTCTACTGGCACGTAAAGAAGACGTCCGGATATTTGCAAAGTAGGAATAAACATCATCAGAACAACTGCGTCAATGTTTTAAGTCCTAACTGTACTCTACATTGTGAAGTGGTTGGCGTCGCAAGAATACCTGGAGCTTTCTCCAAGTGACTGCTTCTACCAATACCTCATGCGATGTTTGCGACATCTGTTGCAGGCGTCACCATCTTGTCTATAACCATCATGAATCTTTCTAAAAAAGTAAGAATTATCAAGAAAGCTGTACTTGACATCAGCGTGGATTGGATCTCGTGTCGGTGACGTGTAATCCGTAAAGCTGCCGTTGTTGTCACTGTCGTGCCTTCATCGTCGGCCTTGTTGATGAAGTGGCTGTGGCGCTGTGGTGCCGTCGCCGTTGCACTGGTGTAGTTGCCGTCCCTTCATGAACTGAATTGAATTCTGGGGTTCTTCCCGCCAAAACCACGACAACGAGGCACACGGTAATGGACGACTCCGCGTTGATTTTGACCACCATGGGATCTTTAAGGTGCCCGCAATGCACGGGACCGCGGGCGTTTTTGCCTTTCGCCCCTATCGCAATGCGGCCACCGGTGACGGGATTTCAGCACGGTAGCTCCTGCTCAGCAGCACAACACCCCAGCTGCTAAGCCACAGCGGCAGCTGACAAACCTTCATCGTCGCCGTCGATATTCGTCGTTGCAGTTTCCCTTGTCGTACCTTCTTTCTTTCTTTCTTTCTTTCTTTCTTTCTTTCTTTCTTTCTTTCTTTCTTTCTTTCTTTCTTTCTTCGTTTCCTTTTGTTTTTGCGTATGTGAACAACACCGCACTGTATGACACTGGTAGACAGACCCGCACTGAAGAAGCGAGAAGCGACGCGTGATCAGGTTGCTACCAAAATTCCTAGCATCGCCCGAAAGGCGGATCACTATAGCAATAATAAATATTAGACATTTACACAAAATAAGGTTCGTAGTTTTATAGGCCGTACATCTTTCATTAAATGTTGAATTTTTAAAGATT
Organism: Dermacentor variabilis; assembly: GCF_050947875.1. Lineage (NCBI taxonomy): Eukaryota > Metazoa > Arthropoda > Arachnida > Ixodida > Ixodidae > Dermacentor > Dermacentor variabilis. The sequence continues at coordinate 56,073,479 of NW_027460280.1, read as the reverse complement.
AAATAACCAAGCATGGAGTCACGCATGCACAGGCAAACATGTTGTCGAGCAAGCCACTCAGTGGGAGGAGGAGACTCAAGAAACCCACTTCCAAAACTGTCCCAGAACTTCCCGGTCAGGAGAGTGCTGCAGGGGCAGAATGGATGCAGCGGCGGCAGCTGGAAGCCTCCTGGCAGGCACACGCAACAAAAACGCTATTTTAGATCAAAAAGCCGACGACTAGAAAGATATGGGTTCCAGTTCCTCCGGATAGTTATCTAGTTGAGCCCATTGTGAGTCAGGCTAAACAAGCCAGCCAGCATTCATGCATCGTACCTGTGGAGCAGAAAGAAAGCATGAATGCTAATGAAAGAGGCGTGACTGCTGAAGACGGCGAGAGGCACTTACTTCATATGAGCGATATTGCAGACCTTGACACAACTGCTACTGATAAGGAAGATAGTGCTTCTCAAGATTCTGCTTTCAAAAATAGAAATGAGGCCGCTGAAACCTGCCGAAGCAGCGAAATGTTGGCAGACGCTTGCATCTCATCTCGCGCTGGAATAGCTTGTAAACAAGCTTGCAGCCGCGAGGAAGACAGCCTTGCAAAATACGGACCCGCAAGCATCCCATCGTCGCGGCCAAATGCAGTAGTGCCAAATCTGTTTGATGATCTTTTGCGCGCACTCTGCACCTATATATCCCGTGCTGCTTTGACGTCGTCGGCGGTCCAGCCATCGTGGCTTTTTCCGCTGATATGCGCACTCGGCGAATGAAATGGAACTGAATACTCTCCATCCAACAGTGACGTGTGGATCCTGCTTCTCAAGTCGATGAGTTTGGAATGCAAAGGGCTGGCATTGCATTTTTGAGGCGAAGCTTTCTCACTCATTCGTCCGTGAGCGCATGACAACACCTCTGTCGCGATTACCTGAGCTTCCCTGCTTGTTGGAGACAGCAAGTGCGCATGAACACGGGCTGGTCTAATAATCTGGAAAAAAAAATCAAAGCCGCTTTCTTAAAGAAGGACGGTTTAAAGTCTCACTACCTCGACAAACTGTATATATCTGCATCGCATTACGTGCGTCACGCAATGCATTCCCGGCCGTCACCATGGGTAGGCCATGGGTGCAGCCACGGCAAAAGAAGAGGCTGCCGCACGCGAACGTAAGCGCGAACGCGATCGTACCCGTAAGGCCGATCCCGTGTAGCGGCAACTGCATGCAGAAGCCATGTGGGAGACGCTTGTGCAGTCGAGGCAAGGCAAATATACCTGGTAGCGAAGCTTCCATAGAAACGCATACGTTCAAAACATGGCGGTTCATCAGCGGTTCATGTGGCTTACCGCGATCTTTACGAGGAGGGAACACTTCCGGTGGAAGAAAAAAAAAACAATGTGACGCCATATCCGTTACAAACAGAAGTGACGTAATTTGGTTCTCAAAGCACAAAATTTGTTTTGGTGGTCTGCCATTAGAGCTGTATAAATCGGAGGCACCGCCATTCGACTTGATGGGCGTTTTGAGCTTTCAGCGGGGAAAGCAATGCACGAAAAGCTCAGCCGTGTTTGTCGAAATCGCACACCTGAACAGAACATACTTTCTTTGGAGGCCGACGAAAACTTTAGGTGCAAAGTGCTGGTTCTATCGTCGGACGCCAAGCCCGTTGGCCCGAGCAGTCGCACGAAAGAAACTGAAGTAAGCAATTTTCTGGCTGTCGTCACTCACTACTTTTGACTGAACAGGTTGAGAAAGGATGAAGCTATCCGTGTCACCAAATTCAGACAAGCGTCGACAAGGAAAAGAGCACAACTTGTCAGAGGGGCGTATTGTAACAGGTGAACTTTGCGAGAGTGCCTTTCTGAACACTTCAAGAGCTACATTGCTTTGCAAACGATAGCGGCGTCAACGACGCTGTTACAATGGGCGCTGAAAAAATTGCATTTATTGGTACTGATAAAATAAAATAGATTTGCCTTTTCTTTACTCGCCACGCATATATAAAATTGATAAGGAATTTTATTTTCGTTGAGTGAATCTAAGTGTGTCTCGCTTCAATTAAAGAAAGCGCTTTTTTCTTTCCCAATGTTTGTTCCCTGTAAACATAATCGCGCTTCTATCGCTGCTCCCATAACCAGCCTTGCTGATGTCAGGGACAATTTGTTCTGAAGTGCTTTTCGCCCGAAGCTTCGCGACCTATTGGGATCGACCTTGGAGGAGATGTCTTCAGGTCTCGTGATGGTCAGCGTGTAGCTCAGACCGATTACGTCTCGTTCTGATGCGGAAACGTTCCTGGCAGAAACTATGAAGACCTTGGCGTTGACGAAGCCACTGCACAGAAGCACGAGAAACGAGAACGTCTGACGCACCTTCGAGACGAGCAAAGAGAACCTGCAGCTCGTAGGCTGGCCCCTATTATGCAATTACCCTTGCGGAGTCACCGAGAGATACATCGGCGTTCTTGGCCGCGAAGACACTCCCCGCCAGCTCATCGCCAACGAGCCGGGGCAGCGCAACAAACTACAGGAATCCAGCTCGTCGCGTTCGTCGAGGCAGGTGCATGTCGGGGCGACCAAGTGCTGCAGCTGCGGATCCTACTTCCCAAGCAGAATTAACGGCGACTTCCTCGAGAGCGAGAACGCTCATCGCATCACCAATGTACTGCAGCAGCGAACAGCGTGGTGGACACACTGCAGCTTTTGGAATGCACCGAGCCATCGGGCGAAGCGCTACGGAAACTGCGGGTCGTGTGCACACCCTTACCCGCGCCGATTTCCTTGGAGACTCAGTCGGTTGTGAGCTTGTCCGCGCCCAGATGCCGAAATAACCTAACCGGTTGACTCTGGCTGGCCCATATGCATGTTCGCTTTTCACGCAAAGCGAATGCGCATGGACTCGTGGCGCTGGTGAGCAGCTCACATGCGCACAAGGCGAGACCAGCCTGACGGTCACTGCACCTGAAGCGGCCAGCACCACTGGCTTCCTGTTGCGCACCTGAATCCCCTGTCTTTCCTGCTGCTGACACCAGGTCTTCTAGCCTTTTCCGCAACATCTGGTTGGGCATCGCACAGGACCGTGCTGCAGCTGTTGCGCGCCTCGAGTATCACGCAGGGGCTGCAAAAGTGCAGAATGGCGACACTATTGACACCGTCCCAGTGATTGCTTTTATGGCTCAGGAGATATGCGAGCTGGGCAAACATCTGCTGCTGACCCTGAATCTATACCTGCTCAATCAGCGGCTTCAACGGACCTCTCTTCACATCCCCCACCTCCCAGCAGCCAGCTACCTAGGCCTCTGCAACAATGTCGTGGCCGCCGTCGAACCTGCGCCACCGCTCATTATGCAGATCCTAGACCTTTTCACTGGTAAAATGTCTGAGCACATGGAGCAGGTGGGCGCTAAAAATTTGAATACATTTGCACAGCCGTATGCAGCAGACGTCAACCAGGATAAACACGACAGGCTGAATCCAGTCACGAGCCATTCTCCGACGAAGCGGATGAAGACGCCAAGAGAAAGAGCGTGTGTGCTCCCCCGCGATCGCAGGAAAGACAGCTGTCATTCCTGTGGGGTCCGTCCGAGGTCAAATTCGTCCTATGGAGAGCGTCCAAGCCGTGCAGCGGCAACGATGGTGGCGACGAGTACGACGAGGAGTACTGCGCGCCGACCCAGAAGGATGATTCTCCTCCCCTGAAAGTGCATGCCTTGCTGAATTACAGGAAAGAGTCGAACAATCAGAAAATGGCGGAAGACAGCAAAATTGACAAGACACCGCTGCTATCGCCTAAAGCTATATCAAAGAGACTACGTCAGACTGTCAGCTGGCATTGTTGCAGAGAGCGATCCGGAAGACAATGACGACGCGAGCATGTTCCCAGCCCAACACTCGCCGTCCCTTCTCGATAGGGCCAGGTTGATCGGCTCGCCAGTCGACAAAAGCAGCAGAAAAATGTCGAACAAGCCACAGAGGAGGAGAATGAGCCTCAAGGAACCCACTGCGACACGTTCCTAGAACTTCCCAGTGAGGAGAGGGGTGCTGAGGCTGAATGGATGCAGCAGCTACACTGGGAAACCTCCTCGCAGCCAAAGGTATCCAAGAAACTAATTTACATCTAACAAACCGACGACGACAAATATATGGGCTCAAGTTATCCGGAATCCTTTCTTGCTGAGCCCGTGGTGAGGGAGGCTGAAACGACCAACGACCACACATTCATCTAACCACTTGCGTCCGACCAAAGGTACCTGTGGAGCCACAAGGAAGCACTAGCGCAAATGAAAGAAGCGTCACTGCTAAAGACGGCGACGCTCCCCTAATGCATGTGAGCGAGGTTACGGACGTTGACACAACTGCTACTGGGAACGAAGATAGTACTGCTGAAAATTCTACTGTTAAATAAGAAAAAGACGCTGCTGAAGCCTGCACAAGCAGCGAAATGCCGGCAGACGCAGGCAAGTTGTCTTACGCTGGGACACCCTTTGAACAAGGTTGCAGCCGTGAGGGGAACCGTCTTGAAAAAGACGGACAAGCAAACATCGCATCCCATTCGGCAAAGGCATATTATTAGCGTGGCGGTAATACAGCCGGAGATAACACCTAACGCGACAGGCGCAACTGTCGCAGGTGGTGCGGACGCGACCATCTGGTTCTGTCTCATCTGCATCATGAACTTCGTAGAAATACTGTATATTTTCCATGATACATCGACTGTTGGATGAGGCGACAGAAAATGGACCTGGAACGTTGAGGAAGCCTTGATGACACCGTGAGCTGTGGGCGCAGTCGTTTCGATCGCAAACAGTTTGTCCATTCATATAAGTTCACAAGAACCTGTAATACGTTAGGGAACTCGCCGGGTTCAATTCAGTAAAGCGACTTCATTTGGCGCGCAGGTATCGGAGATTTCTTTTTGGCCCTACGCGTAACCCGCCGAAAGCACGACACGTTAGCGTATCGTTGGTATCATCGTTGTACGCCGTACAAGGCACTCTCGCTATATCACTGAAGAACATGTTCTTATGTCATTCAGGAATATTTCCGTACCAAGTGCTATAAAACAAAAATGTGGATATTCAGCGCATATGCTGGAGAGAGAGGGGGGTGAGAGAGAGAAAACATTTATTTCTAATGAGAAAGGGGATGACTTCCTCGTAGGGTTGGAATCTCGGTCAAGTGAAGCATCCTTGAAGGAGTTTATTGAATGGCTTACTGCTTAATTTTACGACTATAATTGTATTGATGTTAATTCAGTGCAACGTGTAGTTTCAAGAAGTGGTTCTATATATGAACATCACAGCTTCCTTAAGTTAAAAGATGACGAAGGATATGTAATTGATCACTCATAATCATTCATAGTTCTAGTTGTGTAATTGTACGGTTGCTGTTCTTACTCCGTAATGTTTAATAGTTATGGTTAAAATATGCCGACCCAGGTGCCCAAGTTTTCTCCCTGCTTGGGCCACTCGGTATGACCTCTTGGCTGTGACGCCGTCATTTTCTTTAGACCTTCGCCATTCCAGCTTCATCGTTTTACTCTCGTCGTGCCGCGGTCGTCACGCCACCTACCCGGACCCAGTGACCCAACTTGTCCAGTAGCTTGGGCCACTAGGTATGGGCTTGTAGTCATGATGCTGTCGTGGCCGTCATGCCAGCTTTGTGATCCCCACTCGTCATGCCGTCGTCGTCCCGCCATCGTCGCAATACAGTCACCATGCCTTCGATCTCACACTGCCGTAGTGATGGTGTCTTCTTAGTACAATGGCAGCTTCGTCATCTGTCTCTCGTAACGCCATTGTCATCACGCCATCTTGGTCGTGGCATCGTCGTCATTCTCGCTTCTTCATCCGGTAATCGTCTTACCATCGTCGCCACGCCATCGTAGTCATACAGTCCTCGTAATCTCATGGTCCTGATCTCGTTGTCGCTTTTCGTCGTTACGTAATCGTCAAATTTTAACAGTTGACATCTTATCGTCGTCATGCTCTCCTTGTTACACTCCATTGTCGCTCCATCTAATTCACTGCTCCTTCATCATTACATCGTCACTGCGGACAGTTGTCGTGAAATGAGTTCTCCAGCAATTTATTCTTGGAAAACGCAGAACAAATGCGCACCTTGTGCTATACTTTCTTGCTCAAAATAGCGAGGAACATTCGAGGACACTGTGTATCGTTTTTAAGACTCCTGTAGCCTAACTGATTTGGAAAAGCTGAAGTAAGCCTAAATCTGCGAACTCGCGAATCTAGCAGTGTTTAGTTCTGGCATCGCTACAACACGAAAATATATTCGACGTGCACACATTCAGATTACTATGCCAGTTCCCCTACAATAGATTCGCTGACATGGAAGAGTGAGTGAGTGAGTGAGTGAGTGAGTGAGTGAGTGAGTGAGTGAGTGAGTGAGTGAGTGAGTGAGTGAGTGAGTGAGTGAGTGAGTGAGTGAGTGAGTGAGTGAGTGAGTGAGTGAGTGAGTGAGTGAGTGAGTGAGTGAGTGAGTGAGTGAGTGAGTGAGTGAGTGAGTGAGTGAGAACTTTACTGAGTTCTAGTAATTGTGTTTTTCTGCGGCTGGGGCGGATTCTTCAGGGGAGTCTTCCTCCTTGTGTCTTCCCCGGAGGTCTTCACCCGCTGCTTCGTCCGTCCTCTATCCCAATTGTGGGCTGCCCTGAGTCCAGGGCTCCGCTGGCCTCTGCTGTGCGTCGTTCACGCCGCACTAGACCTAGCTGGAGAAACTACTCAAAGATGCATATGCAAATTCACACCTCTTACTATCAAAATACATGACTTAGCGAGCCATTGGCTTTGGAAGCGACTGGACTTTATTTCATAATTGATGGGAAAGCTGCGTCAGAACAAAGGCGCAAGTGTTGAGGCTTAGCTCCACGCGTCAGCGTCTACGACTCGGCCTATCTAGTGCATCGCTCACAAGATGAGAACCACTTCCAAACACTCAACCATTCCAATGGGAACGCTGGACCGACATTACGTGAAATGACGCTTGCGTTTTCTATTATCTCCCATATTAGCTGCCAGGCTCATCAATTGCTCCGGCTAAAACTTGGATGACTACATTTGGTACACGTTCAGAAATAGCTTATAGCAATGTTGACGCAAACAGCAAATCGGCTATAGCCGCTGCTGTATACCTCTGTTGCTAGAACATATCACGCATCACCTGACAGCTTTTTTGAAGACGCAGGCATAATGGGCACGTCTTATGGGCACCGCTTGATAGAATTACATCAGTGCAAGTCCCTTCCAACATTTAGGCGCATTTGGCTCATGTGTGTTTCTTACTCATCTCATTGGGTCTTATGTGACGAAGCCGGAATTTGACTGTTGTGTGCCTATGCGTGTATTATTTCAAATTTGCACATTCTTCATCTGTACGCGCCTGTCAATCTCCGACTGCATCTCAGTTTCGTGTACGCCTATTCGGAACTGAGGTAGTAGGCGTACATTTCTGTACTCTGTAAATTGAGCGGTGGGCAACTTGTGCTCGCCTTACCTCTACATTCATTTTTTTTCTGTTTGGGTAACTGCGGTGGATATTTTGAGAACGTAAAGAGGTTTCTTATTCTGTTTCATAATTATTTTTATGGGAAGCATTAGCTGTCTCCCATTCGTGGTTACTAAGTGTTCATATTTTACATTTATTTCAGTAAAAACAAAAGAAGACAAACAACAGTGTGTCGGTTTGGCTAATATTGGCAGTAAGCTGGCTTTTCTGCCACTTTCATTTTTCATAGCCTTTCCTGATAGCATGAAGATGAGCAAAACGAGAACAAGGTGAAAGCCGGAGCCAACGTTTCGACACGTTTCGACAAGGTGACGTTTCCTCTTGTCGAAACGTCGGCTCCTGCTTTCACCTTGTTCTCCTTTTGCTCATCGTCCTGAATTTCGACCTCCCGCCTTCCCCGTGTTTTTGCTGATAGCATGAAGCTTATAGATAAATTAAGGCTCATTTATAGCTTTACGTTTGAATTCATGAAAAATAATTTTCTTCTACGTTTTCTTTTTGCTTTCTCTTCTTTTTCGTAATCTTCATTGTCTGATGCGAAAACGGAACCAAACTTTGGACTAAATATATTCCGCTGCTGTTTTGACGACCAGCATTATCAAAGCAATATTCTTATCGTCTACATAGCTCTTTTGTCCACTTTTTATCCTTCCCCAGCAGAGAGAACAAGGTTAGCAATCTTGTGTCGAGGTGTCTGCCTTTTCATAAACTTTACTTGCATTGCTCCACTCTTGTCTATCGATTTCATCTTATCATTCGCAAAGGCTGTATCACACCGGCTTCACGCAACATCTGTGAAACCGCCCATCGTTTTTCTGCAGTTTGCAACGAACTGCGAAAAGAAAGTTAGGCGCTGTGGCCATGTCATCAGGGAATGGCCATGGTTTACCAGTGATGCTGATGTAAAGTAGTATTGCGCACGCAGCTTTGTCGTGTCCCATGGCGCCTATTCAAAGGGAACGACTGTCCGAGGTTACGAACCATTAGCCTTGCTCATTTGTCGCATCTAGTACGCTACCAACCATGATGGAAACCAGACATTGCATGCAAATGATTCTGTATACATCGTCTGATATGGTCCTTTGAACTAATTGCCACCTATTGTGACCCATTGCGTGCCTATCACCGAGGCAAGTCGTGCTCCCCCTCTCCCCTCGTTCTTCTGACGTGTTTGCCCTTGTGACAACCTGAAAAATTCCACGAAAATGCCAATCCCTTTACGTGGGTCGAACTGCGAAGTCCGGGGGCACAGAGCACCACGACGACTCTACTGACAGCCTGGGTGGTATGCAGCTTGGACTTCCTCCCGACGGAAGAGGAAGGCATCAGCATCCGCCTGCCTCGTTCCTGCCGACGATGGCTTGCACGAGTGATTTAAGGCAAAACGAGCCCATTGTTAGAAGAGAGAGTCGCCACCAGCCACCCCGTCGGTCTGGGGCGCTCTCCAGAAATGAAAACTCTATGCTATTTTCTGCTATATCTGTACATAATCTATAAAGCTTTTCGTCTCTTCTTCGTCTGCTGCAAGAGTCCGTCTCTCGTCCTGCACGCCGATATGAAGTACACCGCAGAGCGAAATGAAGCTCTCAGTTTTAACTCTCTTCTAGCAAAAATAGCCGTAACAGTAATCTGAGACGTTGGTATGCTATGTATATTTTCTTTTCTCCAATTCAAACAGACGTATTGCAAATCGCAGGTAGCATGTAGCGCAAGTCTGCCTTTTATGTTGATTAGCAGAAGGGGCGGTTACTATGAGCAAGTTGCTTGGTCGAGTAATCTTCAGCGTATGAGCAACTTAAAAGAGGCCTCTATTTTTGTATTTACAGATAGATCTTCAATAAATGGTAGTTCGACACTCGATGTGCTTCTCTTTATAAATTGCTCCAATAAAAAAATCAATCTTTAGTAATTATGAAATTAAATAGATTGCAATCAATTATGTTGTATGAAAAATAAATTTCTTAACTCGTCAGTACGATAGGACCCGTCAAGTGGCTGTACGATGATGTGCATATATGAACAGGGGAAACTTCACTAAACGTCAGATGCGTTCAAAAAGCACCGCACTACAACTGCAATTGAAAGTTACGGGGTGCGGAAAAACATAAGGAGAAACAAATAAAACGCCGAATAGGCAGGCACATATTTAGCAAAGGTACTGCAATAGCACAACAATGACAGACAGAGCACATATACGGAAGCACGACCAAATTATAAGAAGACAGGAGAGGAGTGCACCTATGGAAAGACGACTGCAGAAAAAGTGGGAAGCTCTAAACAGAGGGAAGATAACACATTTTGAAAGATATAAGGAAGGAGCAAGTGACAGTGCATTCCGTGGAGAGCTGGGTGTCCGCTGAAATAGGCGGCAAGGCGGAAGCTGATACTGAACCTGATATACTCTTCTGCAAAAGCCACAATGAGACAGAAGCTAGTAGAACCGAACATAAAATAATTCCATGATGATTTTGCACAAAAATAGGACGTCCGTTCGTTTTCGTCTGCCGCAAAGTGACGCAGGTGTATACGATGATTACTCATACTTGAAAAGTTGTAAGTGCACGAAGTCAAGATACGATGTTTCTATATGAACTCAGGAGCTATTCCCGATCGCGCTACATTAAAAGGCTATTCGAATTCCTTAAGCCATTCCACAGCACTGCGGAAAATTCACGAAAGGGGATATATATATTGAGAGGTACGATGAAACTACCAAAATAGTCCCAGATTATCTCTTTTAAACCATCATTTAGCGATGTGGATCTCATTCGTAACCTAAGTGACAAGTGAAGAGACCACACTAAAACAAAAATTCAATCTACGCAGCGCATAACCCATACATTGCCACCAAACTAAACTGTTCACGCGACAGTAAAAAACTTGCACATTCTCGCGAAGAGCGCAGCAGTAACAGCGACAGCTAGATCATTACTACGCGCTTTATTACGCGCGATTTGGTCGCACGCTAGGAATTGCTAAAAGCATTCGAAGTAAGGCAGCAATCTGGTAAAAAACCCGCAACAGTGCGCTTTCTTTCTTTAATGTTTCTTATGTCTGTCTTGGCTTAAGGCTTATGTGTCTTTCACGCAAACAAAACGTCTGACAACACGGCATCTGACCAGCACAGTCGATTGCGACGCTGCGCGAGCGCCCAAGATCTCGCCAGACATTGAACGCGGTCTTTTTTGCTCGTTAGCTTAATTCTTTGCGTGTATGTTTCTTTCCGTTTTTTTTATCATGCGCTAATGCAAAAATATTATTAGTCTTCAAGCAACAAGCACACAAATGACAAATTCTACAAGGACATCATACAAAACACCGAATCAGCAGTTTGCGAAGCCTCTTCTTTTTCTTTACTTCTTCACTGCCGAACACGCGGCGTCACACGATGAGAAAGAAGCGCTTCCGCGTGTCCTCGTGCAGCTGATGCTCGTTCATCGAACCGCCATTTTCCAGCGGCAGCAATCGTTCGAGACGGACAAGAAGTTCTCCCTATTTGTCTGGTGTCGCACGGCAACACTACCGACGGAAACCAACATGGCCATGGCCAGAGGATCCTCAACGCCGGAACACCGCCGAATGGCAAGACGTACCGGCGTTGCCGAAGCCGCCGACCAGAAGCACGAGCAACGGAAACGTCCAACGCGCATTCGTGTCAAGCCGGGAGAACCTGGAGCTCCTACGCTGGGTCCTGTCCCGCCGCTACCTGTGGAGAACCACCGAAGGCTGCCTCGGCGCTCCGGACAACGGAAGACATCCCCGTTGGCGCCGAAACAACGGCGTGGCGCAGACCAACTAGCAACGGGAATCCAGTTCACCGCCTTCATCGAGGCCTCTGCACGTGAGGACGACCAGCTACCGCAGCTGTGGATTCTGCTTCTGAAGCCGAATGAGCGGCGGCTTCCTCGACAGCCAAAGCGCTCTCTTTATCACCAAAGCACTGAAGCACCGAACAGCATCCTGGACACAATGCAGCTTTTCGAACGCGCCGAGCCGGCCGGAGATTTACCGCCACCCTTACAACAGGCATGTTGTTTCCGTGTTTCTCTGTCACGTGCTTTCTCTGTCACGATGAGGGTGTATGAAAGTCGAGGTGCCGCCGTGGTTCATGTTGTCCCGGGCGGCCGTGCTACAGTCGAGGGCCCTGCTGCCTTGGAAAATGAATTACGCCAACGGGCTCTTAGGCGCAAGTACATTGCGAAATAGCCGAGGCTTCGAAGGAGGAGACGTGCCTGAAAGCTCAAATCGCCTACTCCAAGGCAGTTGCGACAAACAAAGACAACCTGGTGACACTGAATACACACGGTGACATTGGCGATCTGAGGGATGAACACAGCAAGCAGCACCTGGATTCTGGTGTCGTGGTCATCAGAGAAGCCAAGCCTGCCAATAGAGAGAAGCTGGGCCGTTCGAACGTGTGAAGTAGCCTTCGTCGTAGAGGCTTTGTTTATCAGGAAGAGCTCAAGACGGTCCATCGGTATATTAGCGTACTCGCCCGTACAATCTTCCATAGAATACTTAACTGAACCTATTCGACGCAATAAAATAACAATAGAATGTGACGCGCCGGTCTCGCTCATGTCTTTTTCTGCATAAAGCGTAGTTCGCAGTAAGCTGGACACGCTAACCTATGGATGAAACTGTCGTCTTAGTCTGCAAAGAGCACCACGGCCGCTCGGTCACTGGCGCTCACTGAAGAGCACAATTTCAAGCCGTAGAGCAAAATTTCCATACAAATATTAAATAAAAAACTCGATTGCTCCAAATTTTTATCTTCACCACTCATTCGTTCTTTCCTGCAATTATATGTGCGTACAATCACCCCATTCCTGGCGCATCCCTCATAAGTGGGTATGTGCCATATATTGAAGGCTCGTCATCCTCATAATATAATCAGCATTATCATAAACGCGATGAATAGGTGGATGTTTCACGAACAGGCCTTAATAATGTGTACGGTACCAATAGCAAACCACCATAATAACCATATATCTAATATTGTTGTATATTTATATAAATATGCGGTCAATGATTATCGGCGACACTAAAAAAAATTCGCCAATATCGCAGCGACGCTGTTAATGGGACTCAAAGAGCTCTGAAACACTATATGGGTGTTCTCCCCTTGTCATGAAAAAAATATAGATCATTAAGCCAGTTTATTACATATTACATATTACATATTAGAGCTGCATTGCAGTCGTATTTTCAGGTGTGTTCATTACTTAAATGCAAAGTGAAAATTGCTAAGCCCTCGTTTTCCACATAAGGAGAGGCGTTATAAGAAATGCTCACAAATTTTTCCGAGTGCCCTGCACGAACATAGACGCTTCTGGGGTTATACTTCGACAAAACCGACGCCATGCAATGCGTAATCTGGAGGGAAAATTTCAACTGCGTAGTCTATAAACAGCCTTTGCGACAAATTAGTTACTCGAGATTTGCAAAGCGCTACAAGCCTATTATACGAAATTCCTTATAGCTTTATTAATCTCCTGGAAGAACGTAACGCGCTTCCAAGTTGCATTTTAAGGTAAAGAGGAATTCTTATGAAGGATGTGTGGGCGAAATATGAAGAAAATACGTTAAAGATGGGTTTTGCCAAAAGTTCTCAAATCATATCTTCGGAACTCTTTTACGGCCGTTATCCGCAATAAGTTTTAGTCGCAGGCGAACTGTACCTGACACTGCGTTCACATTCGATAGAATTGCGGGTGATGCTGGTGGTGATGTGTGGATAAATTTGAACGTTACCGGTGTCACAATATTGTAGCAAATATTTACAGAATACCCGTTTTCTGCCAAATTTCATGCGTGTTAGGAGGTCTACTGCATGTTTACCCGGAGTGTTCGGTGAAGTACCGAGGCAAGTTATATAAGTTTTCCGGAGATAAGAGGCAGGCAATGGCTGATGTGTAGGAGAGGATAAGATCTGTGGAATAAATGAGGTCTTCGTAGTAAACTTATGCACTCAATTGCTCCGGATCATTATCAGTGTGTTATCAATGGCGCAGAATTTGCCCGACTTTCGTGTAGAAGAAGCCTATATATCTGGCACCAAGGCGATAATAATAATAAAAACAATGAGAGAACGCCATCACTAGAGTGCATGTGCTTCTAGTTTTCTGCGTATAAAATACAGCCTGTTGCCACTATATTCCTTCGCGAACTGTTTGAAAGCGTTATACGGCCGTTATCCGCCCTGCTTCACAGTGTCCCTAAAGAACACTACGTCACATAAAGTTTATATTTAAGGTCGCGGGATCGAATCCCGGCCACGGCGGCCGCATTTCGATGGGGGAGCAATGCGAAAACACTCGTGTACTTAGATATAGGTGCACGTTAAAGAACCCCTGGTGGTCGAAATTTCCGGAGTCCTCCACTACGGCGTGCCTCATAATGAGAAAGTGGTTTTGGCACGTAAAACCCTGTAATTTAATTTTTAAAGTTTATATTTGGTGATAATTTTCATGTTAAATTTAATGTTGGGCGAAACGTTCATCGTTTAAATATGAACTTTGCAAGTAATAAAGGAACTCTGCTGATCTGCTTATTTTCACGCATTAGAAGAGGTTCATAGTAGGTTTCCCCTTGTCGGACAAGCCAGCTTGTTTAGATTTCGTGGAAATACGGATCAGGTTTAAAGGACCATGGGTAAACACTGTTCATGGTGCGTGGGTATTGAGGCCATTTAAGGAAATTACTTATGCAGCGTTCCTGCACTTTTCAAGGGTTTTTAAAGAAGGGCGCCTAATTTGCTTATACTGTATTGGAAGAAATATGTGACAGTCGCCGAGATAAGGTTTCGTGTAAAGAAGGAGTGAACAGTACGGCTCATGTTTATGAGAAGTTATACGATAACTAAGTTTGAGAATTCGTTGTACGCGGGTAGCGTTTCTACGCGCGTGTTTCAGATGTGAGTAGCGTTTTAAAGCACGTGCTTTAATTACAGGCTACTGGCATTCGTAATGCAACCGCTCGAAAGAAACAGCTTCGCTGGCAACTCTGCTGCCGTTTCCTCCTCTTGACGTAAACACCTGAAGAAAGCTGATGTGACCTTCTGCGGATATGCTGACATACCTTAATGAGCTGTTCTTGCACATTTTTCTTTCTTTTTTTACATGACACACTAAGTCGTATTAGTGTGAGTAAAGTCGTAAATAAATCGTGTATTTCAGCAGAAAGCAGCAAAGGACATGCATGTTGGGGACTAAGTCCATTCTACTGGCACGTAAAGAAGACGTCCGGATATTTGCAAAGTAGGAATAAACAACTGCGTCAATGTTTTAAGTCCTAACTGTACTCTACATTGTGAAGTGGTTGGCGTCGCAAGAATACCTGGAGCTTTCTCCAAGTGACTGCTTCTACCAATACCTCACGCGATGTTTGCGTCATCTGTTGCAGGGGTCACCATCTTGTCTATACCATCATGAATCTTTCTAAAAAAGTAAGAATTATCAAGAAAACTCTGTACTTGTCCCCAGCGTGGATCGGATCTCGTGTCGGTGACGTGTAATCCGTCAAGCTGCCGTTGGTGTTGTCACTGGCTGTGTCGCTGTGGTGCCGTCGCCGTTGCACTGGTGTCATTGCCGTCACTTCATGAACTGAATTGAATTCTGGGGTTTTTCCCGCCAAAACCACGATTACGAGGCACGCGGTAATGAGCGACTCCGCGTTGATTTTGACCACCAGGGAATCTTTAAGGTGCCTGCAATGCACGGGACCGTGGGCGTTTTTGCGTTTCGCCCCTATCGCAATGCGGCCACCGCTGACGGGATTTCAGCACGGTAGCTCCTGCTTAGCGGCACAATACCCCAGCCGCTAAGCCACAGCGGTAGTTGACGACCCTTCACCGTCGCCGTCGATATTCGTCGTTGCAGTTTTCCTTGATGTTCTTTCTTTCTTCGTTTCTTTTTCCTTTCTTTCTTTCTTTCTTTCTTTCTTTTTTCTTTCTTTCTTCGTTTGTTTTTGTTTTTGTGTATGTGAACAACACCGCACTTTGTGACACTGATCGACCCGCATTGCACGCACGCCTGGTGATCTCTCGGGGGAGACGTACAGCCCAGATTGGTGGCTTATGGTGTTAAAAAATTAGTTATGGTGTTAAAAAACGGAAAGAAAAAGAAGGAAGAAAAGAGAGGACAAGGAAAACTGCAACTGCGAATACCGACGGCGACGATGGAGGGAGGCCAGTCGCCGCCGTGGCTAAGCGGCTATGGTGTTGAACTACGAAGCACGAGGTCGCAGGATCGTATACCTGCCGCCGCGGCCGCATTTCTGTGGAGGCGAAATGCAAAAACGCCCGCGTGCTGTGCATTGGGGCACGTTAAAGATTCGCTTGGTGGTCAAAATCAAATGGGAATCGCACACTAAGGCGTGCCTTACAGTGAAGTTCTGGATTTGGCCCCTGAAACAGAATTCATTTTATGAAGGGAGGCCAATGACGTCAGTACGACAGTGGCGGCATCGCAACGACACAGCCACTTCTACAACGATAAGCATGACGTCAAAACCAAGGCACGATGAAGACACGGCAATGATAACACCGACGGCAGCTTCAGGGATTACACTTAACCGACCTGAGATGGGATCCACGCTGGGGTCCTGTGCCGAGTTTTCTGGCTACTTCTTACTATTTTACAAGTATTCGTGATGGTTATAGGCAAGATGATGACGCCTGCAACAGACGATACAAAGCTTGCATTAAGCATTTTAGCAGCAGTAGCTTGGGGAACGCTTAGGGAACAATGTTAAGTGAAATTAGCACCTAATTCTTTGATGTACATGTTCTAATGATGTTTCTTCGTACTGTGCCAACTTCCGGAATTCTTTACGTCACAGTAGAATGTAATTAGTTAGTCCCTCACATGTATGTCTTTTACTCGCTTTCGGTTAGAGGACATGATTTATTTATGGGTTTACTCGCATGTATACCACTTGTTGTGTCATCTGAAGAAAAAAAACTGCGCAAGAAAAAGTTAAATGATGTATACATGAGCATAACAGCTGACGGTCACGTCAGCTTTTTTTGGACGTATATGGACACTTCGTAGAATTATCGCCCTTTCTCTAGAAAAAAAGAAAAAAAAACACAGCACACTTCTGTGAGTTTGTAGAAGCACAGCGATATTTTCAGCGAAGCTGTTTCCCTTCAGCGGTTGGATTACGAATATCAGTTGCCTGGAATTAAATCACACACTTTCACACGTTCCTCGCATCTGATTCCCCCGTATGAAACGTTTATCGATCACAACGCATTTGAACACTTAATAAAGAAATAATTAGCAACGGCCCTCCATCGCCAACACATCTCGAACTTCTCATAAAAATGAGCCGTATTGCCCCCTACCCACCTTTGAACCAAACCCTATATCGGTGGCTGTCCTTGTTCTTTCAGTACACTTAAGGCAAACTATTCGGTGCTCATTAAACGCACCTTTAACTACCAGGGCTGGTACATAAGTAATTTAATGAAAACACCATAGTTAACCCGCACACCATGAACAGTGTTCACTAATCACCCATTAAAGGGAAGGTGAAGTCTGTAGAATTCAATAAGACGCTCATATACGGATGCGGGAACCTGATAAACCATGCAGGTAAAATTTGGGGGGGGGGGGGAGTTTTCTCTTACGAGCGACGCAATCATCGGTTAAAATTGCGCTGTAGCTCCGCCCCCCGTCGAGCGCCGCGCGCTGCTGCTGACGCTGACGATGCCAGCGCAGACCGGAAACCGCGGCGTAGTGACGTCAGCACTGGTGTTCCGTTCCTTCGCAGTTTCCGCGACCGTGCCTGACTGGGCTTATTTCTGCGTGCGTGCCGTCCTAATCTGCTTCGCTGGACCCTACATTTCTTTGTTTGTGTGTATATAGAGTGGCAGTTGATGTTCGTAGCATCAATAGAACTTGTAGGCCGATAATGCCGGCGTTCTGTGCAGCCTACGTTTCCACGAACACCAGCGGCCGCGACGATGTTCCATTAGTTCTTGCAAGACAAGAAGCTTTCAGCTAAGTGGGAGGCTGCTGTGAAGCGAAGCAACTTCAAGCGCTCAAGAACAACAGTGTTGTGCTCTAACCACTTCCGTGACGATTACTACCGGAGTTTATCAATAATGCGTGCTTTGGGGTTCTCCTTCGTGTTAGCACGCTGAACGGAAGGTGCATATTTATCTCCCACCCTTGACGGAGGTTTCATCGCCAAGCGCCGCGAATTTTCTATTCGCGCGTGTGTTGTGAAACAGCCTGCATGCAGTTACTATAACGCAGTGCAAGCGTAAAGTTTGCATGTGTTGGAAAGCCTGCTCACGCCAGGACGCTGCGCTCCCCCTTCTATCGCACACATAAGAAACCGACCATCTCACGTAGCCGACGGAATTCGCCGGTTACGAGTAGCGTGCGGATGGCGCGCTGATGAAGGTTCTATATACTACACGTGCTACAACAGCCGGTAAACATTTCCCGCGTTTAAACCGTCTGTGTAGATTGCCGACAGCTTTGGGGCAGCGCACACATGTCGAAGATCGCATCACCGCTTACGTTCTACGAGGAGGCATGCAGGAACATAGCACTACAGTTGTTTGCCCGGAAACGTAGTCACTGGAACGCTGAATGCAGCTTAGCAAAAAACATACTCGCCAAAGAACCTTTCCAACACAAGGAGATGCTAACACTTCGCCTTCGTTCGCGTGGAAAGCAGTGCTTGCACCAGCATTTTTTGCTTCTTGGAGAGGCCGGCTCTTCGGAATCGGCGCGTACATATAGGGAGTAAAGTATAAACCCCTTACAAGTGATCTTGCACGCGACAGCGACAGCTCGACAAGCGAGGCGATGGCTGTCGCGTTCACTCGTCGCTTGCATGCCGATCTCCGCGCGGGCGACGGCTTTGAGCGACGACTTCCCGGTATGAGGGCAGCAATTTGTAAGCATTTCATGTAACACCTCTCAGTATGCGGAAAACGAGGGCTTAGCAATTTTCACTTTGCCTTTAACTAACCTGCGGGACCCGCCGCGGTTGCTCAGTGGCTATGGTGTTGAGACTGCTGAGCACGACGTCGCGGGATCGCATCCCGGCCACGGCGCCCGCATTTCGATGGGGGCGAAATGCGAAAACACCCGTGTACTTAGAATTAGGTGGACGTTAAAGAACCCCAGGTGGTCGAAATTTCCGGAGTCCTCCACTACGGCGTGCCTCATAATCAGAAAGTGGTTTTGTCACGTAAAACCCCAGAATTTAATTTTTTAATTTAACTCCTGCGGGGACGGTAGAGTATCCGCCTCCCGTGCAAGAGGACCGTGGTTCAAATCCCGGTGCCGCGCAATTATCCACTGGAAAATACAAAAAAAAACCGTGTGTCGAGAAAATTGCACAAACAGGCCTGGGGTGCGGCCAGATCCCGGTGACCAGAACCGGTAACGCACTCTCTCACCAAAGCAGGATTGGCCACCCTGGTGCAGTACTTGGCCACAACCTCCTATATGAATACAACAATCAAACCCCGGCCCTCAGTCCCTGTAGCTGCGAAGCAACTGACCACGGCGGCGGTCAGATCTGTGACGCAGCAGAGGGTTCTAAGAATACCTGGCTCCGGACAGGCCACCATTGGAATCTGAACCTGGCAACGTTTAACGTTAGAATGTTATCTAGTGAGGCGAGTCTGGCAGTGTTATTGGAGGAATTAGAGGGTAGTAAATGGCATATAATAGGGCTCAGTGAGGTTAGGAGGGCAAAAGAAGCATATACAATGCTAAAAAGCGGGCACGTACTGTGTTACCGGGGCTTAGCGGAGAGACGAGAAATAGGAGTCGGATTCCTGATTAATAAGGAAATAGTTGGTAACATACAGGAATTCTATAGCATTAACGAGAGGGTGGCAGGTCTTCTTGTGAAACTTAATAAGAGGTACAAATTGAAGGTGGTACAAGTCTATGCCCCTACATGCAGTCATGATGACCAGGAAGTCGAAAGCTTTTATGAAGACGTGGAATCGGCGATGGATAAAGTCAAAACAAAATACACTATACTGATGGGCGACTTCAATGCCAGGGCAGGCAAGAAGCAGGCTGGAGACAAGTCAGTGGGGGAATATGGCATAGGCTCTAGGAATAGATGAGGAGAGTTATTAGTAGAGTTTGCAGAACAGAATAATATGCGGATAATGAATACCTTTTTCCGCAAGCGGGTTAGCCGAAAGTGGACGTGGAGGAGCCCGAATGGTGAGACTAGAAATGAAATCGACTTCATACTCTACGCGAACCCTGGCATCATACAAGATGTAGACGTGCTCGGCAAGGTACGCTGCAGTCACCATAGGATGGTAAGAACTCGAATTAGCCTAGACTTGAGGAGGGAGCGGAAGAAACTGGTACACAAGAAGCCAATCAATGAGTTAGCGGTAAGAGGGAAACTAGAGGAATTCCGGATCAAGCTGCAGAACAGGTATTCGGCTGTAACTCAGGAAGAGGACCTTAGTGTTGAGGCAATGAACGACAATCTCATGGGCATCATTAAGGAGTGCGCAATAGAAGTCGGTGGTAACGCCGTTAGACAGGAAACCAGTAAGCAATCGCAGGAGACGAAAGATCTGATCAAGAAACGTCAATGTATGAAAGCCTCTAACCCTACAGCTAGAATAGAACTGGCAGAACTTTCTAAGTTAATCAACAAGCGTAAGACAGCGGACATCAGGAACTATAATATGGAAAGAATTGAACAGGCTCTCAGGAACGGAGGAAGCCTAAAAACAGTGAAGAAGAAACTAAGAATAGGCAAGAACCAGATGTGCGCGTTAAGAGACAAAGCCGGCAATATCGTTACTAATATGGATGAGATAGTTCAAGTGGCTGAGGAGTTCTATAGAGATTTATACAGTACCAGTGGCCCCCACGACGATAGTGGAAGAGAGAATAGCCTAGAGGAATTCGAAATCCCACAGGTAACGCCAGAAGAAGTAAAGAAAGCCTTATGAGCTATGCAAAGGGGGAAGGCAGCTGGGGAGGATGAGGTAACAGCAGATTTGTTGAAGGATGGTGGTCAGATTGTTCTAGAGAAACTGGCCACCCTGTGTAATGCCTCATAACCTCGAGCGTACGGGAATCTTGGAAGAACGCTAACATAATCCTAATCCATAAGAAAGGGGACGCCAAAGACTTGAAAAATTATAGACCGATCAGCTTACTCTCCGTTGCCTACAAAGTATTTACTAAGGCAATCGCAAATACAATCTGGAACACCTTAGACTTCTGTCAACCAAAGGACCAGGCAGGATTCTGTAAAGGCTACTCAACAATAGACCATATTCACACTATCAATCAAGTGATAGAGAAATGTGCAGAATATAACCAACCCTTGTATATAGCTTTCATTGATTACGAGAAAGCGTTTGATTTAGTCGAAACCTCAGCAGTCATGGAGGCATTACGGAATCAGGGTGTAGATGAGCCATATGTAAAAATACTGGAAGATATATATAGGGGCTCCACAGCCACCGTAGTCCTCCACAAAGAAAGCAACAAAATCCCAATAAAGAAAGGTGTCGGACAGGGAGATCCGATCTCTCCAATGCTATTCACAGCATGTTTACAGGAGGTGTTCAGAGACCTGGAATTGGAAGAATTGGGGATAAAAGTTGATGGAGAATACCTTAGCAACTTGCGATTCGCTGATGATATTGCCTTGCTTAGTAACTCAGGGGACCAATTGCAATGCATGCTCACTGACCTGGAGAGGCAAAGCAGAAGGGTGGGTCTGAAAATTAATCTGCAGGAAACTAAAGTAATGTTTAACAGTCTCGGAAGAGAACCGCAGTTTACGATAGGTAGCGAGGCACTGGAAGTGGTAAGGGAATACATCTACTTAGGGCAGGTAGTCACCACGGATCCGGATCATGAGACTGAAATAACCAAAAGAATAAGAATGGGCTGGGGTGCGTTTGGCAGGCATTCTCAAATCATGAACAGCAGGTTGCCCTTATCCCTCAAAAGGAAAGTGTAACAGCTGTGTGTTACCAGTACTCACATATGGGGCAGAAACCTGGAGGCTTACGAAAAGGGTTCTGCTGAAATTGAGGACGACGCACAAAGTTATGGAAAGAAGAATGATGGGTGTAACGTTAAGGGATAAGAAAAGAGCAGCTTGGGTGAGGCAACAAACGCGGGTAAATGATATCTTAGTTGAAATCAAGAAAAAGAAATGGGCATGGGCCGGACATGTAATGAGGAGGGAAGATAACCGATGGTCATTAAGGGGTTCGGACTGGATTCCAAGGGAAGGGAAGCGTAGCAGGGGGCGGCAGAAAGTTAGGTGGGCGGATGAGATTAAGAAGTTTGCAGGGACAACATGGCCACAATTAGTACGTGACCGGTGTAGTTGGAGAAGTATGGGAGAGGCCTTTGCCCTGCAGTGGGCGTAACTAGGCTGATGATGATGAACCAACACAATTCAAAATGTGACTGCAATGTACCCCTAATATGTCTCCGTTGTCATTAAATATAGACTGCCTGACTGATCTAGTTTTTCTTTTTCATGACAAGGTGAGAACACCCATAGAATGCTTTCGAGCACTTTTAGTCCCAGCAAGAGCTTTGCTGTGAAATTGGCGCATTTCTTCTTAGTGTCACCGATAATCATTGACCGCATAACTATATGAGCAGACAACAATCTTAGATATAATGTTATTATGGCGGTTTGCTATTGGTATCGTGCACAACTAAGGCGTGTTCATTAAACGTACATCTATTCATCCTGTTGATGATGACGGTGATTATATTATCATAAAGGTGAACCTTCAAAATATGGCAGGTACGCACTATATGAGGGATGTGCCAAGAATCGGGGTATAGTACGCGCAGATAATTGCAGGAAAGAATGAAATGGTGAAAGTAAAACTTAGTGCAATCGAGTTTTTCATTTATTATTTGTTTTCAGATATTGCTCAATGGCTTGAAAATGTGCTCTTCAGTGCGCACGAGTAATCGAGAGGTGGTGGTGCTCATGGCTGACAACGATGGTGGTTTCAGCCATACGTTGGGGTGTTGAATTGAATTCTGGGGCTCAACGTACGAAAACGACGATCTGATTATGAGGCACGCGGTAGTGGGGTATTCCATATTATTTTGATCACAAAGGGATATATCACATGCCCCCCATGCACGGGACACCGGCGTTTTTGCATTCTGCCCCCATCGTAATGCGGCCGCCGCTGTCGGAATTTGATCTCGCTAACTCTTGCTTAGCAGCGCAACACCATATGCAAACCACCGCATCGGGTTAGCGCGTCATGGTTACAGGGAGTTACGCGTTCGGCATAAAGAGACATCCCAGAGACCGGCGCGCCCAATTCAATAGTTTTTTATTGCGTCGAACAGGTCCAATAATATACTGTATATTATATGGGGTCGGTACACTAATACACCAGTGGCCCTCACGCGCTCTTGCTCATAATCAGACGAAATTTTTATCACGAAGACTATGTTACGCGTTCGGACATCGTCTATTCATGGGGAATGTTCAGGTCCCCTTAGCGTCAGCTCGTCTAATCACAGGCGATGTCAGCAGCTGCACCAGCCTCCGGAGAAAAATACAACTGTCGTGGAGTCCACGCACTTTCCGCACTGTGCACTGTCATGAGTCCTCAAGTGACCAGCGAGGCAACAACTTCGGACCACGCAGAGGGCGACGGTGTCTCTCTTCCGGTTGCGTGGGAGCCCACACCGCCATGCAATCTTCCTCAACTTAGCCGTTGAATGACTGCGTGACTACATTCAGGCTGTCCTATTTCTCCTGCTTGAGGTCTGCGCCGTACGGCTGGGTTAATGCATTCAGCCTTTTACCTTCATGCTGCTCCCTGTATTGTGCGATACTGTAAAGAAAAGCTCGAGGCTGAGCATAATGAGCGGCGGCGCAGGTTCGTGGGCGGCCAGGACGCTCTTGCGGAGGCCTCTATGGCTAGTTGGTTGCCACGAGGCGGTAGACGGAAAGATGTCCCAGTTGAAAGCAATGGTCGAGCAAATCTAGACCCAGGGCCAGCAGCAGATGTTCGCAACGCTCGCCGATCTCCTGGGCCACAAGTGCAATCACTGGGAGAACCTCAACAGCGTCGCCATTCCTCGCCTGCGCAGCCTCTACGTCATCCTGGAGGCGCGCAACTGCTGCAGCACGGACCAGCGCGACGCCCACGCAGATGTTGTAGGAATGGACAGAGGACCTGGTGTCGGCAGCAGGAAAGGCAGCAGGTGCAGGTGTGCGGCAGGAAAGCAGTCGCGCTGGCGGCTTGGTGGGCATTGACCTCCCAGGCGGGCTTGGCTTAAACGGAGGTGAGCAGCTCAGCAGCGCCACGAACCCATGTGCGTTCACGCTGCTTGAAATGCGACCGTGCATCGGGGACAGCGAACAGCAACTAGTCACGAGATTTCGGCGTCTGGGCGAAGGGAAGCTTACAACAAGCGGCGGGTTGATGCAAGTCGTCTTGAACCAAGCCGAGCACACAGCCTGTTGTAAGTGGGGCGGTAATTCGCTGGATGGCTCGGCACGTTCCAAAAGCTGCAGCGTGTCCAGGATCATATTCGGTGCTTCAGTGCTTTGGTGATGCGGTGAGCGTTCTGGCCGTCGAGGAAGCCGCCGCTCATTCGGCTTGAGAAGCGGGATCCGCAGCTGCAGTAGCTGTTCGCCCTCACTTGCAGCGGCCTCGATGAAGGCGGTGAACTGGATTCCCGTAGCTAACTGCACTGCGTCAGCGCGATGATGATGCGCTAACGAGGACGTTTTTCGTTGGCGTGAATTTCGAGGTGGCGTTCGGTGGCTCTGCGCAGGTAAATGCGGGATAGGACCAATGGTGGAAGCTCCAGGTTCTCCCACCTTCACATGAAGGCGCGTCTGGCGTTCTCGTTCCTGGTGCATCTGTGCAGAGGCTCCGCCAATGTCGGCGTGTCTTGCCATTCGGCGATGTTCAGGCGTTGGGGATCCTATGGCGATGGTAATCTCGGTTTCCGTCGACGTGCTGGCGTGCGACCACGAACAAACAGGGAACACTTCTTGTCCGTCTGGAACGATTGCTGTCGCTGGAAAATGGCGATTCGATGATCGAGCATGAGCTGCACGAGGACACGCGCAAGGGCTTCATTCTCACTTTGCGAATCCGCGTGTTCGGTTGTGAAGAATAAAGAAAAAGAAGAGGCGTCGCAAACGCCTTACTGTGTATTTTGCATTATTTCATTGCAAAATTTGTTAAGTGTGCACTTGTTTCTTGAAGAGTACCACGTGATAAAGAAAAAGCAGGGAACAAGAACGCATACAACCTAACGAACAAAAAAGAGCGTATGCAATCTCTGACGTGACCCTATGCGTACGTGCAGCATCAACATCGACGGCGCTGGTTAGACGCCGTGCAGTCAGACCTTTGCGTGAGACAGGCGTAAGCCATAAGCCAAGGCTGACATCAGAAACACAGAAAAAGCACGCAAAATTGTGGCTTCTTTTATTATATTGGCGCGTCACTTGGATCGCCTTTAGCAACTCGTAGTGTGCGACTAATTGGGGTGTAATAAAGCGCGCAGTAATGAGGTAGCTGGCACTGCTACTGCTGCGCTCTTCTTAAGAGTCGGCAAGTTCTTTTATTGTCGCGTCTGCAGTTTAGTGTGGTAAGAATCTATGGTATATGCGCGGCGTCGATTGAATGTTTGTTTTATTAATCTCTCTTCATTTATCACTTACTTTGTCAATGAGATTTCCATGAGTAAACGATGGTTTGAAGTAGACAAGTTTAGGGAATTTCCATAGTTCTTTCGGGCCCGTTCCGCTTTAGTGTTTTTCTCTGAAGGAACAAATCTTATATGGCGCGCTGATATGGCAGGGGAAGTGAAGCTAATGCATTTTTGAGAAATTATTATTATTATTATTATTATTATTATTATTATTATTATTATTATTATTATTATTATTATTATTATTATTATTATTATTATTATTATTATCTGCTATTTTAACTCGACTGCGCAGCTGTGCGTGATGGTCAATGAACTATCTGCCTTTATCTGTAGAGTATCCACTGGTGTGCCCCAAGGTTCCGCGTCAGGTCCACTTCTCTTGTTATTTTTCATCAATGACGTTTCCTGAGCAATCCAGCAATCCTTTATTTCTTCTTAGCGGTGGCGACATCAAACTAGTTAAGGACATTCATACTACTGAGAACTGCCGCACTCTGCAGTCCGACCTATCTTTCTCTAAGTGTGTCAGTTAAACGGACTATATTCATCTCTATATTAAACTCTATATTCATCTGAAACGAGAATTTGGTTATTCGATCGCGTAAAACCTATAAAATCGTCTACCTTTATTTTGTTGACCGGGCGGTATTTTAATCAGTCAATCGAATAACGTTTATTGTTTACAGAGGTAGTACATATTGGGCAGAATATACACAAAGCGGTCCCATAAGGCCGCAAAGAAACTCCTGTTTTGATATGCATGAAGAGAAGTGAGTAAGCAACAGTGATAATACATTAGCAACGACACATAATTACAACTATTAAACATTATTCAAAGAAAAATAAGATGGTAGTTTAAGGACCATCTACTCAACGTTCTATTACAAACGGGGTTAGTTTCTTTCTTTTATGTAAAAAAGGATGCACGTTGTTAAGCAGGTTATTCCAAAATGCTACAATTGCAAATTGGGCTGTGTGTATATACGTAGTGACTGCACACTTTTGGTAGCAAATAGTTGTAGTTCAAAGCAAACCTGGTGTTATTGGAATTGTAAAGGGATACGTTGTCAATTACATGAATTTATCATTTACATTAGTATGCCTCAATAGTGTAGAATGACACATGGGATTGAATAGTATGTTTATTTAGCGTGATCGGAAGGAATTCATGAGTGTGCGTAGAAGCATCGTTTCCTGACCTCATGCACCAACAACTTTTCAAGTCTCTGTAACCATCGTATACACTTCTGCCACTTAGCTGCAGACGTCCTTGAACCGGTGTCCGATCTCCATGCAAAAGTTCCCTAGAATTATTACGTGTTCGGTTCTACTTGCCTCTCTTTCACTTCCGGTTCTGTAGCAGAGTATACCAAGGCTACCTTGCCCCTTCCTACCTGTTTCACGACAATGATAACACACTGACAACGCTCCGGAGCATTTGATTAGATAAATTTACTTCACAGACCGCATTTATTCCACAGAGTTGATCTGCGCCTACACAACGTGCATTACCTCCTCCCTATCTTTAGAAAACATATACAACGTGCCTTCTTGGTTCACCGAAGACTCTGGGGAAACCTGCTGTGAACGTTGTATAACGCATGAAAATGGGGAGAAACTGAGTATTCTGTAAATATTTGCAACACTCTAGTGATACCAAAACGTTCAACTTTATCCATTCATCACCACCAACATCACCCTCATTTGCAAGACATACAAACACAGTGTCACATACTGTTCGCCTAGGACTCAAACATATTACGTATAACGGCCGTAAATCCCTTCCAGCGTCTAGATTTAGGAGATCTTCGCAAAATCCACCTTTAACTGATTTCCTTGCAATTCCGCCCACTCATGCTTCATAAGAATTCCCCCTTACCTTAAGATGTCAACTTTGAGGCACCTTAAGTTATTTCAAGAGACTAGGGAAACCTATAAGGAATTTCGTATAATAAGCTTGTACAGCTTTGCAAAGCTCTAGCAAGTAATTTGTCGCAAAGGCTGTTTGTAAGCTACGCAGTTCAAGCTTTCCCTCCGTATTACCCACAGCATGGCGTCGATTTTGTCCAGGTATAACACTACATCCCCCTTTGGCTCGTGCAGGGCACTGGGAAAAATTTGTAAGGATTTCCGCCTCCACAATGAGGCCACCATCGCCATGGGCACCAAGATTATCATATCCGACTCGAAAACAGCAATTCGTAACTACACCTCAGGTGTCATTACCCCTCGAGCATTCAGAATCATCAACAAAAACATCAATCAATTGAAGTTGGTATGGGTACCTGCTCATGTGGGCAACCCTGGCAACGACGCCGCCCACCTAGCCGCCCGAGCAGCTAGTAACCGGGAGGTGGGCTTGCCCGACGGGGTTGACCGACATGAAGGTATGCACGCCTTTAACGAAATGACCGTTTATTACCACGAATCCAGGGGAATATATCCATCCCAGCGCGAGACACTGACAATAATACAGGCCACTAACCTCAGGAGAGTACAGACTAGATCTGTACTTAGTCCAAAAAGGCTAGCTGCAATGACCGGTGGTGAATATCCACCAAACTGCAAACATTGTAACTGCCCCCTGGCGGACCAAGATCACATCTTGTGGGTATGCCAAAAGAACCCTCCCCCGAGACAACTCTTTAGGCGCGCTCCTTCACACGAAGAGTGGGAGACGAAGACGAAAACTTCCAACCCGCAAGACCAGATACGGTTGGCGGAATGGGCTGATAGCCTCGCGGCGAAGACGACGCCACGCTAGCCCACACCGTTGGGAAAGAAAAATCTTTATCAACCTTGAGAATAAAAGCTCTCTCTCTCTCTCTCTCTCTCTCTCTCTCTCTCTGTAAGCGTTTCATATAATGCCTCTCAGCATGTGGAAAACGAGGGCTTAGCAATTTTCACTTTGCCATTAACTAACCAACGCACTTCAATATGTGACTGCAATGCACACCTAATATGTCCCCGTTTCCCTTACATATAAACTGGCTCAATGATCTAGAGTTTTTTATTACAAGGTGAAAATACCCATATAATGCTTTCGAGCGCATTTAGTACCACTAAGAGGTTTGCTGCGAAATTGGCGCATTTCTTCTTAGTGTCGCCGATAAGCATTGTGCGCATCATTATATTGACAGACAATTTTAGATATATAGTTATTATGGAGGTTTGCTATTGGTACCATACACATTATTAAAGCGTGTTCGTTAAACATACACGTATTCATCCCGTTCATTATGATGGTGATTATGTTATGATGACGATGAGCCTTCAAAATATGGCACATACCCACTATGAATGATGCGCCAAAAATCGGTTGATTGTACGCACAGATAACTGCAGGAAAGAATGAAGAAGTGGTGAAAGTAAAACTTGGAGCAATCGAGTTTATCATTGATTGTTTGTTTTGAAATATTAATCAACGGCTTCAAGTGATCGAGTAGAGGTGGTGCTCATGGCTGACAACTATGATGGTTTCATCTATGAGTTAGGGTACTGGATTGATTTCTGGGGGTTGTACGAGCGAAAAACGACGATTTGATTATGAAGCACGCCGTAATGGGGGGACTCCGGAATAATTTTGACCACCAGGGCATCTATAGCGTAGCGCTAAGGCATGGGACGTTTTTGCATTTTGCTTCCATCGACATGCGGCCGCCGCGGTCGGAATTTGATCTCGCGACCACTTGCTTAGCAGCGCAACACCACATATAAGCCACCGCAGCGGGTTAGACTGTCATGGTTACTGGAAGTCATGCGTTCAGCATAAAAAGACATCGCAGAGACCAGCGCTTCAAATTCTCTTGTTCTTTATTGCGTCGAATAGGTCTAATAAATAACTATAAGTTATCTGGGGCCAGAACACTAACGCCCGTGGGCCTCCTGGGCTCTTTCTAATAATCAGACAAAATGTTTATCAAGAAGGCTATTCCACACCTTCGGACATAGTCAGTTCTTGCGAACTCTTCAGGTCCTGTTAATGTCGCCTCGTCCTATCATAGGCAGTGGCAGCCGTACCACCCGCCTTCACAGAAAGGAACACAAGCGTCCTGGCGTCCACGCAACGAAAGACACGACGGAGCCATCGAGTGAACCGCGCGGCAACTAGTTCGGACCCCGCAGAGAGCGCCGGTGTCTCTCCTCTGGTTGCGTGGAAGCTCACACGGAGTCTCCCCCCGCGCCGTTTCCTGCACTTCTCCGTTGAACGACTGCGCGACTACATTCAGGCTGTCTTGTTCATGCCGGTTGACGTCTGCTGCATACGGCTGCGTTACTGCATTCGACTTCCTGCCGTCATCCTGCTCCCTGCATTTTGCGATCTTGCCATATAAAAGCTCGAAGCTGTGCATAATGAGCGGCGGCGCAAGTTCGCGTGCGGCGAGGACGTTCTTGCGGAGGCCTCTATGGCTAGTTGGTTGCCCCGAGGCGGTAGACGGAAAGATATCCCAGCTGAAAGCAATGGTCGAGCAAATCTAGACCCAGGGCCAGCAGCAGATGTTCACAACGCTCGCCGATCTCCTGGGCCAGAGGTGCAATCACTGGGAGAGCCTCAACAGCGTCGCCGATCCTCGCCTGCGCAGCCTCTACGTCATCCTGGAGGCGCGCAACTGCTGCAGCACGGACCAGCGCGACGCCCACGCAGATGTTGTCGGAATGGGTACAGGACCTGGTGTCGGCAGCAGGAAAGGCAGGAGGTGCAGGTGTGCGGCAGGAAAGCAGTCGCGCTGGTGGCTTGGTGGGCATTGACCTCCCAGGTGGTCTTGGCTTAAACGGAGGGGAACAGCTCAGCAGCGTCACGAATCCATGCGCTTTCGGGTTGCATGAAAGGCGACCGTGCATCGGGGACAGCGACCGGCAACCAGTCACGTGATTGTGGCATCCGGGAGCGGAGAAGCTTACAACAAGCTGCGGGTGGATGCAAGTCGCTGCGAACCAAGCCGAGCACACAGCCTCTTGTAAGGGCCGCTGTATTTCGCCCGACCGCTCAGCGCGTTCCAAAAGCTGCAGTGTGTCCAGGATGTTGCTGTGCGTGTCAGTTCTTTGGTGATGCGGTGAGTGCTCTGGCCGTTGAGGAAGCCGCCGCACATTCGGCTTGAGAAGCGGCATCCACAGCTGCAGTAGCTGGTCGCCCTCACGTGCAGCGGCCTCGATGAAGGTGGTGAACTGGATTCCTGCATCTATTTGCTCAGCGTCATCTCGAAGTTTATGCGCTAACGGGGACATGTTTCGTTGAAGTGAATGCCGAGGTAGCTTTCGGTGCTTCTGCAGCCGTAATTGCCGGATAGGGTCCAACGTAAAAGCTCCAGGTTCCCCCAGCTTGACACGAAGGCGCGTCGGACGTCCTTGTTCCTCGTGCATCACCGCAGCGGCTTCGGCAAAGCCAGCACGTCTTGCCATTCGGCGATGTTCAGGCGTTGGGGATCCTGTGGCCATGGCAATCTCGGTTTCCGTCGATGCGTTGGCGTGCGACCGCAGACAAGCAGGGAGAGCCTCTTGTCGTCTC
This sequence comes from Dermacentor variabilis, assembly GCF_050947875.1. Taxonomy (NCBI): domain Eukaryota; kingdom Metazoa; phylum Arthropoda; class Arachnida; order Ixodida; family Ixodidae; genus Dermacentor; species Dermacentor variabilis. The sequence goes on along the minus strand of NW_027460280.1, from coordinate 56,042,779 downwards.
GAACGAATGCTGCCACTGGAAAATGGCGATTCGATGAACGCGCATCAGCTGCACGAGGACACGCGAGAGCGCTTCTTTCTCATCGTGCAATGCCGCGTCTTCTGCTGTCAAGAAGTAAAGAAAAAGAAGAGGCTTCGCAAACTGCCCACTCCGTATTTTGTATTATTTCCTTCAAAAATTTTTTAAGTGCGTACTTGTTTCTTGATGAATAATGAAATTTTTGTTTTACCACATGATAAAGAAAATAGAAAGAAACAAACAAATACGCACACAAGCCAACGAACAAAAAGTCCATGCGCCATCTTCGACGGGGCGCCATGCACGTGTGAAGCGTGAACATCGACGGTGCTGGTTAGACGGTCGGCAATCAGAGGTTCGTTTGACATAACCATGAGCCAGGAGGGACACAAGAAACAGTAAAAAAAGGACTAAATTGTGGCTTCTTTTGTTACATTGGGGCGTCACTTCGAATGCTTTTGGAAATTCATATTGTGCGACCAAATTGCGGGTATTAAAACACGTGGTAATGAGCTAGCTAGTTACTGCTGCGCTCTTCGCGGGAATATGGTGTGCTGATAAGGCAGGCGAATTGAAGGTGATGCCGTCTTTTCAAATGACGTATTATTATTATTATTATTATTATTATTATTATTATTATTATTATTATTATTATTATTATTATTATTATTATTATTATTATTATTATTATTATTATTATTATTATTATTATTATTATTATTATTATTATTATTATTGGCTGCTCTTGTAGCACTACTACGCTGCTGTTTCCTCGATAGGTCCTGGTTCGTGAGCGAATCTGAACTATTTCTTTTTGACTGTGCAGTCTTTAATGGTGTGCCCCTAGCTTCCGTGTGAGCTCACATATACTCTTACTTTTCGTCAACGCCGTTTCCTCAGCAATCCAGAAGTCTTCATTTCTTTTTCAAACTATTTAAGGAGATACACAGTATTCAGAACCGCAGCGGTCAGCTGTCAGACCTTTACGTCACTGTAAGGGGATTATTAAATTGGCGCACTCTTAATTATACGCAAGCGATAATTTTATCATGTTGGCGTAAAACCCTTAGTATCGTCTTCCTGTATTCTGTTGATCATGCGGTGTTGAGCAGGATTGTTCCAAGAAGTGACCTGGGTGTGCTCTCTTACAGCACGTTAAGCTTCTCCACCCACTCCAAGTTAAGCTCGTAGAATCGCGAGGTCTAAGCCCGCTCGGTTCTGTTTGCAGACTTGCAAGTGTTCCCGCACACAAATTGTTTTGCGCCTATTGTTGATATAGTTGTGTTTCCACTATCTTGAATATGCCTCAGCGGTGTGGAATGGTACAAGTAATTCAAATAGCATAATAATTGAGCGTGTTCGGATAAAGTTAATGACTCTATATATAAACATCGTTTCCTCAGCTTATGCATCTACAACTTTTGTAGTCTGAGTAATCATCGTATACATTTGCATCACCTTGCTACCGACGTAGTCGTACCAACGTCATCCTTTTATGCAAAATCATTTATGGGATTATTACGTGTTCGGTTCTACTAGATTCTGTTTCACTTAGAGTTCAGCAGGAGAGCACCAAGGATTACCTTCCGCGTTCTTGCCTATTTCAGCAGACACTCACCTCTCCCCGCAATGCGCCGTCACTTCCTCCATCTTGATATCTTTCAAAACGTGTTATCCTCCTTCTGTTCCGAGTGACCCACTCTTTCTTCAATGTTATTTCTAACCGCACTCATCTAATGTCTTCTCATAGTTTGTTTTTTTCTTACGCATATGTGCTCTGTCTCTCAATATTGTTTTATTCCTGGATTGTTGCAAAGTTTGTGTCTGCTTTTTTGGGTTTTTTTCGCTTTTTTATTAAATTTTCTTATCGCAAAACTTTTGGAATATAGTTGTGCTACGGTGCCCTTTAGGGTGAACAACAATGGAAGGCCCACAGATAAACATGCGGGAGCGCTCTAGGATTTGACGTTTACTAAAGCTTCCCGTGTTCATATATACCGATAATCGTACAGCCCCTTGAGGCGTTCTATCATCTCACTTACGAGTCAAGAAGCAAATTTATCATTCGTGTTGCAATACTGGTGCCAAATATTTAATGCAAGATTACTAAAGTTTGTTTATTTAATAGAGCTAAATTTAGAGGCAAGCAGATTGAATGTCGAACTAAAATTTATGGAACATCCATATGTAAAAAAAAAAAAAAGTGGAGCCCTGCTGTATGTTGCTCATAGGCTCAAAATGACTTCAGCAAGTAACTTGCTTATAGTATCCACCCCTTCTGCTAATCTACTTCAAGAAGCTCAGTAGAGCTGCACTGTCCCTGGAACTTCTAATAAACCTCTTAGAACTAAAGAAGTGAATACATACGGTATATGCGCGTTTCACATTAGCGTTACGGTCACATTTTTCTGCGGTGGCACCTAGCATATCGGACGATGTGTCGGAATCATTTGCATGCAGTCTGTGAGTTTCCATCGCGTTTGGTGGTGCGCCAGATGCGACAAATGAGTACGACTGTTGATGCGTCGCTTCTGACAGTTGTGCACTCGGAATGGGCGCCGTGTGACACGAGACAGCTGCGCGCGCAACACTGTTTTGCGTAATCATCTCTGGTATGCCATTCCCTGTTCAGATTTCCATAATGCCTAGCTTCTTTTTACCGCAGTTTGATGCAGACTACTGAAGACCTTGGGCGGTTCCACAGGTGCTACATGAAGCCGGTATGTTACAGCTTGTACGAAGGATAATATGAAGCCATTAGGCAAGAACGGAGTGGTATTAGTACAATTTTTAGAAAGGCAAAGGGCTCGACACAAGCTTACTAACCTGTTGCTGTGTCGTACTGAAGGCCGGAAGGTGAATGAAAGCGGTATGCAAGTTGATAAAACTATCGATATTGTGATGCTGGTCGCGAGAAGAGCAGCGTAATATATTCAGTCACGAATTTGGCCCTGTCTAATAGCAGATGACGAAGATCACAAACGACGACATGAAAACTTAGAAATATATGATTTCTTTTACATTCAAATTTAACGTTATCAATGAGGAATAAATTCATGATAAGCTTTATGTTCTTGACAAAGAATAAGAAAAGTGAGATTGGCAGAAGTGCCAGCTTACTACCTGTTTCAACCGAACTGACAACCCATGTTTTTCTTTATTATTATTGAAATGAAAGTAAATGAACAATACTTACTAACACTGTAAATGTGATGGTTACTGCTTTTCAAGACAAAATTAAGGCAACATTAGAAGAGAACCTGCCAGGTTGGGAAAATACAGGGCGGAGTTAGCTAAATAGAGAAAATGGAGATAGAGCTAAGGCGTGAAGTTGCCCATCGCGCAATTTAATGAGTCCCGAAGCCTGCGCCTATTCGCGCAGTTTCGAACACGTGTACATGAGACCAAGGACCCTATAAAGTAAAGGTATTCCATTAAGTTTTTATTCCAATCTCCTGGCGTCAAATTCGCGTAACCGCCGACGCAAGCGTCGGGCGGTCACCCGTAGGGCTGTCTGAAGAGACCAAACGCTCTCCTCGTTCATAGGAGGTCACTTTTGTTTGCTTGAAAAACGAATAACATTGCCTACGCTGAGCGCATTGTCTTATCTAATTGGCTGACAAAAAGCCAGGAGCACGCTCAAGTGGAGAGGGATTCGCTGGGACTGAGCAACTGCACTGAAAATCGATGACCGTATGAAGAGGGTGGTGCCGGTGTCTGCGATTGGTCCACTTTCCTTTACTTAGCTTGCGGTGGCTGGTCGAAAATCACGGCTGCATTCAACGGAAGCTTAAGAATGACGCTAAAACGGATTCTCAGCAAAGAAGAGTTGGCAGAACGAGGTTGTAAACAAAGTTCTCAAAAACGTTACACGGCCACGCAAAAAGTTTTATTATGCGTAAATAAACTCATGCTCTCCGGCAGGTGCGAGTAGCCAGTGCCTGAGCCATCGGCGGCAGCCATGTTTTATTCCTTTCGGAACAGGGCAGCCTGCAACTATTCAGAGAAAAATTCAGTTTTGTTCGGCATATTAATGCATCTTTAACGCGTACACGTCACTTTGACGTGGTGAGTTTTCCTGGTTTTGTGCCGTCGCGTGACAGGCAGGTGAAGTAGCTGCAGCCCGAAAACTTTGGACCAATAGCCGTGGACTAGTGGCGAAAGGGCGTCGAATCAGAAATAACTATTTTTCTTTTGCTCCGCCAAATCATGCATAATCAGTGTGTAGACGTCATATCAGATTCCCCTATTGCGGTTTTCGTGACGTCACGTGACAGACAGGTGAAGTGTTGGTGGTCCGAAAAAGTTTGTGATCAATCGCGGAGGGCTGATTGCAGAATTGGAATAGAAAAGTTATCAACAGTTTTACGTTATAGCGCCCCAAGATGCAGTCCAAGATGGTCATGCGCGCACAGATGAAGAATATACACATATGAAATAACACAGGCATAGGCACACAACAGAAAAATGCCGGCCTCGTCACATAAGCCGCACTAATGTGAGTAAAAAACACATATTAAACAAGTGCACCTAAATGGTGAAAATGGGTTGCGCTTACATACGGCACAAATTCTGAAACCCTCCTTTCCTTAGTAAGGAAACGTTCATTACGGTTAGGCCGCCTTACGCGAATTCTTGCAGCTTTCTTTTTGATGCCTCCTTTGTAGAGGCTTCCTCGGTGCTCCCTCACCGTAAGGCAGCCCCGAAGCTACCTTCAGGCTTTCTTTACTCGCTTTCTTTTGCACTAACTGGGCTTCTCGGCACTGCCTTTCCTCTTGAAAAGGGGGGTACCGGAGAAACACAAAGGATGCGCACACAAAGAAAAGGCGTTAGACACGGACGGACGCTGGACTTTCAACTGTACATTATTGCAATTCACATTGCCGTATATAACCTCCGACGCATCCACATCTTCAACTCATCCCAAGACATGTGCATTGATAACACCTCGAAAAGTACATTGCCGCGCTTAAACAGCCGACGCATCCGCAACTTCTGCTCCTCCCAAGACTCTTGCGTCAATGTCAGTTTTGAATCACCTTTTACCTACCCGATAGGTAAGCCCGTTCCTTGTAGGTTAAACACAAAGACGTACAACTGACAGAATTTTCTTTCTCATTTCCAATGTGAAAGGCTTCTAAGATTTCCCGCTCGTATCGTCTTACCCCTACCTTAAATGGTCACGCGACCAAACAGTACCATGCTTTTTCTGCACTTCTTGCAGCCGCGGCAATGAACATAGAAATTGCTTTCCTGGTCCGCGCTTAAGGATGTGTTATGTTCTTGCAGCCGCTTAGTAACACACCTACCTTCCTGGCGTCTATAAACCTTGCCGTGCTGCAGCAGTTGCGCGCCTCAACGATCACGCCGGGGCTGCGAAAGTGCAGAACGGCGACACTGCTGACACTCTCCCAGTGGTTGCTCGTATGGAGCAGGAGATAGGTGAGCTGGGCAAACATCTGCTGCTGACCCTGGATCTCAACCTGTTGAACCAGCGGCTTCAACGGAATTATATCCGCATCCACCGCGTCCAAGGAGCCAGCCACCGAGGAGTCTGCAAGAACGTTGTGGCCGCACTTGAACTTGCGCCACCGCTGATTATGCAGAGCCTCGAGCTTTTCCTTGGCGAAATTTCAGAATACACGGAGCAGGATGACGATAAAAGGTTGAAAGCGGTAACGAAGCCGTATGCAGCAGACGTCAACCAGGAAGAACACGACAGGCCGAATACAGTCACGCAGTCATTCAACGATGAAATTGAGGAAGATGCGGGAAAAATGTGCTTGTGTGCTCCCACGCGACCTGATGAAAGATACTAGTATATACTGTCCGGTCCGTCCGATAACGGCTTCTTCCCATCGAAGGCCCCACGCCTTGCCGCAACAACGACGGTGGCAACCAGTACGATGCAGAGTACTGCACGCCGACCCAGAAGGATGATTCTCCGCCCCTGAAAGTGCATACCTTGTAGGATTACACGGGAGAGTCGGACAAGCGCAAAATGGCGGAAGAAGGCAAAATCGACAAGACTCCACAAACTACAACCGGCGAGACTCCGCAAACTTTCCGTGCTTTTGTTACGGAGAGCGATCCGGAAGACAATGACGACGCGAGCATGTTCCCAGCCCAACACTCGCCGTCCCTTCTCGATATGGCTGGATTCGTCGGCTCACCAGTCACCGGAACTGGCGGAAGGACGTCGAGCAAGCCACCGAGAACAGTAATGAATCTCAAAAAAATCACATGCCACACTTTCCTAGAACTTCCCAGTGAGGAGAGGGATGCAGAGGCAGAATGAATGCAGCAGCAGCACTGGGAAACCTGTTCGCAGTCAAAAGCATCCAAGAAACTAACATACATGTAACTAACCGACGACGTCAAATATACGGGCTCAAGTTCTGCAGAATCTCCTCTTGCTGAGCCCATGGTGAGGGAGGCTGAAACGACCAAGGACCACTCATTCGTCGTAACCACTGCGGCCAACAAAATGCACCTGTGGAGCCACGAGAAAACACTGCCGCAAATGAAAGAAGCGTGACTGCTAAAGACGGCGATGCTCCCCTAATGCATATGAGCGAGGTTACGGACCTTGACCCAACCGGTACTGAAAACGCAGATAGTATTACTCAAAATGTTAATGTGCAAGAAGGAAAAGAGGCTGCTGAAGCCTGGAAAAGGAGTGGAATGCCGGAAGACACAGGCAAGTCAACTGGCGCTGGGACACCCTTCGAAGAAGGTTGCAGCCGCGAGGGGGACGCTCTTGAAAAAGACGGGCAAGCAAACATCGCATCCCATTTGGCAAATAGTAGAGTCGCGCTAACACGGCCAGAGATAACGCCTAGCCTGACAGGCACAACTGTCGCAGGTGGTGCGGACGCAACCGCCTGGTTGTGACACCATCTGCCTCATAAACTTCGGGGAAATACTACCTATTTTTCGTGATACGTCGACTGTTGGTTGAGGTGACGGAAAATGGATCTTGAACGTTGACGAAGCCTTGACGACACCGTGTGTTGTGCGCGTTGTCGTTTCGATCGTAAACAGTTTCTCTACTCATATAATTACTTCACAAGATACTTTATCACGTTAGTGAACTCGCCAGGTTAAATTTTCACTATATTGTTCTATTGCGCTGATTTGACACAAAATCGACTTCATTTGACGCACAGATTTCGGAGATTTCTTTTTGGCCCTACGCGTAACTCGCAGAAAGCACGACATCTTAGCGTATTCTTGGCATCATCCTTGTACGCCATACGAGAAACTCCCCCTAACTCACTTGCGCAAACTCAAGAGCATGTTTTTATATCGTTCAGCAATATTTCCATACCTAGTGCAATAAAACAAAAATGTGGATATCCAGCGCATATGCTGGAGCGAGAGAGAGAAGTTAGGAGAAAAAGAACATTTATTTCTAATGAGATGGGGTGACTCCCTCGGAGGGTTAGAATCTCGGTCAAGTGAAGCATTCTTTAAGGTGTTTAATGAATGGCTTACTGCTTAATTTTAGGACAATAATTGTCTTTATGTTAACCCAGTGCAATGTGTAGTTACCAGAAGTGATGGTTATATATATCAACATCACAGCTTCCTTAAGTTAAAAGCCGACGAAGGATATGTAATTGATCGCTTGTATTCATTCATAGTTCTTGTAGTTGTGCAATTGTACGACTGCTGTTTTTACTCCGTAATGTTTAATAGTTATGGTTAAAATATGCCGACCCAGATGCCCAAGTTGTCTACCTGCTTGGGCCACTCGGTATGACCTCTTGGCTGTGACGCCGTCATTTTCTTTACACCTTCGCGATTCCTTCCAGCTTCATCGTTTTGCTCACGTCATGCCGCGGTCGTCCTGCCATCTACCCGGACCTAGTGACCCAACTTGTCCAGTAGCTTGGGCCACTAGGTATGGGTTTGTAGTCGTGATTCAGTCGTAGTCATCATACCAGCTTTGTCAACCCACACTAGTCATGCCATCGTCCTTCCGCCGTATGTATATATATATATATATATATATATATATATATATATATATATATATATATATATATATATATATATATATATATATATATATATATATATATATATATATATATATATATATATATATATATTAGTCTGTTTAGTCCAATCGTCGTAGCGCCAGCTTCTTCATCTGTCTATCGGAATGCTACCGTCATCACGCCATCTTGGTCGTGGCATCGTCGTCATACTCGCCTCTTCATCCGGTAATCTTCATACCATCGTCGCCACGCCATCGTCGCCATACAGTTCTCGTAATCTCATGGTCCTGATGTCGCCCCCGTTGTCACGTTTCCGTCGTTATGTAATCGTGAAATTTTAAGAGTCGACATCTGAACGTCGTCATGCTCTCGTTGCGACGCTCCATTGTCGCTCCATCTAAATCACTCCTTCTTCATCATTACATCATCACTGCGGGCAGTCGTCGCGAAATGAGTTCTGCCGCATTTTATTTTTAGAAATGCCGAACAAATGTGCACCTTGTGCTATACTTTCTTGCTCAATATAGCGAGGAACATTCGAGGACACTGTGTATAGTTTTAATTTGAGACTCCTGTAGCCTAACTGATTTGGAAAAGCTGAAATAAGCTTTCAACTGTGAACTCGCGAATCTAGCAGTGTTTAGTTCTGGCATCGCTACAACAGGACAATATATTCGACGTGCACACATTCAGATTACTATGCCAGTTCCCCTACATTAGATTCGCTGACATGGAAGAGTGAGTGAGTGAGTGAGTGAGTGAGTGAGTGAGTGAGTGAGTGAGTGAGTGAGTGAGTGAGTGAGTGAGTGAGTGAGTGAGTGAGTGAGTGAGTGAGTGAGTGAGTGAGTGAGTGAGTGAGTGAGTGAGTGAGTGAGTGAGTGAGTGAGTTCTAGGAATTGTGTTTTTCTGCGGCTGGGACGGATTCTTCAGGGGAGTCTTCCTCCGTGTGTCTTCCCCGGAGGTCTTCACCGACTGCTTCGTCCGTCCTCTATGACAATTGTCGGCTGCCCACAGTCCAGGAATCCGCTGCCCTCTGCTGTCCGTCGTTCAAGCCGCATTAGACCTAGCTGGAGCAACTACTCAAAGATGCATATGGAAATTTGCACCTCTTACTATCAGAATACACGACTTCGCAAGCCATCGTCTTTGGAAGCGACTAGACTTTATTTCACACTTGATGAAAAATGCTGCGCCAGTACAAAAGCACAAGTGTTGAGGCTTAGGTACACGCGTCAGCGTCTACGACTCCGCCTATCTAGTGCGTCGCTCACAGGATGAGAAGCACTTACAAAAACTCGACCACTGCCATGGGAACGCTTGACCAACATTACGTGAAATGACGCTTGCGTTTTCAATTATCTTCCATATTAGCTGCCAGGCTCATCAATTGCTCCGGCTAACACTTTGATGGCTACCTTTGGTACATGTCCACAAATAGCTTATAGCAATGTTGACGCAAATAGCAAATTGGCTATAGCCGCTGCTGTAAGCCTCTGTTGCTAGAACATATCACGCATCATCTGAATTCAACTTTTTCGAAGACGCAGGCATAATGGGCATGTCTTATGGGCACCGCTTGATAGACTTATATCAGTGCAAGTCCCTTCCAACATTTAGGCGCATTTGGCTCATGTGTGTTTCTTACTCATCTCATTGGGTCTTATGTGACGAAGCCGGAATTTGACTGTTGTGTGCCTATGCGTGTATTATTTCATATTTGTACATTCTTCATCTGTACGCGCCTGTCAATCTCCGACTGCATCTCGGTTTCGTGTACGCCTATTCGGAACTGAGGTAGTAGGCGTACATTTCTGTACTCTGTAAATTGAGCGGTGGGCAAGTTGTGCTCGCCTTAGCTCTATATTCATTTTTTTTTCAATTTAGGTAACTGCGGTGTATATTTTGAGAACGTAGCACGTTTCTTCTTCTCTTACATAATTATTTTCTTGAGAAGCATTAGCTGTCTCCCATTCGTGGCTACTAAGTGTTCTTATTTTACATTTATTTCAATAAAAACAAAAGAAGACAAACAACAGGGTGTCGGTTTGGCTAATATTGGCAGTAATCTGGCTTTTCTGCCACTTTCATTTTTCATAGCCTTTGCTGATAGCATGACGATGAGCAAAAGGAGAACAGGGTGAAAGCCGGAGCCAACGTTTCAACAAGTTTCGACAAGCTAACGTTTCCTCTTCTCGAAACGTTGGCTCCTGCTTTCACCTTGTTCTCGTATTGCTCATCGTCCTGAATTTCGACCTCCCGTCTTCCCCGTGTTTTTGCTGATAGCATGAATCATCATCATCATCCTAGTTACGCCCACTGCAGGGCAAAGGCCTCTCCCATACTTCTCCAACTACCCCGGTCATGTAATAATTGTGGCCATGTTGTCCCTGTAAACTTCTTAATCTCATCCGCCCACCTAACTTTCTGCCGCCCCCTGCTACGCTTCCCTTCCCTTGGGATCCACTCCGTAACACTTAATGACCGTCGGTTATCTTCCCTCCTTATTACATGTCCTGCCCATGCCCATTTCGTTTTCTTGATTTAAACTAAGATATCATTAACTCGCGTTTGTTCCCTCACCCAATCTGCTCTTTTATTATCCCTTAACGTTACACCTATCATTCTTCTTTCCATAGCTCGTTGCGTCGTCCTCAATTTAAGTAGAACCCTTTTCGTAAGCCTCCAGGTTTCTGCCCCGTACGTGAGTACTAGTAAGACACAGCTGTTATATACTTTCCTCTCGAGGGATAATGGGAACCTGCTGTTCATGATCTGAGAATGCCTGCGAAATGCACCCCAGCCCATTCTTATTCTTCTGATTATTTCCGTCTCATGATCTGGATCCGCAGTCCTTACCTGTCCTAAGTAGATGTATTCCCTTACCACTTCCAGTGGCTCGCTGCCTATCGTATACTGCTGTTCTCTTCCAAGACTGTTAAACATTACTTTAGTTTTCTGCAGATTGATTTTTAGACCCACCCTTCAGCTTTGCCTGTCCCGGTCAGTGAGTATGCATTGCAGTTGGTCTCCTGAGTTACTAAGCAGGGCAATATCCTCAGCGAATCCCAAGTTACTAAGGTATTCCCCATTACCTCTTATCCCCAATTCTCCCCAATCCAGGCCTCTGAATACCTCCTGTAAACACGCTGTGAATAGCATTGGAGAGATCGTATCTCCCTGTCTGACGCCGTTCTTTATTGGGATTTTGTTGCTTTTTTATGGAGGACTATGGTGGCTGTGGAGCCGCTATAGCTATCTCAGTATTTTTACATACGGCTCGTCTACACCCTGATTCCGCAATGCCTCCATGACTGCTGAGGTTTCGACTCAATCAAACGCTTTCTCGTAATAAATGAAAGCTATATATAAGGGTTGTTTATATTCCGCACATTTCTCTATCACCTGATTGATAGTGTGAATATGGTCTATTGTTAAGTAGCCTTTACGGAATCCTGCCATGGTCCTTTGGTTGACGGAAGTCTAAGGTGCTCCTGATTCTATCTGCAATTACCTTAGTAACTACATTGTAGGCAATGGACAGTAAGCTGATCGGTCTATAATTTTTCAAGTCTTTGGCGTCCCCTTTCTTATGGATTAGGATTATGTTAGCGTTTTTCCAAAATTCCGGTACGCTCGAAGGCATGAGGCATTGCGTATATAGGGTGGGCAGTTTTTCTAGGACAATCTGCCCACCATCCTTCAACAAATCTGCTGTGACCTGATCCTCCCCAGCTGCCTTCCCCCCTTTGCATAGCTCCCAAGGCTTTCTTTACTTCTGCCAGCGTTAATTGTGGGATGTCAAATTCCTCTAGACTGTTCTCTCTTCCATTATCATCGTGGGTGCCACTGGTACTGTATAAATCTCTATAGAACTCCTCAGCCACTTGAACGACGTCATCCATATTAGTAATGACATTAGCGGCTTTGTCTCTTAACGCATACATCTGATTCTTGCCTATTCCTAGTTTCTTCTTCACGGCTTTTAGGCTTCCTCCGTTCCTGAGAGCATGTTCAATTCTATCGATGTTGTACTTCCTTTTGTCAGCTGTCTTACGCTTGTTTATTAACTTGGAAAGTTCTGCCAGTTCTATTCTAGCTGTAGGGTTAGAGGCTTTCATACATTGGCGTTTCTTGATCAAATCTTTCGTCTCCTGCGATAGCTTACTGATATCCTGTCTAACGGAGTTGCCACCGACTTGTATTGCAGACTCCTTAATGATGCCCATAAAATTGTCGTTCATTGCTTCAACACTAAGGTTTTCTTCCGGTGTTAAAGCCGAATATCTGTTATCTAGCTTGATCCGGAATTCGTCTATTTTCCCTCTTACCGCTAACTCATTGATCGGCTCCTTATCTACCAGTTTCTTTCGCTCCCTCCTCAAGTCTAGGCTAATTCTAGTTCTTACCATCCTATGGTCACTGCAACGCACCTTGCCAAGCACGTCCACATCTTGCATGATGCCAGGGTTAGCGCAGAGTATAAGGTCTAATTCATTTCTAGTCTCGTCATTCGGGCTCCTCCACGTCCACTTTCGGCTATGCCGCTTGCGGAATAAGGTATTCATTATCCGCATGTTATTCTGTTCTGCAAAGTCTACTAATAACTCTCCCCTGCTATTCCTAGTGCCTATGCCATATTCCCCCACTGCCTTGTCTCCAGCCTGCTTCTTGCCTACCTTGGCATTGAAGTCGCCCATAAGTACAGTGTATTTTGTTTTGACCTTACCCATCGCCGATTCCACATCTTCATAGAAGCTTTCGACTTCCTCGTCGTCATGACTGGATGTAGGAGCGTACACCTGTACAACCTTCAATTTGTACTTGTTATTAAGGTTCACAACAAGACCTGCCACCCTCTCGTTAATGCTATACAATTCCTGTATGTTACCAGCTATATCCTTATTAATCAGGAATCCGACTCCTAGTTCTCGCCTTTCCGCTAAGCCCCGGTAGCACTGGACGTGCCCGCTTTTTTTTTAGCACTGCATATGCTTCATTTGTCCTCCTAACTTCAGTGAGCCCTATTATATCCCATTTACTGCCCTCTAATTCCTCCGCTGACTGCTAGACTCGCCTCGCTAGATAATGTTCTAAGGTTAGACGTTCCCCGGTTCAGATTCCAATAGCGGCCTGTCCTGATCCAGGGATTCTTAGCACCCTCTGCTGCGTCACAGATCTGACCGCCGCCGTGGTCAGTTGCTTCGCAGCGGCTGGGTACTGAGGGGCCGGGGTTTGATTGTTGTGTTCATATAGGAGGTTGTGGCCAAGTACTGCACCAGGGTGGCCAATCCTGCTCTGGTGAGGGAGTGCGTTACCGGTTCTGGTCAACGGGATCAGGCCACACTCCAGGCCTGTTTGCGCAATTTTATCAACACGCGGATTTTTTTTTAATCCGGTGGAAATTCCGTGGCACCGCAATTCGAACCACAGTCCTCTTGCACGCGAGGCGGATGCTCTACCTCTACGCCACCGCTGTTGATCTAAATTAGCTATAAGCTTCATGCGCATAGCATGAAGCTTATAGCTAATTTAATGCTCAATTATAACGTTACGTTTGAATTATTGGAAAATAGTTCTTTTCTACGTTTCCTTTTGGTTTCTCTTATTTTATGTGATCTTCATTGTCTCATGCAAAAACGGAAGTAAACTTTGGACTAAATATATTCCGCTGCTGTTTTGACGACCAGCATCATCAAAGCAATATTCTTATCGTCTACATAGCTCTTTTGTCCACTTTTGGACCTTCCCCAGCAGAGAGAACAAGGTTAGGAATGTTGTGTCGAGGTCTCTGCCTTTTCATAAATTTTACTTGCATTGCTCCACTTTTGTCTATCGATTTCATATTATAAATCACAAAGGCTGTATCACACCGGCTTCGCGAAACATCTATGGAAGCGCCCATCGTTTTCTGCAGTTTGCATCGAACTGAGGAAAGAAAGTTAGGCTCTGTGGCCATGTCAACAGAAAATGGCCGCTGTATACCAGAGAGCTGATGTAAAGTAGTATTGCGCGCGAAGCTGTGTCGTGTCCCACGGCGCCTATTCAGAGTGAACGACTGTCAGAAGTTACGCACCGTTAGCCTTGCTCATTTATCGCATCTAGCACGCTACCAACCACGATGGAAACCAGACATTGCATGCAAATTATTCTGTATACATCGTCTGATATGGCCCTTTGAACTAATTGCCACCTGTTGTGACACACTGCGTGCCTATCATCGAGGCAAGTCGTGCTCCCCCCTCTCCCCTCGTTCTTCTGCCGTGTTTGCCCTTGTGACAACCTGAAAAATTCCACGAAAATGCCAATCCCTTTACGTGAGTCGAACTGCGAAGTCCGGGGGCACAAAGCACCACGACGACACTACTGACAGCCTTGGTGGTATGCAGCTTGGACTTCTGCCGCGACGGAAGAGGAAGGCATCAGCATCCGCCTGCCTCGTTCCTGCCGACGATGGCTTGCCGAAGTGATTTAAGGCAGAACAAAGCCCATTGTTAGAAGAGAGAGTCGCCACCAGCCACGCCGTCGGTCTGGTGCGCTCTCCGGCACCTGAAACTGTATGCTGATTTCTGCTATATCTGTACATAATCTATAAAGCTTTTCGTCTCTTCTTCGTCTGCTGCAAGAGCCCGTCTCTCGTCCTCCACGCCGATATGCAGTACACCGCAGAGCGAAATGAAGCTCTCAGTTTTAGCCCTCTTCTAGCAAAAATAGCCGTAACACTAATCTGAGACGTGGGTATGCAATGCATATTTTCTTTTCTTTAATTCGAGCAGAAGTTTTTGAAATTGCAGGAAGCGTGCAACGCAAGTGTGCCTCTTATGTTGATAAGCAGAAGGGGCGGTTACTATGAGTAAGTTGCTTGGTGGAGTAATCTTCAGCATATGAGCGACTTACAAGAGGCCTCTACTTTTGTATTTGCAGATAGATCCTAAATAAATAGTAGTTCGACACTCGATGTACTTGCCTTTATATTTTCCGCCATAAATAAAGCATATTTAGTAATTATGAAATTCAATAGATTGCAATCAATTATGTTGTATGAAAAAACAAATTTCTTTCTTAACTCGTCAGTACGGTAGCACCCGTCAAGTGGCTGCACGACGATGTGCACATATGATCAGGGGAAGCTTCACTAAACGTCAGATGCTAGAGCACTCCTGCGTTTATTTAAGTGCCTTACATTGTCCTTGTCTTCATAAAGCCCTGCATCATAACTGCAATTCAAAGTTACGGGATGCAGATAAACATAATGAGAGACAAATAAAACGCCGAATAAGCAGGCACATATTTAGCAAAGATACTGCAATAGCACAACAATGAGAGATAGAGCACATATACGGAAGCAGGACCGAATTATGACAGGACAGGAGAGGAGTGTAGCTATAGAAAGACGACTGAAGGAAAAGTGGGTAGCTCTGAACAGAAGAAAGATAACATGTTTTGAAAGATATAAAGATGGAGCAAGTGTCAGTGCATTCCGTGGAGAGGTGGGTGTCTGCTGAAATAGGCAGCAAGGCTAGTACCTGTTATACTCTTCTGCAAAACCCACAGTGAAACAGAAGCTAGTAGGACTGAACATAAAATAATTCCATGAATGATTTTGCATAAAAAGAGGACGTCCGTTTCATTACGTCTGCCGCAAAGTGACCCAAGTGTACACGATGATTACTCAGACTTGAAAAGTTGTAGGTGCATGAAGTTGGGAAACGATGTTTATACTTTTTCCGAACACGCTGCATTAAAAGGCTATTCGAATTCCTTGCGCCATTCCACAGCACTGCGGAATATTCAAGAAAGCGCAGATATATGCTAAGAGGTACGCCGAAACTACCACAATTGTCCAAGATTATCTGTTTTAAACCATCATTTAGCGATGTGGATCTCATTCGTAACGTAAGTGACAAGTGAAGAGACCACACTAAAAATAAATTCAATCTACACAGCGCATAACCCATACGTTGCTAGCAAACTAAACTGCTCACTCGACAATAACAAAACTTGCAGATTCTCGCGAAGAGTGCAGCAGTAACAGCGACAGCTAGATCCTTACTGCGCGCTTTATTAAGCGTAATTTGGTCGCACACTAGGAATTGCTAAACGCATTCGAAGTAAGGCGCCAATCTGGTAAAAAACCCTCGACAGTGCGCTTTCTTTCTTTAATGTTTCTTATGTCTGTCTTTGCTTGAGGCTTATGTCTCTTTCACGCAAACAAAACGTCTGACAGGACGGCATCTGACCAGCACAGTCGATTGTGACGCTGCGCGTGCGCCCAAGGTCTCGCCAAACATGCAAAATGGTCTTTTTTGTTCCTTAGCTTAATTGTTTGCGTGTATATTTCTTTCTGTTTTTTTATCATGCGGTAATACAAAAATATTATTAGTCTTCAAGAAACAAGCATACAAATGACAAATTCTACAAGGACATCATACGAAATACCGAATCAGCAGTTTGCGAAGCCTCTTCTTTTTCTTTACTTCATCACAACCGAACACGCGGTATCACACGATGAGAAAGAAGCGCTTCCGCGTGTCCTCGTGCAGCTCATGGTCGTTCATCGAACCGCCATTTTCCAGCGGCAGCAATCGTTCGAGACGGACAAGAAGTTCTCCCTGTTTGTCTGGTGTCGAACGGCAACACTACCGACGGAAAGCAACATGGCCATGGCCAGAGGATCCTCAACGCCGGAACACCGTCGAATGGCAAGACGTACCGGCGTTGCCGAAGCCGCCGACCAGATGCAGGAGCAACGAAAACGTCCAACGCGCATTCGTGTCAAGCCGGGAGAACCTGGAGCTCCTACGCTGGGTCCTATCCCGCAGCTACCTGTGCAGAACCACCGAAGGCTGCCTCGGAACTCCAGACAACGGAAGACATCCCCGTTGGCGCAGAAACAACGACGCGACGCAGACCAACTAGCAACGGGAATCCATTTCACCGCCTTCATCGAGGCCTCTACACGAGACGGCGACCAGCTACTGCAGCTGTGGATTCTGCTTCTGAAGCCGAATCAGCGGCGGCTTCCTCGACATCCGAAACGCTCAGTTTATCACCAAAGCACTGAAGCACCGAACAGCATCTTGGACACAATGCAGCTTTTCGAACGCGCCGAGCCGGCCGGAGATTTACCGCCACCCTTACAACAGGCATATAGTTTTCGTGTTTCTCTGTCACGTGTTTTCTCTGTCACAATGAGGGCATATGAAAATCGAGGTGCAGCCGTGGTTCATGTTGTCCCGGGCGGCCGTGCTACAGGCGAGGGCCCTGCTGCCTTGGAAAATGAATTACGCCAACGGGCTCTTAGGCGCAAGAACATCTGCGAAATAGCCGAGGCTTCGAAGGAGGAGACGCGCCTGAAAGCTCAAATCGCCTACTCTAAGGTAGTTACAACAAACAAAGACAACCTGGTGACACTGAATACACACGGTGACATTGGCGATCTGAGGGATGATTTTGAAGAACACAGCAAACAGCACCAGGATTCTGGTGTCGTGGTCATCAGAGAAGCCAAGCCTACCAATAGAGAGAAGCTGATTCTGTCGGCGATGGCTGCGAAGGGTGGAGCGCTAAAGCGCCTGGCTCTTGCTGATGCGTCAGAGGCAAGCAGGAAATTTGCTAAAGGCTCGGTGAACAGGACCTGTCCAGGATTTCATCATTGAAGAAGGAGATCACAGAGGCTTGCAAGGCACTGGAATTCTTAAAAGCAGTACAAGACGTATTTCAAGACGAGACTTTACATTCTCAGTACAACACTGTTCTGGATCTTGAAAGTTTGAGCCGGCCGTCATGATCCTGCAACTGAGGAAATAAGAATGCGTATGTTATTTGCAGCCTTTACTTTGTAATTAAATAACAGTAAATTAATAATAATATACCAGCCTTCTGTCTGATCTGAATTATGTCTAGGACTTCGTCATACCGTCTTTCATTGCGTTGTACCCACAACGGTTGGGTTTCCTTCTGTGGAGGCTGGTACGGCTACCACACGCTGTGGTTGGACGAGGCGACTTTAAATTCCACTTAAATTGACGACGTTCGAACGTTTGAAGTAGTTTTCGTCGTAAAGTCTTTCTTTATTAGGAAGAGCCCACGAGGTCCATTGGTATATTAGTGTACTCGCCCCGTAGAATCTTCCATAAAATGCCTAACTGGGCCTATTCGACGCAATAAAATAACAATAGAATGCGACGCGCCGGTCTCGGTCATGTCTCTTTCTGACTAAAGCGTAGTCCGCCGTAAGCTGGACACGCTAACCTATGGATGAAACCATCGTCTTTTTCTGCCAAGAGCACCACGGCCGCTCGATCACTTGCGCGCACTGAAGAGCACAATTTCAAGCCGTTGAGGAAAATCTCAGTACAAATATTAAATAAAAAACTCGATTCCTGCAAATTTTACCTTCACCACTTATTCGTTCTTTCCTGCAATTATCTCAGCGTACAATCACCCCATTCCTGGCGCATCCCTCACCTCCCCCCCCCCAAGTGGGTATGTGCCATACTTTGAAGGCTCGTCATCCTCATAATATAATCAGCATTATCATCCACATGATGAATAGGCGGATGTTTCACGAACACGCCTTAATAACGTGTACGCTACCAATAGCAAACCACCGTAATAACAATATATCTAAAATTGTTGTATGTTTATATATATATATATATATATATATATATATATATATATATATATATATATATATATATATATATCTATATGCGGACAATGGATTAAAGGCGACACTAAGAAAAAATTCGCCAATATCGCAGCAGCGCTGTTCATGGCACTCAAAGAGCTCTGAAGCACTATATGGGTGTTCTCACCTTGTCATGAAAAAAAATCTAGATCATTCAGCCAATTTATATGTAAGGGAAACAGGAACATATTATGGGCGCATTGCAGTCACATTTTCAAATGTGTTGAGTAGTTAAATGTAAAGTGAAAATTGCTAAGCCCTCGTTTTCCACATGTTGAGAGGCGTTATATGAAATGCTTACATTGTTTTTCTATAACCTAAGGCGGATGTAGGGTTATGCTTGGAGAAAACCGACGCCATGCAATGCGTAATCTGGAGGGAAAACTTGAACTGCGTAGTCTATAAACAGCCTTTGCGACAAATTACTTACTCGAGATTTGCAAAGCTCTACAAGCCTATTATACGAAATTCCTTATAGCTTTACCTAATTTCCTGGAAGAACTTAATGCGCCTCAATGTTGCATTTTAAGGTAAGGAGGAACTCTTATGAAGTATGTGTGGGCGAAATATGAAGAAAATACGTTAAAGATGGCTTTTGTCAAAAGTTCTCAAATCAAGTCTTCGGAACTCTTTTACGGCCGTTATCCGCAATAAGTTTTAGTCTTAGGTGAACTGTACGTGACACTGCGTTCATATTCGTTGGAATTGCGGGTGATGCTGGTGGTGATGTGTGGATAAATTTGAACGTTATCGGTATCACAATATTGTAGCAAATAATTACAGAATACCCGTTTCCTGCCAAATTTGATGCGTGTAGGAGGTGTTTGGATCTGACCGCTGGTACGATCTGTTGGGAACTCGGCGCTGACGCCCGTGGTTGTACCTGGGTCGCAAGCCCCAAGGGTAGCGTTGGCCTGGCGGCCTGGGGTACAACTCGAAGCATCCGAAGGTCCCGGCAAAGCATGAGTCGACTGGTAACAACGAAACAACTTGTTTATTTTAACATCGCAAAGAGTTGGCGGTCAGGTTTGACCGAAGTAGAGAGACGGGAGAGCACTTCACTCAGCAGAAGAAATCGGAGCCCTCCTCTGGCGTCCGGGGGCAGCTGTTTTTATACTCTCGCAGTTGAGGGCAAGAAGGAACCCCTCAAAAGACGAGCACGTGAATGTACAATGGGCTAATG
The DNA here is from genome assembly GCF_050947875.1 of Dermacentor variabilis. NCBI lineage: Eukaryota > Metazoa > Arthropoda > Arachnida > Ixodida > Ixodidae > Dermacentor > Dermacentor variabilis. Next base: position 56,022,879 of record NW_027460280.1, on the reverse strand, counting down.
GTGACGCACACTGTCGTAGCGATGCCGTAGCACCATGTCGTGGCGCTGCGCACGATCTCGTAGCACCTGGTCGTGGCGCTGCGCAGCACACTGTCGTGGCGCTGCCGGTCGGACACAATGACTGTAACGAGAAGATGGTCCCTGCTTTGGCATCGCCTGTTTCGGGCACAATGACTGGAACGAGATCCCTGCTTTGGCATCGCCTGTTTCGGGCCCAATAACTGGAAGGAGATCCCTGCTTTGGCCTCGCCTGTTTCGGGCACAATGACTGGAACGAAATCCCTAGGCGGTCGCATCGCCGCAGACGCGCCTGGAAACACCTGGCGATGAGTGTTGCGGTGACGACGATCGGGCCAAAATGTCCGCCGCCCCGCCGCCGTCGCGCCGGCAAAACCACGTGTCGCAGGCGAAACGCAACAGACCGCCCCGCCGGGGAAAGGAGATCCCGATGGACAGGGGACTGCATCCGCTGTCCGGAGGGATGTCGCTCGATGATGCTCATAACCGAAGTCGGGCGTCCCTTGACGTTTCTTGAGCGCAGCGCACAGAGAAGGCCTCGTTCTCTCGTTCAGGTTCGCACGGGACACTGCAAAGTGACTTCGGGAGAGTTCACATTTTTGTTCTCGTTCCCGGCAAGCGTTAGAACTACGCTGAAAACTCAACCGCTCAGTCAGCAAGCACGGCACAACCCTCACTAAGCCCTGCCAGGCTCTTTCCCCTTTTTATACCACTGCCTAGTTCCTTACAGTAGTCTAGCATCACTCAGAACGCGTCCACAAATTGAAAAATTGCACTAGAAAGCATATCATCACTTTGAAACACTAAACAAAAGCAATATGTTAAAAAAAATCCTGCCTCAGGAAGAAAAACATCAGTAACAAACAATTTTGAGGCTGATTCCTACGTTAGGGGCTTCGACTTAAGCCATCGGCGTTACCGTTGAGACTCCCCTTTTTGTAACGCACCTCAAAGGAATATTGTTGTAAAGCGAGGCTCCAGCGCAGGAGGCGGCCATTTTTGGGAGAGATGGTCTGCAGCCATTGGAGAGGGCAGTGATCTGTCTCAATGATAAACCTCGAGCCGGCTAGATAGCATGACAATTTCTGAACGGCCCACACGAGACATGCACACTCTTTCTCGGTGGCGCTATACGCCTGCTCACGACTGGTCAGCTTACGACTAGCATACAGGACGGGGTGTTCTACTTCTCCATTTTCCCGTTGGCACAGTACAACGCCCATGCCTCGCTCACTAGCATCGCACTGAACAATGAACCCTTTTGTATAGTCTGGCGATCGTAGCACAGGCTGGCTTGTTAGGGCACTCTTTAGGGCGCTAAAAGCTCTTTCCTTTGTCTCGTCCCAGACGACTGTTTGAGGCTCTGTCTTTCTTAGAGCATCCGTCAGGGGAGCCGCGATATCAGAGTACCTAGGGATGTACCTCTGATAGTAGCCGGCGACACCTAAGAACGACCGAATATCGGTCTTTGTGCGCGGTTGCGGAAAGTCTCGCACAGCGGCCACTTTTATTTCAGAGGGGCGGCGACGACCCTGACCAATCACGTGACCGAGGTAGACAACCTCGGCCTGTGCTAACTGGCACTTAGGAGCCTTTACTGTCAAGCCTGCTTCGCGCAGGCGGGTTAGCACTGCCCGCAAGTGTGTCATATGCTCAGACCAGGATGCGGAGAATATCGCTACGTCGTCTAGATACGGTAAAGCGAATTCTTGCTGTCCCCGCAACACTTTATCCATGAGACTTGAAAAACAGTATGGCGCGTTCTTCAAACCAAAACTCAACACTTTAGGACGGAATGTTCCCATTGGTGAAATGAACGCCGCATACCTACTAGCCTCTTCTGTAAGTGGAACCTGCCAATAACCCCTGACAAGATCTAGGGTGGAAATAAACTGAGCGCTACTAACTTTCTCAAGGCGCTCCTCGATGTTAGGGATCGGATAAATTTGATCCTTAGTGATGGAATTAAGCCTGCGGTAGTCGACGCAAGGACGAGGTTCCTTGCCCGGTACCTCAACTAAAATCAAAGGGGAGGTATAATCACTCTCACCTGCCTCAATAACACCGAGCTGTAGCATTTTCTTTACCTCAGCCTCCATAATATCGCTCTGGCGGGGTGACACCCGATACGCCTTGGATCGTACTGGCTCTGTGGAGGTAAGTTCTATATCATGAGTAAGTACAGAAGTCCTACCAGGCCTCTCAGAGAACAGACCTTGAAACTCTTGTAATAGCTGGTGTAGTTCGGTTTTCTGCTCAGGCGACAGCGGTGCTTTACTGATAAGGTCACTAATGACTTGACCGGTGTCTTCCCTGTTCGTCACTGAGCCTAGTCCCGGAAGCTCGACCGGAAGCTCTTCAGGAACGTTTACCATCATGCACACCACTGCTTCCCTTTGTCTATAAGGTTTGAGCAGATTACAGTGGTAAACTTGCTGTGCTTTCCGCTTTCCTGGCAGACTTACCACGTAGTTAACGTCCGACAGTTTCTGAACAATTCGCGCTGGGCCCTCCCACTGCACGTCTAGTTTGTTGTTTAGCGATGTGCGCAATATCATGACCTCATCGCCAACCTCAAAACGACGGGCCCTGGCTGTCCGATCATAATAAACCTTGGCCCTCTGCTGGGCCTTTGTCATTGCTTCACCTGACAACTCCTGTGCCCTTCTTAAGCGTTCGAGGAGCTTAAGCACGTACTCCACCACGACTGGGTCGTCGCCCCTACCTTCCCATGATTCTCGAAGCATGCGAAGCGGAGATCGAAGCGAGCGACCGTACACCAGTTCAGCTGGCGAAAACCCTGTAGCCGCATGCGGCGCGGTCCTTAAAGCAAACATCACCCCAGGCAGACACAGCTCCCAGTCAGTTTGATGTTCAAAACACAAGGCTCTCAACACGCGCTTCATGACGGAGTGGAGCTTCTCAACGGAATTCGACTGTGGGTGGTACACTGAGCTGTGTAGCAGCTTTACCCCACACCTTTCGAGAAAAGTTGTCGTCAAAGCGCTAGTAAACACTGTGCCCTGATCTGATTGAATTTCTGCAGGAAAACCAACTCGCGCAAATATGGACAGTAGTGCATTAACTATCTCAACTGAGCTGAGTTCTTTAAGCGGCACTGCTTCAGGGAACTTTGTCGCTGGGCAGATCACAGTCAAAATGTGTCTGTACCCCGTGGCTGTTACCGGCAGAGGTCCCACTGTAGCAATAACGAGCCGTCTAAAAGGCTCCGTAATGATAGGTACCAATTTCAACGGCGCCCTCGATTTGTCCCCTGGTTTGCCCACCCGCTGACAAGTGTCACATGTCCTCACGAAATGGTCTGCGTCCCGAAAACACCCTGGCCAATAGTACTCTTGCAAGAGACGGTCCTTAGTTTTCTTAACTCCTAGGTGTCCGGACCACGAACCCCCATGTGACAAGCGCAACAGATCCTGACGATAGCATTGAGGCACGACCAGCTGATCGAACTCCACTCCTCGGCGGTCTAGATACTTCCGGTACAGGACTCCACCTCTTTCCACAAAACGCGCAGTTTTCCTGGCGATACCTTCTTTGACATTGCAGCGCACGTTTTCCAGGCTGCCATCCTTTTTTTGCTCGGCTATCAAAGCCGTCCGGCTGACTTTTAGCAACCTATCAAGTCCGTCTGACGTAGGCGCGATGAGCAAATCAGTAGATAGCTCTTCTAACTTTCCCGCGTCGGGATTTTCCTCCCCAGTATCTGGCGCCTTCAACGCTACAGACTCAATTCTATTCTGTTCGGGCGTGCTCTGAATATCAGCTTGCTGCGCCTCTGACCCTTTTTCGTTGTTTGATAACGTCGGCCCCGCAACTACCGCCTTTGCAGCGAGCTCCCGAACCTTCGATCTGGTTAAGGCCTGAACACTAGCTTCACCAAACAAAAGCCCCTTCTCGCGCAGGAGGTGATCGGACCTGTTTGAAAATAGGTACGGGTACTGGGGTGGCAGCATAGATGACACTGCCGCCTCCGTCTCAAGCGCTCCGAAAGGTCCTTCAATAAGCACTTTTGCTACCGGCAGACACACGCTATGAGCTTCCACGGCTTGCTTGATCCATGCGCACTCGCCCGTGAACATATGGGGTTCTACGTAAGACGGGTGAACTACATCCATCGTAGCTGCGGAATCGCGAAGCACTCGGCACTCTTTCCCGTTCACGAGGAGGTCTCGCATGTAAGGCTCGAGAAGCTTCATGTTCTCGTCAGTGCTGCCTAATGAAAAAAACACAACTTTTGGTGTTGTTTCCGGACACTGCGCCGAAAAGTGACCCGGCTTCTGGCACGTATAACAAACGCCCGCTCGCCTCATCTCGAACCGCTTTCTGCGTTCGGCTTCGGCTGCCGTCTCTTTACGTTTGGTCGGATTGCTTTCACTCGCATCCTCACTACGCGTGTCCCCCTTAAATCTCATGGGCGTGAACCTTGGCCTCTCAGACTTGGAGCCAAATTCACCCTTTTGACCGTCCTTAGCTCCGCGAGCTCGACGCGTCACAAACTCCTCGGCTAGCTCAGCGGCTCTAGCCACCGTACTCACGTCTGGCCTATCCAAGACCCAGTATCGCACGTTCTCCGGTAACCGACTATAAAACTGTTCTAGCCCGAAACACTGCAGAACTTTATCGTGGTCACCAAACGCTTTCTCTTCTTTGAGCCACTCCTGCATGTTCGACATAAGCCTATACGCAAACTCTGTATATGACTCACTTTTGCCTTTCTCATTTTCCCGAAACTTCCGACGGAACGCTTCCGCAGACAGCCGGTACTTTTTTAGCAGACTCGATTTTACTTTGTCGAAATCCTCTGCTTCCTCTCTATCCAAGCGAGCGACTACGTCGGCCGCCTCGCCGGGTAACAAAGTGAGCAAGCGCTGTGGCCACGTTTCCCGAGAGAACCCCTGCTTCTCGCACGTTCGCTCAAAGTTAACCAGGAACAAACCAATGTCCTCTCCAAGCTTAAACGGCCGCATCAGGTCAGTCATTTTGAACAATACGCGTTCTCCTGCACCGTGTGCCTGACTTCCATTACGAGCGCGTTCCATCTCTACCTCGAGACGCTTCATTTCCAAAGCGTGTTCGCGCTCTTCTTTTTCTTTCTGCTCTTTAAGTTCGCGCTCCTGTCTTTTTGACCTCTCCTCAATAGTCTCAAGGCATTCCGACAGCTCGTCATCCTCAGCCTCTAACTCAAGAATAGCCGTTATCAGTTCCGGTTTTCTTAGTTTGTCTGAGACATCCAGACCCAACTCTCTTGCAAGCTCCAACAATTTCGGTTTGCGCAACGACTTCAAATCCATGGCTGCTCTGAATGCTGCTTTCTCTACTGCTTACTATTGTCTTGCCGCAAACTAACCCGGCAGCAACGACAACCACAATTACCAGCTCTGTTTCTGACACTAACAAAAAGCCTGGCAAAGCTCAGAAGAAGAAAGTCCCGCACTCACCAAACCTCGCAGGCAGGAATTCCGCGCAGTCGTTCCGCTGCAGGCAACCAGTCGTCACACAGGGCTCGTTGCACTGCTCCCGGATCGTCGTTGAGCTGCTCAGCATACTGTCAACTGCATCTTTTTGCTGCTGGCCTCCGTTGTCGTGATCTCGCCGCTGGCAGACAGTTGTTTGAAGTCGTAGGCGATCTCACCGCTGGCAACCAGATATTTGGATCCGACTGCTGGTACGATCTGTTGGGAACTCGGCGCTGACGCCCGTGGTTGTACCTGGGTCGCAAGCCCCAAGGGTAGCGTTGGCCTGGCGGCCTGGGGTACAACTCGAAGCATCCGAAGGTCCCGGCAAAGCATGAGTCGACTGGTAACAACGAAACAACTTGTTTATTTTAACATCGCAAAGAGTTGGCGGTCAGGTTTGACCGAAGTAGAGAGACGGGAGAGCACTTCACTCAGCAGAAGAAATCGGAGCCCTCCTCTGGCGTCCGGGGGCAGCTGTTTTTATACTCTCGCAGTTGAGGGCAAGAAGGAACCCCTCAAAAGACGAGCACGTGAATGTACAATGGGCTAATGGTGACGCACACTGTCGTAGCGATGCCGTAGCACCATGTCGTGGCGCTGCGCACGATCTCGTAGCACCTGGTCGTGGCGCTGCGCAGCACACTGTCGTGGCGCTGCGCAGCATACTGTCGTGGCGCTGCGCAGCACACTGTCGTGGCGCTGCCGGTCGGACACAATGACTGTAACGAGAAGATGGTCCCTGCTTTGGCATCGCCTGTTTCGGGCACAATGACTGGAACGAGATCCCTGCTTTGGCATCGCCTGTTTCGGGCCCAATAACTGGAAGGAGATCCCTGCTTTGGCCTCGCCTGTTTCGGGCACAATGACTGGAACGAAATCCCTAGGCGGTCGCATCGCCGCAGACGCGCCTGGAAACACCTGGCGATGAGTGTTGCGGTGACGACGATCGGGCCAAAATGTCCGCCGCCCCGCCGCCGTCGCGCCGGCAAAACCACGTGTCGCAGGCGAAACGCAACAGAGGTCTACTACATGTTTACCTGGAGTGTTCGGTGAAGTGTCGAGGCAAGTTATATAAGTTTTCTGTAGGTAAGAGGCAGGCAATGACTGATGTGTAGGAGAGGATAAGATCTGTGGAATAAATGAAGTCATCGCAGTAAATTTATGCACTCAATCGCTCCGGATCATTATCAGTGTGTTATCAATGGCACAGAATTTTCCCAACTTTCGTATAGAATTACTCTATATATCTGCCACCAAGGCGATAATAATAAAAAAAATCAGAGAACCCCCTGACTAAAGTGCATGTGCTTTTAGTTTTCTGCGTATATTATACAGCCTGTGGCCACAGTATTCCTTCGCGAACGGTTTGAAAGCGTTATACGGCCGTTATCCGCTCTGCTTCAAAGCGTCCCTAAAGAACACTACGTCACATTAAGTTTATATTTGGCGCTAATGCTTGCATGTTAAATTTAATGCTGGGCGAACCGTTAATCTTTTCAATATGCACTTTGCAAGTAATAAAGGAACTCTGCTTAGCTCCTTATTTTCACGCATTAGAAGAGGTTCATAGTAGGTTTCCCCTTGACACCGCCGCTATCGCCAAAACCTATAAACAACGAGACTACGTCAGACTGTCAACTGGCATTGTTACAGAGAGCGATCCGGAAGACAATGACGACGCGAGCATGTTGCCAGCCCAACACTCGCCGTCCCTTCTCGATATGGCCAGATTGATCGGCTCGCCAGTCGTCAAAAGCTGGAGAAAGATGTCGAACAAGCCACCGAGAAACAGTAATGAATCTCAAGAAACTCACATGCCACACTTTCCTGGGAATTCCCAGTGAGGAGAGGGGTGCTGAGGCTGAATGGACGCAACAGCTGCACCGGGAAACCTGCTCTCACCCAAAGGTATCAAAGAGACTAACTTACATCTAACAAACCGACGACGACAAATATATGGGCTCAAGTTCTCCGGAATCCTTCCTTGCTGAGCTCATGGTGAGGGAGGCTGAAACGACCAACGACCACTCATTCATCGTAACCACTCGCGTCCGACCAAAGGTACCTGTGGAGCCACAAGAAAGCACTAGCGCAAATGAAAGAAGCGTGACTGCTAAAGATGGCGACGCTCCCCTAATGCATGTGAGCGAGGTTACGGACGTTGACACAACTGCTACTGGGAACGAAAATAGTACTGTTGAAAATTCTACTGTCAAAGAAGGAAAAGAGGCTGGCCTGCACAAGCAGCGAAATGCCGGCAGACGCAGGCAAGTCGTCTCACGCTGGGACACCCTTTAAACAAGGTTGCAGCTGTGAGGGGGACCGTCTTGAAAAAGACGGACAAGCAAACATCGCATCCTAATCGGCAAATGTTTATTAGTAGTGTGGCGGTAATACGGCTGGAGATAACACCTAACGCGATAGGCGCAAGTGTCGCAGGTGGTGCGGACGCGACCGTCTGGTTGTGCCTCATCTGCCTCATGAACTTCGTAGAAATACTGCATATTTTCCATGATACATCGTCTGTTGGATGAGGGGATAGAAAATAGACCTGGAAAGTTGAGGAAGCCTTGATGACACCGTGAGCTGTGGGCGGCGTCGTTTCGATTGCAAACAGTTTGTCTATTCATATAATAAGTTCACAAGAACCTGTAATACGTTAATGAACTAGCCGGGTTCAATTTTCACTATATTATTTTATTGCGCTTATTTGACACAATAAAGAGACTTGACGCGCAGGTATCGGACATTTCTTTTTGGCCCTACGCGTAACCCGCCGAAAGCACGATACCTTAGCGTATCGTTGGCATCATCGTTGTACGCCGTACGAGGCACTCTCGCAATATCACTTGCGCGCACTGAAGAGCACCGCTTCTATCTCGTTCAGCAATATTTCCATACCAACAGCTATAAAACAAAAATGTAAATATCCAGCGTATATGTTAGGAGCTTGGTCAAGCGAGGCATTCATGAAGTGGTTTAATGAATGCATCATTGCCTAATTTTATACCTACAGTTGTCCATATCTTAATCCAGGGCAACGTGTAGCTTCATGCAACGTTTTATATATGTGCCGCGCAGGTTTGTTACCTTAAAGGGAAGCTGAAGAGTCTGTCGAATTGAATAAGACGCTCATATACGGATGCGGGAACCTTATAAACCATGAAGGTAAAATTTTTTGGGGGGGGGCGGATTTTTCACTTAGGGATTTTCACTTTGCAATCGTCGGTTAAAATTGCGCTGTAGCTTCGCCCCCCGTCGAGCGCCGCGTGCTGCTGCTGACGCTGACGATGCGAGCGGAGACCGGAAACCGCGGCGTAGTGACGTCAACACTGGTGTTCCGCTCCTTCGCAGTGTCCGCGACCGTGCCTGACCGGGCTTATTTCTGCGTGTGTGCCGTCCTAATCTACTTCGCTCGACCCTAAATTCCTTTGTTTGTGTGTATCTAGGAGTGGTAGTTGACGTGCGCAGCATCAATTCAACTTGTAGGCCGATCATGCCGGCGTTCTGTGCAGCCTACGCTTGCACGAACACCAGCGGCCGCGACGATGTTTCGATGTTCCATTAATTCCTGCAAGACAAGAAGCTTTCAGCTAAGTTGGAGGCTGCTGTGAAGCGAAACAACTTCAAGCGCTCAAGAACAACAGGGGTGTGCTCTAACCATTTCCGTGACGATTACTACCGGAGTTTATCAATAATGCGTGCTTTGGGTTCTCCTAAAGAAATATATAGCACGCTGAACGGAAGGTGCATGTTTATCTCCCACTCTTGACGTAGGTTTCATCGGCCGCGAATTTTCTATTCGCACGTGTGTGGTGAAACAGCCTGCATGCAGTTACCACAACGCAGTGCAAGCGTAAAGTTTGCATGTGTTGGAAAGCCTGCTCACGCCAGGACGCTGCGCCCCCCCCCCCCTTCTATCGCACACATAAGAAACCGACCATCTCACGTAGCCGACGGAATTCGCCGGTTACGAGTAGCGTGCGCATGGCGCGCTGATGAAGGTTCTATATACTACACGTGCTACAACAGCCGGTAAACTTTTCCCGCGTTTAAACCGTCTGTGTAGATTGCCGACAGCTTTGGGGCAGCGCACAAATGTCGAAGATCGCATCACCGCTTACGTTCTACGAGGAGGCATGCAGGAACATAACACTACAGTTGTTTGCCCGGAAACGTAGTCACTGGAACGCTGAATGCAGCTTAGCGAAAAACATACTCGCCAAAGAACATTTCCAACACAAGGAGACGCTAACACTTCGCCTTCGTCCGCGTGGAAAGCAGTGCTTGCACCAGCATTTTTTGCTTCTTGGAGAGGCCGGCTCTTCGCAGTCGGCTCTTACATGTAGGGAGTAAAGTATAAACCCCTTACAAGTGATCTTGCACGCGACAGCGACAGCGCGACAAGTGAAGCGATGTCTGTCGCGTTCACTCGTCGCCGGCAAGCCGAACTCCACGCGCGCAACGGCTTTGAGCGACGACTTCCCGGTATGAGGGCAGCAATATACGCGCCGAAACTAGCGTGACGCATGCTTTATCAATTTAAGTTGATGTATTTTACTGAAGAAGGAGCATAAAATATTTCTGAAGGTCTTGCACTAGGTTCTTATTCTTGCACGTGTAAAATTCAATAGTTTGTCGTTCCGTGCGACAAACAGTAGTATCTGAGTTATGTACATCCAGTTTCGGCTTCGCACTATTGGCTAGTCGCTCATAGCATTTCCGGGCGACGAGCGACGAGTTCTAGATTTCTAGAAACGAGCGATCGAGTGACAACACCGAGCGATTTGTTCAAGCGATGGCCCGTCTTGTCGCTCGAAGCCGTCGCCCATCACCGTCGCGCGCAAAATCGCTCTCGTGGAGTTTGGACTTAACGCCGAACTCCTCAGAGAAACGCAAGCTCTCGAAATTTTCCATGACCGTCTCAGCAAAACACCACCAAACTACCTTGAACCGTGCTTCGTGTGTAGCGGCAGCAGTCGGTCCGGACGAACACCATTGTTGACGTCACGAGGCGCCCGACCAATCACAGGCGAAAACGAAGCGCGCGAGCTGGGCGTGTCTGCTGCTGCACTTTTCGTCGAAATAGAATATGTTTGCGCTTTCTTTCGCTAAATTTCGATGCGATACTCGAATTAATAGAGTTGAAAACCACGACGTACTGCTCTTCACTCATTTCTTCTGGAAAAGCTTTCAGCTTCCCTTTAAATGCAGACGAATCACATGTACTTGATTACTTGTAACAATTTGGATTTTTCGTAGTTGTGAAATTGTACGGCTGCTGCTCTCACTCCGCAATGTTGAATAGTTACGGTTAAAATATGCCGACCGACCCAGATGCCCAAGCTGTCTACCTGCTTGGGCCACTCGGTATGCCCTCTTGGCTGTGACGCCGTCATTTTCATTACGCCTTCGTCAATCCAGCTTCATCGTTTTACTCTCGTCATGCCGCGGTCATCACGCCAGCTACCCGGACCCAGTGACCCAACTTGTCCAGTAGCTTGGGCCACTAGGTATGGGCTTGTAGTCATGATGCTGTTGTGGCGGTCATGCCAGCTTTGTCATCCGACACTCGTCATGCAGTCGTCGTCCCGCCATCGTAGCTATACAGTCTCCATGCCTTCGATCTCAAACCGTCGTAGTGATGGTGTCTTGTTAGGACAATGCCAGTTTCGTCATCTGCCTCTAGTAACGCCATTGTCATCACGCCCTTTTGGTCGTACCATCTTCGTCATTCTCGCGTCTTCATGGGGTAGTTGCCATACCGTTGTCGTCACGCCATCGTCTTCATACAGTCTTCTTAATATCATGGTCCTGATGTCGCCGTTGTCACGTTTCGATCGTTCTGTAATCGTCAAATTTTAAGAGTCGACGTCTTATTCTCATCATGCTCTCGTTGTTACACGCCATTGTCGCTCCATCGAAGTCACTCCTTCTTCATCATTACGTCCTCACTGCGGCGAGTCGTCGCGAAATGAGTTCAGCCGCCATTTATTTTTAGAAAAAACGCAGAACAAATGTGCACCTTGGGCTATATTTTCTTGCACAAAATAGCGAGGAACATTCGAAGACACTGTGTATAGTTTTTAAGACTTGTGTATCCTAACTGATTTGGAAAAGCTGAAATAAGCTTTCATCTGTGAACTCGCGAATCTGGCAGTGTTTAGTTCTGGCATCGCTACAACACGACAATATATTCGACGTGCACACATTCAGATTACTATGCCAGTTCCCCTACATTAGATTCGCTGACGTTTAAGAGTGAGTGAGTGAGTGAGTGAGTGAGTGAGTGAGTGAGTGAGTGAGTGAGTGAGTGAGTGAGTGAGTGAGTGAGTGAGTGAGTGAGTGAGTGAGTGAGTGAGTGAGTGAGTGAGTGAGTGAGTGAGTGAGTGAGTGAGTGAGTGAGTGAGTGAGTGAGTGAGTGAGTGAGTGAGTGAGTGAGTGAGTGAGTGAGTGAGTGAGAACTTTACTGAGCTCTGGTAATTGTGTTTTTCTGCGGCTGGGACGCATTCTTCAGGGGAGTCTTTCTCCTTGTGTCTTCCCCGGAGGTCTTCACCGACTGCTTCGTCCGTCCTCTATGACAATTGTCGGCTGCCGCATTAGACCTAGCTGGAGAAACTACTCAAAGATGCATATGGAAATTTACACCTTTTACTAACAGAATACACGACTTTGCAAGCTATCGTCTTTGGAAGCGACTGGACTTTATTTCATACATGATGAAAAATGCTGCGCCAGAACAAAAGCACAAGTGTTCAGGCTTAGGTCCACCCGTCAGCGTCTACGACTCCGCCTATCTAGTGCGTCGCTCACAGGATGAGAAGCACTTCCAAAAGCTCAACCACTGCCATGGGAACGCTTGACCGACATTACGTGAAATGACGCTTGCGTTTTCAATAATCTTCCATATTAGCTGCCAGGCTCATCAATTGCTCTGGCTAACACTTTGATGGCTACCTTTGGTACATGTCCACAAATAGCTTATAGCAATGTTGACGCAAACAGCAAATTGGCTATAGCCGCTGCTGTATGCCTCTGTTGCTAGAACATATCACGCATCATCTGAATACAACTTTTTTAGAAGACGCAGACATACTGGACATGTCTTATGGGCACCGCTTGATAGAGTTATAGAAGTGAAACCCCCATCCACCATTTAGGCGCATTTGGCTAACATGTGTTTCTTACTCATCTTATTGGGTCTTATGTGGCGAACCCGGCATTTGACTGTTGTGTGCCTATACGTGTATTATTTCATATTTGTACATTCTTCATCTGTACGCGCCCGCAAATCTCCGACTGCATCTCGGTTTCGTGCAAGCTTCTTAGGAACTGAGCGAGTAGGCGTACATTTGTGTACTCTGTAAAGTGAGTGTAAATTTAGGTAACTGCGGTTTATATTTTCAGAACGTAGGAGGCTTGTTCTATTATTTCATAAATATTTCCTTGAGAAGCATTAGCTGTCTCCCATTCATGGCTACTAAGTGTTTGTATTTCACATTTGTTTCAATAAAAACAAAAGAAGACAAACAACAGGTTGTCGGTTCGGCTAATACCCGCAGTAAGCTGGCTTTTCTGCCAATTTCATTTTTCATAGCCTTTGCTGATAGCATGACGATGAGCAAAACGGGAACAAGGTGCAATCAGGAGCCAACTTTTCGACAAGTTTCGACAAGCTAACGTGTCCTCTTGTCGAAACGTTGGCTCCGGCTTTCACCTAGTTCTCGTTTTGCTCATCGTCCCGAATTTCCATCTCCCACACTCTCCGTGTTTTTGCCGATAGCATGAAGCTTACAGGTAATTTAATGCTCATTTATAAGTTTACGTTTGAATTCTTGAAAAATAATTTTCTTCTACGTTTCCTTTTTGGTTTCTCTTCTTTTTTGTAATCTTCATTGTCTGATACAAAAACGGCACTAAACTTTGGACAAAATATATTCCGCGGCTGTATTGATGACCAGCATCATCATAGCAGTATTCTTAGCGTCTACATAGCTCTTTTGCCCACTTATTGACCTTCTCCATCCGAGCGAACAAGGTTAGGAATCTTGTGTCGAGGTCTCTGCCTTTTCATAAATTTTACTTGCATTGCTCCACTCTTGTCAATCGGTTTCATATTATCATTCGCAATTTCTGTATCACACCGGCTTCACGCAACATCTATGAAACCACTCATCGTGTTCTGGAGTTTTCATCGAACTGCGCAAAGTAAGTTAGACGCTGTTGCCATGTCAGCATGAAATGGCCATGGTATACCAGAGAGCTGATGTAAAGTAGTATTGCGCGCGAAGCTGTGTCGTGTCCCACGGCGCCTATTCAGAGTGAACGACTGTCAGAAGTTACGCACCATTTGGCTTGCTCATTTGTCGCATCTAGCACGCTACCAACCACGATGGAAACCAGACATTGCATGCAAAAGTTTCTGTATACATAGTCTGATATGGCCCTTTGAACTAATTGCCACCTGTTGTGACACACTGCGCGCCTATCATCGAGGCAAGTGGTGCTCTCCTCTCTGCCCTCGTTCTTCTGACGTGGTTGCCCTTGGGACAACCTGCAAAATTCCACGAAAATGCCAATCCCTTTCCGTGGGTCGAACTGCGAAGTCCGGGGGCACAGAGCACCACGACGACTCTACTGACAGCCTTGGTGGTATGCAGCTTGGACTCCTGTCGCGACGGAAGAGGAAGGCATCAGCATCCGCCTGCCTCGTTCCTGCCGACGATGGCTTGCCCAAGTGATTTAAGGCAAAACGAGCCCATTGTTAGAAGAGAGAGTCGCCACCAGCCACCCCGTCGGTCTGGTGCGCTCTCCGGCACCGGAAACTGCATGCTGATTTCTGCTATATCTGTACATAATCTATAAAGCTTTTCGTCTCTTCTTCGTCTGCTGCAAGAGCCCGTCTCTCGTCCTCCACTCCGATATGCAGTAAACCGCAAGACAAAATTAAGCTCTCAGGTTTGACTCTCTTCTAGCAAAAATATCTGAGACGTGGGTATTCTATGTATATTTTCTTTACTTTAATTCGAGCAAACGTTTTTGAAATCGCAGGAAGCGTGTAAGGCAAGTGTGCCTCTTATGTTGATTAGCAGAAGGGGCGGTTACTATGAGTAAGTTGCTTGGTGCAGTAATTTTCAGCATATGAGCAACTTACAAGAGGCCTCTACTTTTGTATTTACAGATAGATCTTCAATAAGTAGTAGTTCGACACTCGATGTACTTGCCTTTATATTTTGCGCCATAAATAAAGAATATTTAGTAATTATGAAATTAAATAGATTGCAATCAATTTTGTTGTATGAAAAAAGGAATTTCTTTCTTAAGTCGTCAGTACGATAGGACCCGTCAAGTGGCTGTACGATGATGTGCATATATGAACAGGGGAAGCTTCACTAAATGTCAGATGCTAGAGCACTCCTGCGTTTATTTAAGTGCCTTACATCGTCCTTGTCTTCATAAAGCACTGAATCATAACTGCAATCCAAAGTTACGGGATGCAGATAAACATAATGAGAGACAAATAAAACGCCGAATAAGCAGGCACATATTTAGCAAAGATACTGCAATAGTACAGCAATGAGAGATAGAGCACATATACGGAAGCAGGACCGAATTATGAGAATACAGGAGAGGAGTGCAGCTACAGAAAGACGACTGAAGCAAAAGTGGGAAGCTCTGAAGAGAAGGAAGAAACCAGGTTTTGAAAGATATAAAGATGGAGCAAGTGACAGTGCATTCCGTGGAGAGGTGGGTGTCTGCTGAAATAGGCAGCAAGGCTAGTACCTGTTATACTCTTCTGCAAAACCCACAGTGAAACAGAAGCTAGTAGAACTGAACATAAAATAATTCCATGAATGATTTTGCATAAAAAGAGGACGTCCGTTTCATTACCTCTGCCGCAAAGTGACCCAAGTGTACAGGATGATTACTCAGGCTTGAAAAGTTGTAGGTGCATGAAGTTGGGAAACGATGGTTATACTTTTTCCGAACACGCTGCATTAAAAGGCTATTCGAATTCCTTGCGCCATTCCACAGCACTGCGGAATATTCAAGAAAGCGGAGATATATGCTAAGAGGTGCAACGAAACTACCAAAAAATTGTCCAAGATTATCTGTTTTAAACCATCCTTTAGCGATGTGGATCTCATTCCTAACGTAAGTGACAAGTGAAGAGACCGCATTAAAACAAAAATTCAACCTAAGCAGTGCATAACCCATACGTTGCTACCAAACTAAACTGCTCACGGGACACTAACAAAACTTGCAGATTCTCGCGAAGAGCGCAGCAGTAACAGCGACAGCTAGATTCTTACTACGCGCTTTATTACGCGTAATTTGGTCGCACACTTGGAATTGCTAAAACCATTCGAAGTAAGGCGCCAATTTGGCAAAAAACCTTCGACAGTGCGCTTTCTTTCTTTAATGCTTCTTATGTCTGTCTTGGCTTAAAGCTTATGTCTCTTTCACGCAAACAAAACGTCTGACAGGACGGCATCTGACCAGCACAGTCGATTGTGACGCTGCACGTGCGCCCAAGGTCTCGCCAGACATGCAACATGGTCTTTTTTGTTCCTTAGCTTAATTGTTTGCGTGTATGTTTCTTTCTGATTATTTATCATGCGCTAATGCAAATATATTATTAGTCTTCAAGAAACAAGCATACAAATGACAAATTCTACAAGGACATCATACGAAACACCGAATCAGCAGTTTGCGAAGCCTCTTCTTTTTCTTTGCTTCTTCACAACCGAACACGCGGTGTTACACGATGAGAAAGAAGCGCTTCCGCGTGTCCTCGTGCAGCTGATGCTCGTTCATCGAATCGCCATTTTCCAGCGGCAGATATCGTTCGAGACGGACAAGAAGTTCTCCCTGTTTGTCTGGCGTCGCACGGCCGCACTACCGACGGAAACCAACACGGCCATGGCCAGAGGATCCTCAACGCCGCAACACCGCCGAATGGCAAGACGTACCGGCGTTGCCGAAGCCGCCGACCAGATGCACGAGCAACGGAAACGTCCAACGCGCATTCATGTCAAGCCGGGAGAACCTGGAGCTCCTACGCTGGGTCCTGTCCCGCCGCTACCTGTGCAGAACCACCGAAGGCTGCCTCGGCGCTCCGGACAACGGAAGACATCCCCGTTGGCGCAGAAACAACGACGTGGAGCAGACCAACTAGCAACGGGAATCCAGTTCACCGCCTTCATCGACGCCTCTGCACGTCAGGGCGACCAGCTACCGCAGCTGTGGATTCTGCTTCTGAAGCAGAATGAGCGGCGGCTTCCTCGACAGCCAAAGCGCTCTCTTTATCACCAAAGCACTGAAGCACCGAACAGCATCCAGGACACAATGCAGCTTTTCGAACGCGCCGAGCCGGCCGGAGATTTACCGCCACCCATACAACAGGCATGTTGTTTTCGTGTTTCTCTGTCACGTGCTTTCTCTGTCACAATGAGGGCATATGAAAGTCGAGGTGCAGCCGTGGTTCATGTTGTCCCGGGCGGCCGTGCTACAGGCGAGGGCCCTGCTGCCTTGGAAAATGAATTACGCCAACGGGCTCTTAGGCGCAAGAACATCTGCGAAATAGCCGAGGCTTCGAAGGAGGAGACGCGCCTGAAAGCTCAAATCGCCTACTCTAAGGTAGTTACGACAAACAAAGACAACCTGGTGACACTGAATACACACGGTGACATTGGCGATCTGAGGGATGATTTTGAAGAACACAGCAAACAGCACCAGGATTCTGGTGTCGTGGTCATCAGAGAAGCCAAGCCTACCAATAGAGAGAAGCTGATTCTGTCGGCGATGGCTGCGAAGGGTGGAGCGCTAAAGCGCCTGGCTCTTGCTGATGCGTCAGAGGCAAGCAGGAAATTTGCTAAAGGCTCGGTGAACAGGACCTGTCCAGGATTTCATCATTGAAGAAGGAGATCACAGAGGCTTGCAAGGCACTGGAATTCTTAAAAGCAGTACAAGACGTATTTCAAGACGAGACTTCAGATTCTCAGTACAACACTGTTCTGGATCTTGAAAGTTTGAGCCGGCCGTCATGATCCTGCAACTGAGGAAATAAGAATGCGTATGTTATTTGCAGCCTTTACTTTGTAATTAAATAACAGTAAATAATAATAATATACCAGCCTTCTGTCTGATCTGAATTATGTCTAGGACTTCGTCATACCGTGTTTCTTTGCGTTGTACCCACAACGGTTGGGTTTCCTTCTGTGGAGGCTGGTACGGCTACCACACGCTGTGGTTGGACGAGGCGACTTTAAATTCCACTTAAATTGACGACGTTCGAACGTTTGAAGTAGTCTTCGTCGTAAAGGCTTTCTTTATTAGGAAGAGCCCACGAGGTCCATTGGTATATTAGTGTACTCGCCCCGTAGAATCTTCCATAAAATGCCTAACTGGGCCTATTCGACGCAATAAAATAACAATAGAATGCGACGCGCCGGTCTCGGTCATGTCTCTTTCTGACTAAAGCGTAGTCCGCCGTAAGCTGGACACGCTAACCTATGGATGAAACCATCGTCTTTTTCTGCCAAGAGCACCACGGCCGCTCGATCACTTGCGCGCACTGAAGAGCACAATTTCAAGCCGTTGAGCAAAATCTCAGTACAAATATTAAATAAAAAACTCGATTCCTGCAAATTTTACCTTCACCACTTATTCGTTCTTTCCTGCAATTATCTCAGCGTACAATCACCCCATTCCTGGCGCATCCCTCACCTCCCCCCCCCCAAGTGGGTATGTGCCATACTTTGAAGGCTGGTCATCCTCATAATATAATCAGCATTATCATCCACACGATGAATAGGCGGATGTTTCACGAACACGCCTTAATAATGTGTACGCTACCAATAGCAAACCACCATAATAACAATATATCTAAAATTGTTGTATGTTTATATATATATATATATATATATATATATATATAGATGCGGACAATGGATTAAAGGCGACACTAAAAAAAAATTCGCCAATATCGCAGCAGCGCTGTTCATGGCACTCAAAGAGCTCTGAAGCACTATATGGGTGTTCTCACCTTGTCATGAAAAAAAATCTAGATCATTCAGCCAACTTATATGTAAGGGAAACAGGAACATATTATGGGCGCATTGCAGTCACATATTCAAATGTGTTGAGTAGTTAAATGCAAAGTGAAAATTGCTAAGCCCTCGTTTTCCACATGTTGAGAGGCGTTATATGAAATGCTTACATTGTTTTTTCTATTGCCCTGGACGAACCTAAGGCGGATGTAGGGTTATGCTTGGAGAAAACCGACGCCATGCAATGCGTAATCTGGAGGGAAAATTTGAACTGCGTAGTCTATAAACAGCCTTTGCGACAAATTACTTACTCGAGATTTGCAAAGCTCTACAAGCCTATTATACGAAATTCCTTATAGCTTTACCTAATTTCCTGGAAGAACTTAATGCGCCTCAATGTTGCATCTTAAGGTAAGGAGGAACTCTTATGAAGTATGTGTGGGCGAAATATGAAGAAAATACGTTAAAGATGGCTTTTGTCAAAAGTTCTCAAATCAAGTCTTCGGAACTCTTTTACGGCCGTTATCCGCAATAAGTTTTAGTCTTAGGTGAACTGTACGTGACACTGCGTTCATATTCGTTGGAATTGCGGGTGATGCTGGTGGTGATATGTGGATAAATTTGAACGTTATCGGTATCACAATATTGTAGCAAATAATTACAGAATTCCCGTTTCCTGCCAAATTTGATGCGTGTAGGAGGTCTACTACATGTTTACCTGGAGTGTTCGGTGAAGTGTCGAGGCAAGTTATATAAGTTTTCTGTAGGTAAGAGGCAGGCAATGACTGATGTGTAGGAGAGGATAAGATCTGTGGAATAAATGAGGTCTTCGCAGTAAATTTATGCACTCAATCGCTCCGGATCATTATCAGTGTGTTATCAATGGCACAGAATTTTCCCAACTTTCGTATAGAATTACCTTATATATCTGCCACCAAGGCGATAATAATAAAAAAAAAATCAGAGAACCCCCTGACTAAAGTGCATGTGCTTTTAGTTTTCTGCTTATATTATACAGCCTGTGGCCACAGTATTCCTTCGCGAACGGTTTGAAAGCGTTATACGGCCGTTATCCGCTCTGCTTCAAAGCGTCCCTAAAGAACACTACGTCACATTAAGTTTATATTTGGCGCTAATGCTTGCATGTTAAATTTAATGCTGGGCGAACCGTTAATCTTTTCAATATGCACTTTGCAAGTAATAAAGGAACTCTGCTTAGCTCCTTATTTTCACGCATTAGAAGAGGTTCATAGTAGGTTTCCCCTTGACACCGCCGCTATCGCCAAAACCTATAAACAACGAGACTACGTCAGACTGTCAACTGGCATTGTTACAGAGAGCGATCCGGAAGACAATGACGACGCGAGCATGTTGCCAGCCCAACACTCGCCGTCCCTTCTCGATATGGCCAGATTGATCGGCTCGCCAGTCGTCAAAAGCTGGAGAAAGATGTCGAACAAGCCACCGAGAAACAGTAATGAATCTCAAGAAACCCACATGCCACACTTTCCTGGGAATTCCCAGTGAGGAGAGGGGCGCTGAGGCTGAATGGACGCAACAGCTGCACCGGGAAACCTGCTCGCACCCAAAGGTATCAAAGAGACTAACTTACATCTAACAAACCGACGACGAGAAATATATGGGCTCAAGTTCTCCGGAATCCTTCCTTGCTGAGCTCATGGTGAGGGAGGTTGAAACGACCAACGACCACTCATTCATCGTAACCACTCGCGTCCGACCAAAGGTACCTGTGGAGCCACAAGAAAGCACTAGCGCAAATGAAAGAAGCGTGACTGCTAAAGATGGCGACGCTTCCCTAATGCATGTGAGCGAGGTTACGGACGTTGACACAACTGCTACTGGGAACGAAAATAGTAATGTTGAAAATTCTACTGTCAAAGAAGGAAAAGAGGCTGGCCTGCACAAGCAGCGAAATACCGGCAGACGCAGGCAAGTCGTCTCACGCTGGGACACCCTTTAAACAAGGTTGCAGCTGTGAGGGGGACCGTCTTGAAAAAGACGGACAAGCAAACATCGCATCCTATTCGGCAAATGTTTATTAGTAGTGTGGCGGTAATACGGCCGGAGATAACACCTAACGCGACAGGCGCAAGTGTCGCAGGTGGTGCGGACGCGACCGTCTGGTTGTGCCTCATCTGCCTCATGAACTTCGTAGAAATACTGCATATTTTCCATGATACATCGTCTGTTGGATGAGGGGATAGAAAATAGACCTGGAAAGTTGAGGAAGCCTTGATGACACCGTGAGCTGTGGGCGGCGTCGTTTCGATTGCAAACAGTTTGTCTATTCATATAATAAGTTCACAAGAACCTGTAATACGTTAGTGAACTAGCCGGGTTCAATTTTCACTATATTATTTTATTGAGCTTATTTGACACAATAAAGAGACTTGACGCGCAGGTATCGGACATTTCTTTTTGGCCCTACGCGTAACCCGCCGAAAGCACGATACCTTAGCGTATCGTTGGCATCATCGTTGTACGCCGTACGAGGCACTCTCGCAATATCACTTGCGCGCACTGAAGAGCACCGCTTCTATCTCGTTCAGCAATATTTCCATACCAACTGCTATAAAACAAAAATGTAAATATCCAGCGTATATGTTAGGAGCTTGGTCAAGCGAGGCATTCATGAAGTGGTTTAATGAATGCATCATTGCCTAATTTTATACCTACAGTTGTCCATATCTTAATCCAGGGCAACGTGTAGCTTCATGCAACGTTTTATATATGTGCCGCGCAGGTTTGTTACCTTAAAGGGAAGCTGAAGAGTCTGTCTAATTGAATAAGACGCTCATATACGGATGCGGGAACCTTATAAACCATGAAGGTAAAATTTTGGGGTGGGGGGAGATTTTTCACTTAGGGATTTTCACTTTGCAATCGTCGGTTAAAATTGCGCTGTAGCTTCGCCCCCCGTCGAGCGCCGCGTGCTGCTGCTGACGCTGACGATGCGAGCGGAGACCGGAAACCGCGGCGTAGTGACGTCAACACTGGTGTTCCGCTCCTTCGCAGTGTCCGCGACCGTGCCTGACCGGGCTTATTTCTGCGTGTGTGCCGTCCTAATCTGCTTCGCTCGACCCTACATTCCTTTGTTTGTGTGTATGTAGGAGTGGTAGTTGACGTGCGCAGCATCAATTCAACTTGTAGGCCGATCATGCCGGCGTTCTGTGGAGCCTACGCTTGCACGAACACCAGCGGCCGCGACGATGTTTCGATGTTCCATTAATTCCTGCAAGACAAGAAGCTTTCAGCTAAGTTGGAGGCTGCTGTGAAGCGAAACAACTTCAAGCGCTCAAGAACAACAGGGGTGTGCTCTAACCATTTCCGTGACGATTACTACCGGAGTTTATCAATAATGTGTGCTTTGGGTTCTCCTAAAGAAATATATAGCACGCTGAACGGAAGGTGCATGTTTATCTCCCACTCTTGACGTAGGTTTCATCGGCCGCGAATTTTCTATTCGCACGTGTGTTGTGAAACAGCCTGCATGCAGTTACCACAACGCAGTGCAAGCGTAAAGTTTGCATGTGTTGGAAAGCCTGCTCACGCCAGGACGCTGCGCCCCCCCTTCTATCGCACACATAAGAAACCGACCATCTCACGTAGCCGACGGAATTCGCCGGTTACGAGTAGCGTGCGCATGGCGCGCTGATGAAGGTTCTATATACTACACGTGCTACAACAGCCGGTAAACTTTTCCCGCGTTTAAACCGTCTGTGTAGATTGCCGACAGCTTTGGGGCAGCGCACAAATGTCGAAGATCGCATCACCGCTTACGTTCTACGAGGAGGCATGCAGGAACATAACACTACAGTTGTTTGCCCGGAAACGTAGTCACTGGAACGCTGAATGCAGCTTAGCGAAAAACATACTCGCCAAAGAACATTTCCAACACAAGGAGACGCTAACACTTCGCCTTCGTCCGCGTGGAAAGCAGTGCTTGCACCAGCATTTTTTGCTTCTTGGAGAGGCCGGCTCTTCGCAGTCGGCTCTTACATGTAGGGAGTAAAGTATAAACCCCTTACAAGTGATCTTGCACGCGACAGCGACAGCGCGACAAGCGAAGCGATGTCTGTCGCGTTCACTCGTCGCCGGCAAGCCGAACTCCAAGCGAGCAACGGCTTTGAGCGACGACTTCCCGGTATGAGGGCAGCAATATACGCGCCGAAACTAGCGTGACGCATGCTTTATCAATTTAAGTTGATGTGTTTTACTGAAGAAGGAGCATAAAATATTTCTGAAGGTCTTGCACTAGGTTCTTATTCTTGCACGTGTAAAATTCAATAGTTTGTCGTTCCGTGCGACAAACAGTAGTATCTGAGTTATGTACATCCAGTTTCGGCTTCGCACTATTGGCTAGTCGCTCATAGCATTTCCGGGTGACGAGCGACGAGTTCTAGATTTATAGAAACGAGCGATCGAGTGACAACACCGAGCGATTTGTTCAAGCGATGGCCCGTCTTGTCGCTCGAAGCCGTCGCCCATCACCGTCGCGCGCAAAATCGCTCTCGTGGAGTTTGGACTTAACGCCGAACTCCTCAGAGAAACGCAAGCTCTCGAAATTTTCCATGACCGTCTCAGCAAAACACCACCAAACTACCTTGAACCGTGCTTCGTGTGTAGCGGCAGCAGTCGGTCCGGACGAACACCATTGTTGACGTCACGAGGCGCCCGACCAATCACAGGCGAAAACGAAGCGCGCGAGCTGGGCGTGTCTGCTGCTGCACTTTTCGTCGAAATAGAATATGTTTGCGCTTTCTTTCGCTAAATTTCGATGCGATACTCGAATTAATAGAGTTGAAAACCACGACGTACTGCTCTTCACTCATTTCTTCTGGAAAAGCTTTCAGCTTCCCTTTAAATGCAGACGAATCACATGTACTTGATTACTTGTAACAATTTGGATTTTTCGTAGTTGTGAAATTGTACGGCTGCTGCTCTCACTCCGCAATGTTGAATAGTTACGGTTAAAATATGCCGACCGACCCAGATGCCCAAGCTGTCTACCTGCTTGGGCCACTCGGTATGCCCTCTTGGCTGTGACGCCGTCATTTTCATTACGCCTTCGTCAATCCAGCTTCATCGTTTTACTGTCGTCATGCCGCGGTCATCACGCCAGCTACCCGGACCCAGTGACCAAACTTGTCCAGTAGCTTGGGCCACTAGGTATGGGCTTGCAGTCATGATGCTGTTGTGGCGGTCATGCCAGCTTTGTCATCCGACACTCGTCATGCAGTCGTCGTCCCGCCATCGTAGCTATACAGTCTCCATGCCTTCGATCTCAAACCGTCGTAGTGATGGTGTCTTGTTAGGACAATGCCAGTTTCGTCATCTGCCTCTAGTAACGCCATTGTCATCACGCCCTTTTGGTCGTACCATCTTCGTCATTCTCGCGTCTTCATCGGGTAGTTGCCATACCGTTGTCGTCACGCCATCGTCGTCATACAGTCTTCTTAATATCATGGTCCTGATGTCGCCGTTGTCACGTTTCGATCGTTCTGTAATCGTCAAATTTTAAGAGTCGACGTCTTATTCTCATCATGCTCTCGTTGTTACACGCCATTGTCGCTCCATCGAAGTCACTCCTTCTTCATCATTACGTCCTCACTGCGGCGAGTCGTCGCGAAATGAGTTCAGCCGCCATTTATGTTTAGAAAAAACGCAGAACAAATGTGCACCTTGGGCTATATTTTCTTGCACAAAATAGCGAGGAACACTCGAAGACACTGTGTATAGTTTTTAAGACTTGTGTATCCTAACTGGTTTGGAAAAGCTGAAATAAGCTTTCATCTGTGAACTCGCGAATCTGGCAGTGTTTAGTTCTGGCATCGCTACAACACGACAATATATTCGACGTGCACACATTCAGATTACTATGCCAGTTCCCCTACATTAGATTCGCTGACGTTTAAGAGTGAGTGAGTGAGTGAGTGAGTGAGTGAGTGAGTGAGTGAGTGAGTGAGTGAGTGAGTGAGTGAGTGAGTGAGTGAGTGAGTGAGTGAGTGAGTGAGTGAGTGAGTGAGTGAGTGAGTGAGTGAGTGAGTGAGTGAGTGAGTGAGTGAGTGAGTGAGTGAGTGAGTGAGTGAGTGAGTGAGAACTTTACTGAGCTCTAGTAATTGTGTTTTTCTGCGGCTGGGACGCATTCTTCAGGGGAGTCTTCCTCCTTGTGTCTTCCCCGGAGGTCTTCACCCACTGCTTCGTCCGTCCTCTATCCCAATTGTCGGCTGCCCACAGTCCAGGAATCCGTTGCCCTCTGCTGTCCGTCGTTCAAGCCGCATTAGACCTAGCTGGAGAAACTACTCAAAGATGCATATGGAAATTTACACCTTTTACTAACAGAATACACGACTTTGCAAGCTATCGTCTTTGGAAGCGACTGGACTTTATTTGATACATGATGAAAAATGCTGCGCCAGAACAAAAGCACAAGTGTTCAGGCTTAGGTCCACCCGTCAGCGTCTACGACTCCGCCTATCTAGTGCGTCGCTCACAGGATGAGAAGCACTTCCAAAAGCTCAACCACTGCCATGGGAACGCTTGACCGACATTACGTGAAAAGACGCTTGCGTTTTCAATCATCTTCCATATTAGCTGCCAGGCTCATCAACTGCTCTGGCTAACACTTTGATGGCTACCTTTGGTACATGTCCACAAATAGCTTATAGCAATGTTGATGCAAACAGCAAATTGGCTATAGCCGCTGCTGTATGCCTCTGTTGCTAGAACATATCACGCATCATCTGAATACAACTTTTTTAGAAGACGCAGACATACTGGACATGTCTTATGGGCACCGCTTGATAGAGTTATATCAATGCAACCCCCTTCGACCATTTAGGCGCATTTGGCGAATATCTGTTTCTTACTCATCTCATTGGGTCTTATGTGACGAAGCCGGAATTTGACTGTTGTGTTCCTATGCGTGTATTATTTCATCTTTGTACATTCTTCATCTGTACGCGCCTGCCAATCTCCGACTGCATCTTGGTTTCGTGCAAGCTTCTTAGGAACTGAGCGAGTAGGCGTACATTAGTGTACTCTGTAATGTGAGTGTAAATTTAGGTAACTGCGGTGTATATTTTCAGAACGTAGGAGGTTTGTTCTTCTATTTCATAAATATTTCCTTGAGAAGCATTAGCTGTCTCCCAATCATGGCGACTAAGTGTTTGTATTTCACATTTATTTCAATAAAAACAAAAGAAGACAAACAACAGGTTGTCGGTTCGGCTAATACCCGCAGTAAGCTGGCTTTTCTGCCAATTTCATTTTTCATAGCCTTTGCTGATAGCATGACGATGAGCAAAACGGGAACAAGGTGAAATCAGGAGCCAACTTTTCGACAAGTTTCGACAAGCTAACGTGTCCTCTTGTCGAAACGTTGGCTCCTGCTTTCACCTAGTTCTCGTTTTGCTCATCGTCCCGAATTTCCATCTCCCACAGTCTCCGTGTTTTTGCCGATAGCATGAAGCTTACAGGTAATTTAATGCTCATTTATAAGTTTACGTTTGAATTCTTGAAAAATAATTTTCTTCTACGTTTTCTTTTTGGTTTCTCTTCTTTTTTGTAATCTTCATTGTCTGATACAAAAACGGCACTAAACTTTGGACAAAATATATTCCGCGGCTGTATTGATGACCAGCATCATCATAGCAGTATTCTTAGCGTCTACATAGCTCTTTTGCCCACTTATTGACCTTCTCCATCCGAGCGAACAAGGTTAGGAATCTTGTGTCGAGGTCTCTGCCTTTTCATAAATTTTACTTTCATTGCTCCACTCTTTTCAATCGGTTTCATATTATCATTCGCAATTTATGTATCACAGCGGCTTCACGCAACATCTATGAAACCACTCATCGTGTTCTGGAGTTTTCATCGAACTGCGCAAAGTAAGTTAGACGCTGTGGCCATGTCAGCATGAAATGGCCATGGTATACCAGAGAGCTGATGTAAAGTAGTATTGCACGCGCAGCTGTTTCGTGTCCCATGGCGCCTATTCAGAGTGAACGACTGTCTGAGCTTACGCACCATTTGGCTTGCTCATTTGTCGCATCTAGCACGCTACCAACCACGATGGAAACCAGACATTGCATGCAAATTATTCTGTATACATCGTCTGATATGGTCCTTTGAAATAATTGCCACCTGTTGTGACACACTGCGTGCCTATCATCGAGGCAAGTCGTGCTCCCCCCTCTCCCCTCGTTCTTCTGACGTGTTTGCCCTTGTGACAACCTGAAAAATTCCACGAAAATGCCAATCCCTTTACGTGGGTCGAACAGCGAAGTCAGGGGGCACAGAGCACCACGACGACTCTACTGACAGCCTTGGTGGTATGCAGCTTGGACTTCTGCCGCGACGGAAGAGGACGGCATCAGCATCCGCCTGCCTCGTTCCTACCGACGATGGCTTGCCCAAGTGACTTAAGGCAAAACGAGCCCATTGTTAGAAGAGAGAGTCGCCACCAGCCACCCCGTCGGTCTGGTGCGCTCTCCGGCACCGGAAACTGCATGCTGATTTCTGCTATATCTGTACATAATCTACAAAGCTTTTCGTCTCTTCTTCGTCTGCTGCAAGAGCCCGTCTCTCGTCCTACACTCCGATATGCAGTAAACCGCAAGACAAAATTAAGCTCTCAGGTTTGACTCTCTTCTAGCAAAAATATCTGAGACGTCGGTATTCTATGTATATTTTCTTTACTTTAATTCGAGCAGACGTTTTTGAAATCGCAGGAAGCGTGTAACGCAAGTGTGCCTCTTATGCTGATTAGCAGAAGGGGAGGTTAATATGAGTAAGTTGCTTGGTGCAGTAATTTTCAGCATATGAGCAACTTACAAGAGGCCTCTACTTTTGTATTTACAGATAGATCTTCAATAAATAGTAGTTCGACATTCGATGTACTTGCCTTTATATTTTGCGCCATAAATAAAGAATATTTAGTAATTATGAAATTAAATAGATTGCAATCAATTTTGTTGTATGAAAAAAGGAATTTCTTTCTTAACTCGTCAGTACGGTAGCACCCGTCAAGTGGCTGCACGACGATGTGCACATATGATCAGGGGAAGCTTCACTAAACGTCAGATGCTAGAGCACTCCTGCGTTTATTTAAGTGCCTTACATTGTCCTTGTCTTCATAAAGCACTGCATCATAACTGCAATCCAAAGTTACGGGATGCAGATAAACATAATGAGAGACAAATAAAACGCCGAATAAGCAGGCACATATTTAGCAAAGATACTGCAATAGTACAACAATGAGAGGTAGAGCACATATACGGAAGCAGGACCGAATTATGAGAAGACAGGAGAGGAGTGCAGCTATAGAAAGACGACTGAAGCAAAAGTGGGAAGCTCTGAAGAGAAGGAAGATAACAGGTTTTGAAAGATATAAAGATGGAGCAAGTGATAGTGCATTCCGTGGAGAGGTGGGTGTCTGCTGAAATAGGCAGCAAGGCTAGTACCTGTTATACTCTTCCGCAAAACCCACAGTGAAACAGAAGCTAGTAGAACTGAACATAAAATAATTCCATGAATGTTTTTGCATAAAAAGAGGACGTCCGTTTCATTACGTCTGCCGCAAAGTGACCCAAGTGTACACGATGATTACTCAGACTTGAAAAGTTGTAGGTGCATGAAGTTGGGAAACGATGTTTATACTTTTTCCGAACACGCTGCATTAAAAGGCTATTCGAATTCCTTGCGCCATTCCACAGCACTGCGGAATATTCAAGAAAGCGGAGATATATGCTAAGAGGTACGACGAAACTACCAAAAAATTGTCCAAGATTATCTGTTTTAAACCATCCTTTAGCGATGTGGATCTCATTCCTAACGTAAGTGACAAGTGAAGAGACCGCATTAAAACAAAAATTCAATCTAAGCAGTGCATAACCAATACGTTGCTACCAAACTAAACTGCTCACGGGACACTAACAAAACTTGCAGATTCTCGCGAAGAGCGCAGCAGTAACAGCGACAGCTAGATTCTTACTACGCGCTTTATTACGCGTAATTTGTTCGCACACTTGGAATTGCTAAAACCATTCGAAGTAAGGCGCCAATCTGGCAAAAAACCTTCGACAGTGCGCTTTCTTTCTTTAATGCTTGTTATGTCTGTCTTGGCTTAAAGCTTATGTCTCTTTCACGCAAACAAAACGTCTGACAGGACGGCATCTGACCAGCACAGTCGATTGTGACGCTGCACGTGCGCCCAAGGTCTCGCCAGACATGCAACATGGTCTTTTTTGTTCCTTAGCTTAATTGTTTGCGTGTATGTTTCTTTCTGATTATTTATCATGCGCTAAAGCAAATATATTATTAGTCTTCAAGAAACAAGCATACAAATGACAAATTCTACAAGGACATCATACGAAACACCGAATCAGCAGTTTGCGAAGCCTCTTCTTTTTCTTTGCTTCTTCACAACCGAACACGCGGTGTTACACGATGAGAAAGAAGCGCTTCCGCGTGTCCTCGTGCAGCTGATGCTCGTTCATCGAATCGCCATTTTCCAGCGGCAGATATCGTTCGAGACGGACAAGAAGTTCTCCCTGTTTGTCTGGCGTCGCACGGCCGCACTACCGACGGAAACCAACACGGCCATGGCCAGAGGATCCTCAATGCCGGAACACCGCCGAATGCCAAGACGTACCGGCGTTGCCGAAGCCGCCGACCAGAAGCACGAGCAACGGAAACGTCCAACGCGCATTCGTGTCAAGCCGGGAGAACCTGGAGCTCCTACGCTGGGTCCAATCCCGCAGCTACCTGTGCAGAACCACCGAAGGCTGCCTCGGCGCTCCGGACAACGGAAGACATCCCCGCTGGCGCCGAAAAAACGACGTGACGCAGACCAACTAGCAACGGGAATCCAGTTCACCGCCTTCATCGAGGCCTCTGCACGTGAGGGCGACCAGCCACTGCAGCTGTGGATTCTGCTTCTGAAGCCGAATCAGCGGCGGCTTCCTCGACAGCCAAAGCGCTCTCTTTATCACCAAAGCACTGAAGCACCGAACAGCATCCTGGACACAATGCAGCTTTTCGAACGCGCCGAGCCGGCCGAAGATTTACCGCCACCCTTAAGACAGGCATGTTGTTTTCGTGTTTCTCAGTCACGTGCTTTCTCTGTCACGATGAGGGCATATGAAAATCGAGGTGCCGCCGTGGTTCACGTTCTCCCGGGCGGCCGTGCTACAGTCGAGCGCCCTGCTGCCTTGGAAAATGAGTTACGCCAACGGGCTCTTAGACGCAAGTACATCTGCGAAATAGCCGAGGCTTCGAAGGAGGAGACGCGCCTGAAAGCTCAAATCGCCTACTCCAAGGTAGTTACGACAAACAAAGACAACCTGGTGACACTGAATACACACGGTGACATAGGCGATCTGAGGGATGAGCAGAGCAAGCAGCACCTCGATTCTGGTGTCGTGGTCATCAGAGAAGCGAAGCCTACATATAGAGAGAAGCTGGGTCTGTCGGCGATGGCTGCGAAGGGTGGAGCGTTCAAGCGTCTGGTTCTTGCTGATGCGTCAGAGGCACGCATGAAATTCGCTAAAGGGTCGGTGAACAGGAGCTGTCCAGGATTTCATCATTGAAGAAGGAGATCACAGAGGCCTGCAAGGCACTGGAATTCTTAAAAGCAGTACAAGACGTATGTCAAGAGGAGACTTTAGATTCTCAGTACAACACTGTTCTGGATCTTGAAAGTTTGAGCCAGCCTCATGATCCTGCAACTGAGGACATAAGAATGCGTATGTTATTTGCAGCGTTTACTTTGTAATTAAATAACAGTAAATTAATAATAATATAACAGCCTCCTGCCTGGTCTGAAGTACGTCAAGGACTTCGTCGTACTGTATTTCATTGCGTGGTACCCACGACGGTTGGGTTTCCTTCTGTGGAGGCTGGTACGGCTACCACACGATGTGGTTGGACGAGGGGACATTAAATTCCACTTAAATTGACGACGTTCGAACGTGTGAAGTAGCCTTCGTCGTAAAGGCTTTGTTTATCAGGAAGAGCTCACGAGGTCCATTGGTATATTAGCGTACTTGCCCCGTAAAATCTTCCATAGAATACTTAACAGGACCTATTCGACGCAATAAAATAACAATAGAATGTGACGCGCCGGTCTCGCTCATGTCTTTTTCTGCATAAAGCGTAGTTCGCAGTAAGCTGGACACGCTAACCTATGGATGAAACCGTCGTCTTTGTCTGCCAAGAGCACCACGGCCGCTCGGTCACTGGCGCGCACTGAAGGGCACAATTTCAAGCCGCAGAGCAAAATATCCGTACAAATATTAAATAAAAAGCTCGATTGCTCCAAATTTTACCTTCACCGCTCATTCGTTCTTTCCTGCAATTATATGTGCGTATAATCACCCCATTCCTGGCGCATCCCTCATAAGTGGGTATGTGCCATATTTTGAAGGCTCGTCATCCTCATAATATAATCAGGATTATCATAAACGCGAAGGTGGATTTTTCACGAACACGCCTTAATAACGTGTACGGTACCAATAGCAAACCGCCATAATAAAGATATATCTAATATTGTTGTATGTTTATATAAATATGCGGTCAATGATTATCGACGACACTACGAAAAATTTCGCCTATATCGCAGCAACGCTGTTAATGGGACTCAAAGAGCTCTGAAACACTATATGGGTGTTCTCACCTTGTCATGAAAAAAAATATAGATCATTCAGCCAGCTTATATGTAAGGGAAACAGGCACATATTATAGGTGCATTGCAGTCGCATTTTCAGGTGTGTTGATTAGTTAAATGCAAAGTGAAACTTGCTAAGCCCTCGTTTTCCACAAGTTGAGAGGCGTTATAAGAAATGCTCACAAATTTTTCCGAGTGCCCTGCATGAACCTAAGTCGGATCTAGTGTTATACTTCGACAAAACCGACGCCATGCAATGCGTAATCTGGAGAGAAAATTTCAACTGCGTAGTCTATAAACAGCCTTTGCGACAAATTACTTACTCGAGATTTGCAAAGCTCTACAAGCCTATTATACGAAATTCCTTATAGCTTTACCTAATCTCCTGGAAGAACGTAACGCACCTCCAAGTTGCATTTTAAGGTAAGCAGGAATTCTTATGAAGGATGTGTGGGCGAAATATGAAGAACATGCGTTAAAGATGGGTTTTGCCAAAAGTTCTCAAATCATATCTTCGGAACTCTTTTACGGCCGTTATCCGCAATAAGTTTTAGTCGTAGGGGAACTGTACCTGACACTGCGTTCATATTCGATAGAATGGCAGGTGATGCTGGTGGTGATGTGTGGATAAATTTGAACGTTATCGGTATCACAATATTGTAGCAAATATTTACGGAATACGCGTTTTCTGCCAAATTTAATGCGTTTTAGGAGGTCCACTGCATGTTTACCCGGAGTGTTCGGGGAAGTACCGAGGCAAGTTATATAAGTTTTCCGGAGATAAGAGGCAGGCAATGGCTGATGTGTAGGAGAGGGTAAGATCTGTGGAATAAATGAGGTCTTCGTAGTAAATTTATGCACTCAATTGTTCCGGATCATTATCAGTGTGTTATCAATGGCGCAGAATTTGCCCGACTTTCCTGTAGAAGAGCCCTATATATCTGCCACCAAGGCGATAACTATAATAAAAAAAATGAGAGAACGCCATCACTAGAGTGCATGTGCTTTTAGTTTTCTGCGTATAAAATACAGCCTGTTGCCACAATATTGCTTCGCGAACTGTTTGAAAGCGTTGTACGGCCGTTATCCGCTCTGCTTCACAGCGTCCCTAGAGAACACTAGGTCACATAAAGTATATATTTGATGATAATGTTTGCATGTTAAATTTAATGCTGGGCGAAACGTTTATCGTTTAAATATGAACTTTGCAAGTAATAAAGGAACTCTGCTGATCTGCTTATTTTCACGCATTAGAAGAGGTTCATAGTAGGTTTCCCTTTGTCGGACAAGTCAGCTTGTTTAGATTTCGTGGAAATACGGATCAGGTTTAAAGGACCATAGGTAAACACTGTTCATGGTGCGTGGGTAATGAGGCCATTTAAGGAAATTACTTATGCAGCGTTCCTGCACTTTTCAAGGGTTTTTAAAGAAGGGCGCCTAATTTGCTTATACAGTATTGGAAGAAATATGCGACAGTCGCCGAGATAAGGTTTCGTGTAAAGAAGGTTTCGGCTCATGTTTATGAGAAGTTATACGATAACTAAGTTTTAGAATTCGTTGTACTCGGGTAGCGTTTCTACGCGCGTGTTTCAGATGTGAGTAGCGTTTTAAAGCCTGTGCTTAAATTACAGGCTACTGGCATTCGTAATGCAACCGCTCGACAGAAACAGCTTCGCTGGCAACTCTGCTGCCGTTTCTTCCTCTTGCCTATTGTTCTAGAAACAGAGTGATAATTTTACGAGGTATACGTAAACACCTGAAGAAAGCTGATGTGACCTTCTGCGGATATGCTGACATACCTTAATGAGCTGTTCATGCACACTTTTCTTTCTTTTTTTACATGACACACTAAGTCGTATTAGTGTGAGTAAAGCCGTAAATAAATCGTGTATTTTAGCAGAAAGCAGCAAAGCACATGCATGTTGGGGACTAAGTCCATTCTACTGGCACGTAAGGAAGACGTCCGGATATTTGCAAAGTAGGAATAAACATCATCAGAACAACTGCGTCAATGTTTTAAGTCCTACCTGTACTCTACATTGTGTAGTGGTTGGCGTCGCAAGAATACCTGGAGCTTTCTCCAAGTGACTGCTTCTACCAATACCTCATGCGATGTTTGCATCATCTGTTGGAGGCGTCACCATCTTGTCTACAACCATCATGAATCTTTCTAAAAAGTAAGAATCATCCAGAAAGCTTTGTACTTGTCCCCAGCGTGGATCGGATCTCGTGTCGGTGACGTGTAATCCGTCAAGCTGCCGTTGTTGTTATCACTGTCGTGCCTTCATCGTCGGCCTTGTTGATGAAGTGGCTGTGTCGCTGTGGTGCCGTCGCCGTTGCACTGGTGTAGTTGCCGTCCCTTCATGAACTGAATTGAATTCTGGGGTTTTTCCCGCCAAAACCACGATTACGAGGCACGCGGTAATGGGCGACTCCGCGTTGATTTTGACCACCAGGGGATCTTTAAGGTCCTGCAATGCACGGGACCGCGGGCGTTTTTGCTTTTCGCCCCTATCGCAATGCGGCCACCGCTGACGGGATTTCAGCACGGTAGCTCCTGCTTAGCAGCACAATACCCCAGCCGCTAAGCCACAGCGGTAGTTGACGACCCTTCATCGTCGCCGTCGATATTCGTCGTTGCAGTTTTTCTTGTTGTACTTTCTTTCTTTCTTTCTTTCTTTCTTTCTTTCTTTCTTTCTTTCTTTCTTTCTTTCTTTCTTTCTTTCTTTCTTTCTTTCATTCTTTCCTTCTTTCTTTCTTTCTGCCTTCTTTTCTTTCTTTCTTCGTTTTTTTTTTGTGTGTATGTGAAAAACACCGCACTTTGTGACACTGATCGACCCGCACTGCACTCACGCCTGGCGATTTCTCGGGGGAGAGGTACAGCCCAGATTGGTGGCACCGCAAGTCAAATGGGAAAGATGACGTTCCTCTTTTTGCAAAAACAAAAAGCAAACGAAGACACAAACAAAAAATACAAAAACGAGCAACGACTCTTCGCAATAAGTGACGCGTGATCAGGTTGCTACCAAAGTTCCTAGCATCGTGCGAAAGGCGGAGCACTATAGCAATAAAAAATATTAGACAATTACACAAAATAACGTGCGTAGTGTTTAGGCCGTAGATATTTCATTACATATAGGATTTTTTAAGATTAAATAACCAAGCATGGAGTCACGCACGCACAGGCAAACATGTTGTCGAGCAAGCCACTCAGTAGGAGTCTAAGGCAACCCACTTCCAAAACTGTCCCAGAACTTCACGGTCAGGAGAGTGCTGCAGGGGCAGAATGGATGGAGCGGCGGCGGCTGGAAGCCTCCTCGCAGACACAGGCAACAAAGACGCTAATTTAGATCAAAAAGCCGACGACTAGAAAGATATGGGTTCCAGTTCCTCCGGATAATTCTCTAGTTGATCCCATTGTGAGTGCGGCTGAACAAGCCAGCCAGCATTCATGCATCGTACCTGTGGAGCAGAAAGCAAGCATGAATGCTAATGAAAGAGGCGTGAATGCTGAAGACGGCGAGAGGCACTTACTTCATATGGGCGATATTGGAGACCTTGACACAACTGCTGCTGATGAGGAAGATAGTGCTGCTCAAGATTCTGCTGTGAAAGATAGAAATGAGGCCGCTGAAACCTGCCGAAGCAGCGAAATCTTGGCAGACGCTTGCATCTCATATCGCGCTGGAACAGCTTGTAAAGAAGCTTGCAGCCGCGAGGAAGACAGTCTTGCAAAATACGGACCCGCAAGCATCCCATCATCGCGGCCAAATGCAGTTGTGCCAAATTTGTTTGATGATCCTTTGCGCGCACTCTGCACCTATATATCCCGTGCTGCTTTGACGTCGTCGGCGGTCCAGCCATCGTGGCTTTTTCCGCTGATATGCGCACTCGGCGAATGAAATGGAACTGAATACTCTCCATCCAACAGTGACCTGTGGATCCTGCTTCTCAAGTCGATGAGTTTGGAATGCAAAGGGCAGGCATTGCATTTTTAAGGCGAAGCTTTCTCACTCATTCGTCCGTGAGCGCATGACAACACCTCTGTCGCGATTACCTGAGCTTCCCTCCTTGTTGGAGACAGCAAGTGCGCATGAACGCGGGCTGGTCTTATGATCTGGAAAAAAAAATCAAAGCCGCTTTCTTAAAGAAGGACGGTTTAACGTCTCACTACCTCGACAAACTGTATATATCTGCATCGCATTACGTGCGTCACGCAATGCATTCACGGCCGTCACCATGGGTAGGCCGCGGGTGCAGCCACGGCAAAAGAAGAGGCTGCCGCACGCGAACGTAAGCGCGAACGCGATCGTACCCGTAAGGCCGATCCCGTGTATCGGCAACTGCATGCAGAAGCCATGTGGGAGACGCTTGTGCAGTCGAGACAAGGCAAAGATACCTCGTAGCGAAGCTTCCATAGAAACCCATACGTTCAAAACATGGCGGTTCATCAGCGGTTCATATGGCTTACCGCGATCTTTACGAGGAGGGAACACTTCCGGTTGAAGAAAAAAAAAACAATGTGACGCCATATCCGTTAAAAACAGAAGTGACGTCATTTCGTTCTCAAAGGCACTAAATTTGTTTTGGTGGTCTGCCATTAAAGCTGTATAAATCGAAGGCACCGCCATTCGACTTGATGGGCGTTTCCGGCTTTCAGCGGGGAAAGCAATGCACGAAAAGCTCAGCCGCGCGGGTGTCGAAATGGCACACCTGAACAGAACATACTTTCTTTGGAGGCCGACAAAAACTTTAGGTGGAAAGTGCTGGTTCTATCGTCGGACGCCAAGCCCGTTGGCCAGAGCAGTCGCACGAAAGAAACTGAAGTAAGCAATTATCTGGCGGTCGTCACTCACTACTTTTGACTGAACAGGTTGAGAAAGCATGAAGCTATCCGTGTCACCAAATTCAGACAAACGTCGACAAGGAAAAGAGCACCACTTGCCAGAGGGGCGTATTGTAAGGGGTGAACTTTGCGAGAGCGCCTTTCTGAACACTTCAAGAGCTACATTGCTTTGCAAACGATAGCTGCATCAACGACGCTCTTACAATGGGCGCTGAAAAAAATGGTATTTATTGATAATGATAAAATAAAATAGATTTGTCTTTTCTTTACTCGTCACGCATATAGAAAATTGATAAGGAATTTTATATTCGTTGAGTGAATATAACTGTGTCTCGCTTCAGTGAAAGAAAACGCTCTTTTCTGTCCCGATGTTTGTTCCCTCTAAAAATAGTCGCACTTCTATCGCTGCTCCCATAACCACCCTTGCTGATGTCAGGGACAATTTGTTCTGACGCGCGTTTCGCCCGAAGCTTCGCGACCTATTGTGATCGACCTTGGTGGAGATGTCTTCAGGTCTTGTGATTGTCAGCGTGTAGATCAGACCGATTACATCTCGTTCTGATGCGGAAACGTTCCAGGCAGAAACCATGAAGACCTTGGCGTTGACGAAGCCACTGCACAGAAGCACGAGAAACGAGAACGTCTGACGCCCCTTCGAGACGAGCGAAGAGAAGCTGCAGCTTCTAGTCTGGCCCCTATTATGCAATTACCCTTGCGGAGTCGCCGAGAGATACATCGGCGTTCTTGGCCGCGAAGACAGTCCCCACAAGCTCATCGCCAACGAGCCGGGGCAGCGAACTAAATACAGGAATCCAGCTCGCCGCGTTCGTCGAGGCAGCTGCATGTGGGGGCGACCAAGTGCTGCAGCTGCGGATCCTGCTTCCCAAGCAGAACTAGCGCCGACTTCCTCAAGAGAGAGAACGCTCACCGCATCACCAATGTACTGCAGCAGCGAACAGCGTGGTGGACACACTGCAGCTTTTGGAATGCACCGAGCCTTCGGGCGAAGCGCTACGGAAACTGCGGGTCGTGTGCACGCCCTTGTCCGCGCCGATTTCCTTGGAGCCTCAGTCGGTTGTGAGCTTGTCCGCGCCCAGATGGCGAAATAACCTAACCGGTTGGCGCAGGCTGGCCCATATGCAAGTTCGCTTTTCACGCAAAGCGAATGCGCATGGACTCGTGGCGCTGCTGAGCAGCTCACATACGCACAAAGCGAGACCAGCCTGACGGTCACTGCACCTCAAGCTGCCAGCACCACTGGCTTCCTGTTGCGCACCTGAATCCCCTGTCTTTCCTGCAGCTGACACGAGGTCTTCTAGCCTTTTCCACAACATCTGGTTGGGCGTCGCGCAGGACCGTGCTGCAGCAGTTGCGCGCCTCGAGGATCACGCAGGGGCTGCAAAAGTGCAGAGTGCCGACACTTTTGACACCCTCCCAGTGAATGCTTTTATGGCTCAGGAGATATGCGAGCTGGGCAAACATCTGCTGCTGACCCTGAATCTATACCTGCTCAATCAGCGCCTTCAACGGAACTCTCTCCACATCCCCCGCCTCCCAGCAGCCAGCTACCGAGGCCTCTGCAACAATGTCGTGGCCGCAGTCGAACCTGCGCCACCGCTCATTATGCAGATCCTAGAGCTTTTCACTGGCAAAATGTGTGAGCACGCGGAGCAGGTGGGCGATAAAAATTTGAATGCAGTTGCACAGCTGTATGCAGCAGACGTGAACCAGTATGAACACGACAGGCTGAATCCAGTCACGCAGCCATTCTCCGACGAAGTGGATGAAGACGCCAAGAGAAAGAGCGTGTGTGCTCCCCCGCGATCGCAGGAAAGACACCTGTCATTCCTGTGGGGTCCGTCCGAGGTCAAATTCGTCCTATGGAGAGCGTCCAAGCCGTGCAGCGACAACGATGGTGGCGACGAGTACGACGAGGAGTACTGCGCGCCGACCCAGAAGGATGATTCTCCTCCTCTGAAAGTGCAGGCCTTGTTGAATTACAGGAAAGAGTCGAACAATCAGAAAATGGCGAAAGAGAGCAAAATTGACAAGACACCGCCGCTATCGCCTAAAGCTATAACCAACGAGACTACGTCAGACTGTCAGCTGGCATTGTTACACAGAGCAATCCGGAAGACAGTGACGACGCGAGCATGTTCCCAGCCCAACACTTGCCGTCCCTTCTCGATATGGCCAGATTGATCGGCTCGCCAGTCGTCAAAAGCGGCAGAAAAATGTCGAACAAGCCACAGAGGAGGAGAATGAGCCTCAAGGAACCCACATGCGAGACGTTCCTAGAATTTCCCAGTGAGGAGAGGGGTGCTGAGGCTGAATGGATGCAGCAGCTGCACCGGGAAACCGGCCTGTAGCCAATGGTATCCAAGGAACTAACTTACATCTAACAAACCGACGACGACAAACATATGGGCTCAAGTTCTTCGGAATCCTTTCTTGCTGAGGCCGAGGTGAGGGACGCTGAAACGACCAACGACCACACATTCATGGTCACCATTTACGGCCAACCAAAGGTACCTCTGGAGCCACAAGAAAGCACTGGCGCAAGTGAAAGAAGCGTGACTGCTAAAGACGGCGACGCTCCTCTAATGCATGTGAGCGAGGTTACGGACGTTGACACAACTGCTACTGGGAACGAAGATAGTACTGCTGAAAGTTCTACTTTCAAAGAAGGAAAAGAGGCTGCTGAAGCCTGTACAAGCAGCGAAACGCCGGCAGACGCAGGCAAGTCGTCTCGCGCTCGGACACCCTTTGAACAAGGTTGCAGCCATGAGGGGAACCGCCTTGAAAAAGACGGACAAGCAAACATCGCATCCCATTCGGCAAATGCATATTAGTAGCGTGGCGGTAATATGGCCGGAGATAACGCCTAACGCGACAGGCGCAACTATCGCAGGTGGTGCGGATGCGACCATCTGGTTCTGTCTCTTCTGCATCATGAACTTCGTAGAAATACTGTATATTTTCCCTGATACATGGAGTGTTGGATGAGGTGACAGAAAATGGACGTGGAACGTTGAGGAAGCCTTGATGACACCGTGGGCTGTGGGCGCAATCGTTTCGATCGCAAACAGTTTGTCCATTCATGAAAGATATATATAACGGCTCCACAGCCACCGTAGTCCTCCATAAAACCTTTATATGCATCTAACTCTAAGTACACGGGTGTCTTCGCATTTAGTCCTCATCTACGAATAAAAGGCAAAGCCACTTGCCACGTACAGGCGATCTATTTGCCCACAATAGTTTAGTGAAATATGTGCAGAACTAACGCACATGAAAGATATCTATAGCGGCTCCACAGCCACCGTAGTCCTCCATAAAGCAAGCAAGAAAATCCCAATAAAGAAAGCCGTCAGGCAGGGAGATACAATATCTCCGATGCTATTCACAGCGTGTTTACAGGAGGTATTCAGAGACCTGGATTGGGAAGACTTGGGGATAAAAGTTAATGGAGAATACGTTAGTAACTTGCGATTCGCTGATGATATTGCCTTGCTTAGTAACTCAGGGGACCAATTGCAATGCATGCTCACTGACCTGGAGAGGCAAAGCAGAAGAGTGGGTCTAAAAATTAATCAGCAGAAAACTAAAGTAATGCTTAACAGTCTCGGAAGAGAACAGCAATTCACAATAGGAAGCGAGGCACTGTAAGTCGTAAGGGAATACATCTACATAGGGCAGGTAGTGACGGCGGATCCGGATCATGAGACGGAAATAATCAGAAGAATAAGAATGGGCTGGGGTGCGTTTGGCAGGCATTCTCAGATCATGAACAGCAGGTTGCCATTATCCCTGAAGAGAAAAGTATATAACAGCTGTGTCTTACCAGTACTCACCTACGGGGCAGAAACCTGGAGGTTTACGAAAAGGGTTCTACAACGCAACGAGCTACGGAAAGAAGAATGATAGGTGTAACGTTAATGGATAAGAAAACAGCAGATTGAGTGAGGGAACAAACGCGAGTTAATGACATCTTAGTTGAAATCAAGAAAAAGAAATGGGCATGCACAGGACATGTAATGAGCAGGGAAGATAACCGATGGTCACTAAGGGTTACGGACTGGATCCTAAGGGAAGGGAAGCGTAGCAGGGGGCGGCAGAAACTTAGGTGGGCGGATGAGATTAAGAAGTTTGCAGGCACGGCATGGCCACAATTTGTACACCACCGGGGTTGTTGGAGAAGTATGGGAGAGGCCTTTGCCCTGCAGTGGGCGTAACCAGTCTGATGATGATGATGATGATGATGATGATGATAATAAGTTCACAAGAACCTGTAATACGTTAGTGAACTCACCGGGTTCAATTCAGTAAAGCGACTACATTTGGCGCGCAGGTATCGGAGATTTCTTTTTTGCCCTACGCGTAGCCCGCCGAAAGCACGACACGTTAGCGTATCGTTGGCATCATCGTTGTACGCCGTACAAGGCACTCCCGCTAAATCACTGAAGAACATGTTCTTATGTCGTTCAGCAATATTTCCGCACCAAGTGCCATAAAGCAAAAATGTGGATATTCAGCGCATATGCTGAAGAGAGAGAGGGGTGAGAGAGAAAAAAACATTTATTTCTAATGAGATGGGGTGACTTCCTCGTAGGGTTGGAATCTCGGTCAAGTGAAGCATTCTTGAAAGGGTTTAATGAATGCCTTACTGCTTAATTTTACGACTATAAATGTATTTATGTTAATCCAGTGCAACGTGTAGTTTCAAGAAGTGATTCTATATATGAACATCACAGCTTCCTTAAGTTAAAAGCTGACGAAGGATATGTAATTAATCACTTGTAATCAGTCATAGTTCTTGTAGTTGTGTAATTGTACGGCTGATGTTCTTACTCCGTAATGTTTAATAGTTATGGTTGAAATATGCCGACCCAGATGCCCAAGTTGTTTACCTGCTTGGGCCACTCGGTATGACCTCTTGGCTGTGACGCCGTCATTTTCTTTAGACCTTCGCCATTGCAGCTTCATCGTTTTACTCTCATCATGCCGCGGTCGTCACGCCATCTACCCCGACCCAGTGACCCAACTTGTCCAGTAGCTTGGGCCACTAGGTATGGGCTTGTAGTCATGATGCCGTCGTGGCCGTCATGCCAGCTTTGTGATCCCCACTCGTCATGCCGTCGTCGTCCCGCCATCGTCGCAATCCAGTCACCATGCCTTCGATCTCACACTGCCGTAGTGATGGTGTCTTGTTAGTACAATGCCAGTTTCGTCATCTGTCTCTCGTAACGCCATTTTCATCACGCCATCTTGGTCGTGGCATCGTCGTAATTCTCGCTTCTTCATCCGGTAATCGTCATACCATCGTCGCCAAGCCATCGTCGCCATACAGACCACGTAATCTCATGGTCCTGATTTTGTCGTTGTCGCGTTGTCCTAGTTATGTAATCGCCAAATTTTAAGAGTCGACATCTTATTGTCGTCATGCTGTCGTTGTTACACTCCATTGTCGCTCCATTTAATTCACTCCTTCTTCATCATTACGTCCTCACTGCGCACAGTCGTGGCGAAATGACTTCTCCCGCAATTTATTTTTAGAAAACGCAGAACAAATGCGCACCCTGTGCTATACTTTCTTGCTCAAAATAGCGTCAACATTCGAGAACACTGTGTATAGTTTTTAAGACTCCTGTAGCCTAAATGATTTGGAAAAGCTGAAATAAGCCTAAATCTGCGAACTCGCGAATGTGGCAGTGTTTAGTTCTGGCATCGCTACAACACGAATATATTCGACGTGCACACATTCAGATTACTACGCCAGTTCCCCTACATTAGATTGGCTGACGTGGAAGAGTGAGTGAGTGAGTGAGTGAGTGAGTGAGTGAGTGAGTGAGTGAGTGAGTGAGTGAGTGAGTGAGTGAGTGAGTGAGTGAGTGAGTGAGTGAGTGAGTGAGTGAGTGAGTGAGTGAGTGAGTGAGTGAGTGAGTGAGTGAGTGAGTGAGTGAGTGAGTGAGTGAGAACTTCACTGAGTTCTAGTAATTGTGTTTTTCTTCGGCTGGGGCGGATTCTTCAGGGGAGTCTTCCACTGTGTGTCTTCCCCGGAGGTCTTCACCCACTGCTTCGTCCGTCCTCTATGACAATTGTCGGCTGCCCACAGTCCAGGAATCCGCTGCCCTCTGCTGTCCGTCGTTCAAGCCGCATTAGACCTAGCTGGAGCAACTACTCAAAGATGCAATGTGGAAATTTACACCTTTTACTAACAGAATACACTACTTTGCAAGCTATCGTTCTTGGAAGCGGTTGGACTTTATTTCACACTAGATGAAAAATGCTGCGCCAGAACAAAAGCACAAGTGTTCAGGCTTAGGTACACGCGTCAGCGTCTACGACTCCGCCTATCTAGGGCGTCGCTCACAGGATGAGAAGCACTTCCAAAAACTCATCCACTCTAATGGGAACGCTGGACCGACATTACGTGAAATGACGCTTGCGTTTTCTATTATCTCCCATATTAGCTGCCAGGCTCATCAATTGCTCTGGCTAACACTTTGATGGCTACGTTTGGTACATGTCCACAAATAGCTTATAGCAATTGACGCAAACAGCAAATTGGCTATAACCGCTGCTGTATGCCTCTTTTGCTAGAACATATCACGCATCACCTGAAAGCTTTTTTGAAGACGCAGGCATAATGGGCATGTCTTATGGGCACCGCTTGATATAGTTATATCAATGCAAGTCCCTTCCACCATTTAGGCGCATTTGGCTCATGTGTGTTTCTTACTCATCTCATTGGGTCTTATGTGACGAAGCCGGAATTTGACTGTTGTGTGCCTATGCGTGTATTATTTCATATTTGTACATTCTTCATCTGTACGCGCCTGCCTATCTCCGACTGCATCTCAGTTTCGTGTACGCGTATGCGTGTATTTTTCATAGCCTTTCCTGATAGCATGAAGATGAGCAAAACGAGAACAAGGTGAAAGCCGGAGCCAACGTTTCCTCTTGTCGAAACGTCGGCTCCTGCTTTCACCTTGTTCTCCTTTTGCTCATCGTCCTGAATTTCGACCTCCCGCCTTCCCCGTGTTTTTGCAGATAGCATGAAGCTTATAGGTAAATTAAGGCTCATTTATAGCTTTGCGTTTGAATTCATGAAAAATAATTTTCTTCTACGTTTTCTTTTTGCTTTCTCTTCTTTTTCGTGATCTTCATTGTCTGATGCAAAAAGGGAACTAAACTTTGGACTAAATATATTCCGCTGCTGTTTTGACGACCAGCATCAGCAAAGCAATATTCTTATCGTCTACATAGCTCTTATGTCCACTTTTTATCTTTCCCCAGCAGAGAGAACAAGGTTAGGAATCTTGTGTCGAGGTATCTGCCTTTTCATAAACTTTACTTGCATTGCTCCACTCTTGTCTATCGATTTCAACTTATCATTCGTAAAGGCTGTATCACACCGGCTTCACGCAACATCTGTGAAACCGCCCATCGTTTTTCTGCAGTTTGCAACGAACTGCGAAAAGAAAGTTAGGCGCTGTGGCCATGTCATCAGGGAATGGCCATGGATTACAAGTGATGCTGATGTAAAGTAGTATTGCGCACGCAGGTTTGTCGTGTCCCATGGCGCCTATTCAGAGTGAACGACTGTCAGAGGTTACGAACCATTAGCCTTCCTCATTTGTCACATCTAGTACGCTACCAACGACGATGGAAACCAGACATTGCATGCAAATGATTCTGTATACATCGTCTGATATGGTCCTTTGAAGTAATTGCCACCTATTGTGACACACTGCGTGCCTATCATCGAGGCAAGTCGTGCTCCCCCCTCTCCCCTCGTTCTTCTGACGTGTTTGCCCTTGTGACAACCTGAAAAATTCCACGAAAATGCCAATCCCTTTACGTGGGTCGAACTGCGAAGTCCGGGGGCACAGAGCACCACGACGACTCTACTGACAGCCTGGGTGGTATGCAGCTTGGACTTCCCCCCCGACGGAAGAGGAAGGCATCAGCATCCGCCTGTCTCGTTCCTGCCGACGATGGCTTGCACAAGTGATTTAAGACAAAACGAGCCCATTGTTAGAAGAGAGAGTC
Organism: Dermacentor variabilis; assembly: GCF_050947875.1. NCBI lineage: Eukaryota > Metazoa > Arthropoda > Arachnida > Ixodida > Ixodidae > Dermacentor > Dermacentor variabilis. Next base: position 55,978,743 of record NW_027460280.1, on the reverse strand, counting down.
GCCACCGGCCACCCCGTCGGTCTGGGGTGCTCTCCAGAAATGCAAACTCTATGCTATTTTCTGCTATATCTGTACATAATCTATGAAGCTTTTCGTCTCTTCTTCGTCTGCTGCAAGAGTCCGTCTCTCGTCCTCCACGCCGATATGCAGTACACCGCAGAGCGAAATGAAGCTCTCAGTTTTAACTCTCTTCTAGCAAAAATAGCCGTAACACTAATCTGAGACGTTGGTATGCTATGTATATTTTCTTTTCTTCAATTCGAACAGACGTTTTGCAAATCGCAGGTAGCATGTAGCGCCAGTGTGCCTTTTATGTTGATTAGCAGAAGGGGCGGTTATTATGAGCAAGTTGCTTGGTCGAGTAATCTTCAGCGTATGAGCAACCTAAAAGGGGCCTCTATTTTTGTACTTACAGATAGATCTTCAATAAATGGTAGTTCGACACTCGATGTGCTTCTCTTTATAAATTGCTCCAATAAAAAATCAATCTTTAGTAATTATGAAATTAAATAGATTTTAATCAATTATGTTGCATGAAAAATAAATTTCTTTCTTAACTCGTCAGTACGATAGGACCCGTCAAGTGGCTGTACGATGATGTGCATATATGAACAGGGGAAGCTTCACTAAACGTCAGATCCTAGAGCACTCCTGCATGTTTCTTTGGGTGCCTTAGATTGTCCTTGGGTTCAAAAATCACCGCACCACAACTGCAATTGAAAGTTACGGGGTGCGGAAAAACATAAGGAGAAACAAATAAAACGCCGAATAGGCAGGCACATATTTAGCAAAGGTACTGCAATAGCACAACAATGAGAGGCAAAGCACATATACGGAAGCAGGAACAAATTATGAGAAGACAGGAGAGGAGTGCAGCTATGGAAAGACTACTGAGAAAAAAGTGGGAAGCTCTGAACAGAAGGAAGATAACACATTTTGAAAGATATAAGGATGGAGCAAGTGACAGTGCATTCCGTGGAGAGGTGGGTGTCTGCTGAAATAGGCGGCAAGGCGGAAGCTGATACTGAACCTGATATACTCATCTGCAAAAGCCACAATGAGACAGAAGCTAGTAGAACCGAACATAAAATAATTCCATGAATGATTTTGCACAAACATAGGACGTCCGTTCGATTACTTCTGCCGCAAAGTGACGCAGGTGTATACGATGATTACTCATACATGAAAAGTTGTAAGTGCATGAAGTCAAGAAACGATGTTTATATATGAACTCAGGAACTTTTCCCGAACACGCTACATTAAAAGGCTATTCGAATTTCTTGCGCCATTCCACACCACTGCGAAAAATTCAAGAAAGGGGATATATATATTAAGAGGTACGATGAAACTACCAAAATAGTCCCAGATTATCTGTTTTAAACCATCATTTAGCGATGTGGATCTCATTGGTAACGTAAGTGACAAGTGAAGAGACCACACTAAAACAAAAATTCAATCTACGCAGCGCATAACCCATACATTGCTACCCAACTAAACTGCTCACGCGACAGTAACAAAACTTGCACATTCTCGCGAAGAGCGCAGCAGTAACAGCGACAGGTAGGTCTTTACTACGCGCTTTATTACGCGCGATTTGGTCGCACGCTAGTAATTGCTAAAAGTATTCCAAGTAAGGCGCCAATCTGGTAAAAAACCCATGACAGTGCGCTTTCTTTCTTTAATGTTCCTATGTCTGTCTTGCCTTAAGGCTTATGCCTCTTTCACGCAAACAAAACGTCTGACAACACGGCATCTGACCAGCACAGTCGATTGTGACGCTGCACGTGCGCCCAAGATCTCGTCAGACATTCAACGCGGTCTTTCTTGCTCGTTAGCTTAATTCTTTGCGTGTATGTTTCTTTCTGTTTTTTTATCATGCGCTAATGCAAAAATATTATTAGTCCTCAAGCAACAAGCACACAAATGACAAATTCTACAACGACATCACACAAAATACCGAATCAGCAGTTTGCGAAGCATCTTCTTTTTCCTTACTTCTTCACAGCCAAACACGCGGCGTTACACGATGAGAAAGAAGCGCTTCCGCGTGTCCTCGTGCAGCTGATGCTCGTTCATCGAATCGCCATTTTCCAGCGGCAGAAATCGTTCGAGACGGACAAGAAGTTCTCCCTATTTGTCTGGTGTCGCACGGCAACACTACCGACGGAAACCAACATGGCCATGGCCAGAGGATCCTCAACGCCGGAACACCGCCGAATGGCAAGACGCACCGGCGTTGCCGAAGCCGCCGACCAGATGCACGAGCAACGGAAACGTCCAACGCGCATTCGTGTCAAGCCGGGAGAACCTGGAGCTCCTACGCTGGGTCCTGTCCCGCCGCTACCTGTGCAGAACCACCGAAGGCTGCCTCGGAACTCCAGACAACGGAAGACATCCCCGTTGGCGCAGAAACATCGACGTGGCGCAGACCAACTAGCAACGGGAATCCAGTTCACCGCCTTCATCGAGGCCTCTGCACGTGAGGACGACCAGCTACTGCAGCTGTGGATTCTGCTTCTGAAGCCGAATGAGCGGCAGCTTCCTCGACAGCGAAAGCGCTCTCTTTATCACCAAAGCACTGAAGCACCGAACAGCATCCTGGACACAATGCAGCTTTTCGAACGCGCCGAGCCGGCCGAAGATTTACCGCCACCCTTAAGACAGGCATGTTGTTTTCGTGTTTCTCAGTCACGTGCTTTCTCTGTCACGATGAGGGCATATGAAAATCGAGGTGCCGCCGTGGTTCACGTTCTCCCGGGCGGCCGTGCTACAGTCGAGCGCCCTGCTGCCTTGGAAAATGAGTTACGCCAACGGGCTCTTAGGCGCAAGTACATCTGCGAAATAGCCGAGGCTTCGAGGGAGGAGACGCGCCTGAAAGCTCACATCGCCTACTCCAAGGCAGTTGCGACAAACAAAGACAACCTGGTGACACTGAATACACACGGTGACATTGGCGATCTGAGGGATGAACACAGCAAGCAGCACCCGGATACTGGTGTCGTGGTCATCAGAGAAGCCAAGCCTGCCAATAGAGAGAAGCTGGGCCGTTCGAACGTGGGAAGTAGCCTTCGTCGTAGAGGCTTTGTTTATCAGGAAGAGCTCACGACGGTCCATTGGTATATTAGCGTACTCGCCCGTAGAATCTTCCATAGAATACTTAACTGAACCTATACGATGCAATAAAATAACAATAGAATGTGACTCGCCGGTCTCGCTCATGTCTTTTTCTGCTTAAAGCGTAGTTCGCAGTAAGTTTGACACACTAAGCTATGGATGAAACCATCGTTTCATCCATAGCAACCAGCACCAGGGCCGCTCATTCAGTGGCGCGCACTGAAAAGCACAATTTCAAGCCGTAGAGCAAAATATCCGTACAAATATTAAATAAAAAGCTCGATTGCTCCAAATTTTACCTTCACCACTTATTCGTTCTTTCCTGCAATTATCTCAGCGTGCAATCACGAAATTCCTGGCGCATCCCTTATAAGTGGGTATGTGCCATATTTTGAAGGCTCGTCATCCTCATAATATAATCAGCATTATCATCCACATGATGAATAGATGGATGTTTCACGAACAGGCTTTAATAACGGGTACGGTACCAATAGCAAACCGCCATAATAACAATATATCTAATATTGTTGTATGTTTATATAAATATGCGGTCAATGATTATCGGCGACACTAAGAACAAATTCGCCAATATCGCAGCAACGCTGTTAATGGGACTCAAAGAGCTCTGAAACACTATATGGGTGTTCTCACCTTGTCATGAAAAAAAATATAGATCATTCAGCCAGCTTATATGTAAGGGAAACAGGCAAATATTGCAGGTGCATTGCAGTCGCATTTTCAGGTGTGTTGATTAGTTAAATGCGAAGTGAAACTTGCTAAGCCCTCGTTTTCCACATGTTGAGAGGCGTTATAAGAAAATGCTCAGAAATTTTGCCGAGTGGCCTGCACGAACCTAAGACGCTTCTAGGGTTATACTTCCACAAAACCGACGTCTTGCAATGCGTAATCTGGAGGGAAAATTTCAACTGCGTAGTCTATAAACAGCCTTTGCGACAATTTACTTACTCGAGATTTGCAAAGCTCTACAAGCCTATTATACGAAATTCCTTATAGCTTTACCTAATCTCCTGGAAGAACGTAACGCACCTCCAAGTTGCATTTTAAGGTAAGGAGGAATTCTTATGAAGGATGTGTGGGCGAAATATGAAGAAAATACGTTAAAGATGGGTTTTGCCAAAAGTTCTCAAATCATATCTTCGGAACTCTTTTACGGCCGTTATCCGCAATAAGTTTTAGTCGTAGGGGAACTGTACCTGACACTGCGTTCATATTCGATAGAATTGCGGGTGATGCTGGTGGTGATGTGTGGATAAATTTGAACGTTATCGGTATCACAATATTGTAGCAAATATTTACGGAATACGCGTTTTCTACCAAATTTCATGCGTGTTAGGAGGTCTACTGCATGTTTACCCGGAGTGTTCGGTGAAGTACCGAGGCAAGTTATATAAGTTTTCCGGAGATAAGAGGCAGGCAATGGCTGATGTGTAGGAGAGGATAAGATCTGTGGAATAAATGAGGTCTTCGTAGTAAACTTATGCACTCAATTGCTCCCTAACATTAACAGTGTGTTATCAATGGCGCAGAATTTGGCCGACTTTCCTGTAGAAGAACCCTATATATCTGCTACCAAGGCGATAATAATAATAAAAAAAATGAGAGAACGCCACCAGTAGAGTGCATGTGCTTTTAGTTTTCTGCGTATAAAATACAGCCTGTTGCCACAATTTTCCTTCGCGAACTGTTTGAAAGCGTTATACGGCCGTTATCCGCTCTGCTTCACAGCGTCCCTAAAGAACACTACGTCACATAAAGTTTATATTTGATGATAATGGTTGCATGTTAAATTTAATGCTGGGCGAAACGTTTATCGTTTAAATATGAACTTTGCAAGTGTAATAAGATTATTTATTATAAGGCACTAGGCACAGTCTAGTCGCACTGGCAGTAGGCGAACGCTGATCGCGCGCACAGCCGACACAAGAGCGCCTTCTTCGTCTTACTCTTCACCACAATGGCCCCCGGGAGAGAAGAGGAGCCATCCTGGCGACTTACGGCGTAGGGAGGATGAGGGGGTCATAGTACGGCTTAAGTCGGCTGACATGAACCGTGTCACGCCCGCGATGCCTATGGTCGGGTGAAGGTGTCACGGGTTCTACAACATAGGTGACAGTGGAAATACGGCCTATGACGCGGTAGGGGCCATCATAGCGTGCAAGGAGTTTGGTCGAAAGGCCAGGGCTGTGAGGCGGCACCCACAACAAAACAAGGGAACCAGTCGGGAAAACTGGTGCAAGCGCGCCACTGTCACGCCGCAGCTTTTGACGACCTTGAGCAGCGGTCGTAAGGGTTCGCGCGAGCTGCCTACAGTCCTCGGCGGATTTGGCGGCTTCAGACACAGGCGTGCATTCGGAAGCGTCGGGTCGGTATGGGAGCATTGTGTCCATAGGACACGAGAGCTCTCGTCCATAAAGCAGAAAAAAGGGCGAAAAGCCAGTGGTAGCTTGTGTGGCCGTGGCTTGACAGAGCGGTGAACCACTCTGTCAAGCCACATGACATGACAGCCTCCAAGCTCACTATTGTGTCCGATACGGACATACCACCCGACATGTGTGTGCTTGTGCCCGTCTCTTACTCTACCGCGCCAGACGCTACAGTACTTTTTACACCGTCGCCGATTTTTCTACGTGGCCAGGCCCTCCCTCTCCCATTTGCCGTCCTCACCACTGTGTCTGGATTATCCTCACTGCTCGTGTGTAACCCGTCTCACTACCATGTGACCTTACTGCGCGGCGAGTCACTCGGTCGTGTTCAGCCCCTTGACCTTCTTCACATTCTCGATGTTTCCGACGACACGGCCTGTTATGAACTCGACGCCCTCACTTCTCCCGTGCCGTGCACACCATCATCATCATTGTCGTCGTCGTCGTCGTCAGACGTTCTCGAATCTGTCTAGACGCCGATCTGCCGCCTCCATAACGCCAGCAAGTCCTCGCGCTTCTTCAGAATTTTCGCTCGTCGTTTGACTGTGACCAACTATCTCTGGGGCGTACGGCAACCGTCACTCACAGCGTACACACTAGTTCCCATCCTCCTTTACGCCAGCGACCATACCGCGTGTCGGCAGCCGAGCGACAGTTCATTAACGAGCAGGTCGACGACATGCTGCCCCGTGGCGTCATTCGCCCTTCCCAACGAGCTTCCCAATACCTTAATGAGCTCTTCTTGAACACTTTTCTTTCTTTTTTTACATGACACACTAAGTAGTATTAGTGTGAGTAAAGCCGTAAATAAATCGTGTATTTTAGCAGAAAGCAGCAAAGGACATGCATGTTGGGGACGAAGTCCATTCCACTGGCACGTAAAGAAGACGTCCGGATATTTGCAAAGTAGGAATAAACATCATCAGAACAACGGTGTCAATGTTTTAAGTCCTAACTGTACTCTACATTGTGTAATGGTTGGCGTCGCAAGAACACCTGGAGCTTTCTCCAAGTGACTGCTTCTACCAATACCTGATGCGATGCTTGCGTCATCTGTTGCAGGCGTCACCATATTGTCTATAACCATCATTAATATTTCTAAAAAAGTAAGAATTATCCAGAAAGCTGTACTTGTCCCCAGCGTGGATCGGCTCTCGTGTCGGTGACGTGTAATCCGTCAAGCTGCCGTTGTTGTCACTGTCGTGCCTTCATCGTCGGCCTTGTTGATGAAGTGGCTGTGGCGCTGTGGTGCCGTCGCCGTTGCACTGGTGTAGTTGCCGTCCCTTCATGAACTGAATTGAATTCTGGGGTTTTTCCCGCCAAAACCACGATTACGGCGCACGCGGTAATGGACGACTCCGCGTTGATTTTGACCACCAGGGGATCTTTAAGGTGCCCGCAATGCACGGGCCCGCGGGCGTTTTTGCCTTTCGCCCCTATCGCAATGCGGCCACCACTGACGGGATTTCAGCACGGTAGCTCCTGCTTAGCAGCACAACACCCCAGCTGCTAAGCCACAGCGGCAGCTGACGACTCTTCATCGTCGCCGTCGATATTCGTAGTTGCAGCTTCCCTTGTCATACTTTCTTTCTTTCATTCTTTCTTCGTTTCCTTTTGTTTTTGCGTATGTGAACAACACCGCACTTTATGACACTGGTAGACCCGCACTGCACGCACGCCTGGTGATCTCTCGGGGGAGAGGTACAGCCCAGATTGGTAGCACCGCGAGTCAAAAGGGATAGATGACGTTCCTCTTTTTGCAAAAACTAAAAAGCAAACGAAGACATAAACAAAAATTACAAAAACGAGAAAGGACACGTCGCTAGAAGCGACGCGTGATTAGGTTGCTACCAAAATTCCTAGCATCGCGCGAAAGGCCGAGCACTGTAGCAATAAAAAATATTAGACATTTACACAAAATAAGGTTCGTAGTTTTATAGGCCGTACATCTTTCATTAAATGTTGGATTTTTTAAGATTAGATAACCAAGCATGAAGTCACGCATGCACAGGCAAACATGTTGTCGAGCAAGCCACTCAGTAGGAGGAGGAGACTCAAGAAACCCACTTCCAAAACTGTCCCACAACTTCCCGGTCAGGAGAGTGCTGCAGGGGCAGAATGGATGCAGCGGCGGCAGCTGGAAGCCTCCTCGCAGGCACACGCAACAAAAACGCTATTTTAGATCAAAAAGCCGACGACTAGAAAGATATGGGTTCCAGTTCCTCCGGATAGTTCTCTAGTTGAGCCCTTTGTGAGTCAGGCTAAACAAGCCAGCCAGCATTCATGCATCGTACCTGTGGAGCAGAAAGAAAGCATGAATGCTAATGAAAAAGGCGTGACTGCTGAAGACGGCGAGAGGCACTTACTTCATATGGGCGATATTGCAGACCTTGACACAACTGCTACTGATAACGAAGATAGTGCTTCTCAAGATTCTGCTGTGAAAGATGGAAATGAGGCCGCTGAAACCTGCCGAAGCAGCGAAATGTTGGCAGACGCTTGCATCTCATCTGGCGCTGGAATAGCTTGTAAACAAGCTTGCTGCTGAGAGGAAGACACTCTTGGAAAATACGGACCGGCCAGCATCCCATCGTCGTGGCCAAATGCAGTAGTGCCAAATATGTTTGATGATTTTTTGCGCGCACTCTGCACGCATATAATGATGATGATGATGATGATGGCCTCATGTTATGGCTCATACCCACACTGGGGGATTGGCCAAGAATTGGGTGCTGAAACGTTCACCTATTCTTTTGAAGTGCCACTTATTCGATGAGAAAAAAAAATTTAACGAAAGAGAGATAAGAAAACATACAAAAACAAACAAAATGCAAGAGAAAGTTAAAAAGTTATTCGTTTTGTTGACTGGATGTAACTGCAAACGGCATCAAAAACGTCCCTGTGGCTGCCCCCTATAACTGACGCACCGAAAGATAGTATAATGTCTGGTAATAACATTAACCCTAATTTTGCGAACGGAAGTTCTAGAGGTCTTTTTCTTAACAATTTGTATCGTCCGACATACCAAAAAATAATGATCTAGTGATTCTGTTTCTTGGCAGTATGGACACGGAGGTGACAGCGTCAGACCAGTCCTGTGTAAATATAGGTTTAATGGAGGGACACGGCAGCGTAATCTCGTGATTGCTACTTCTGATTTTCTTGATGGACACCACTGGATTTTCCACGGAAATTTGAGGTGCTGATATTCTGTCCATGTTGTTATTGGTTCACTGATATATATCCAGTGCTGCTTCGACGTCGTCGTCGATCCTGCCATCGTCGCTGTTTACGCTGATCTGCGCACTAGGCGAATGAAATGGAACTGAATACCCTCCCTCCAACAGTGACGTGTGGATCCTGCTTCTCAACTTGGCGAATTTGGAGAGAAAAGGGCAGGCACTGCATTTTTAAGGCGAAGCTTTCTATGTCTCACTGATTCGTCCGTGAGCGCCGAAAACCAGCTGCAGGAAAGCCAAATTAAGGGCCGTTTATTGTCCGACGTAACGCCCAGCGCGCGCACGCTACGTCACGTCGCCGGAAACGACCCCTCTATAGTCGGGCGCACCGGCGCAGCCAACGTAACCGGCGGCTTCCGACGCAACCCGACGGGCCCGGCGCCGATATGGCTCCTGAGCCATTCGCTCGTCGGAGTCGGCGGAACTCTCGCACCACAGTGCATTGCGCGCGAAGAAAAAAGCGCCAACACAACTCCGCAGACGGCTTTTGCGGACGTCGCGCGACTTGGCGAACGTTCTGCGCATGCTCCGAAGATAGCAGCCGACGGCGCGCGCGTTGTAAGCAATGGCATCTCGGCTGGCGCAGCGTGACTGACCGCGAACGACGCTCGCCCGCGCGCTGATAACGTCGGTCTATAAACGTGCCTTTACACACCTGTGTGGAACACCACAGTTTACATTTGCAGTACCGCACCAGCGTCCACTCGCAGGCCGGTCAGTGCCTGATAACGGCCCGAAACGACGAGCTGAGCACGAGTAGCGCATGCGCACAAAGTTCACTGGAACCGCAAGCTACGTCTGCTAGGCATGACACCACCTCTGTCGCGATTACCTGAGCTGCCCTCCTTGTCGGAGACAGCAAGTGCGCAGGAACACGGGCTGGTCTTATGATCTGGAAAAAAAATCAAAGCCGCTTCCTTAAAGAAACATGGTTGAACATCGCACTACTCAGACAAACTGTTTTTCTTTATATGGGTTTTAGGTGCCAAAACCGCATTCTGAATATGAGGCACGCCGTAGAGGAGCACTCCGGAAATTTCGACCATCTGGTGTTCTTTAACGTGCACCTAAATATAAATACACGGGTGTTTTCGCATTTCGCCCCCATCGCTATATGGCCGCCGTGCAGACAAACTGTGTACATCTGCATTGCATTACGCGCGTCACGCAATGCATTCCCGGCCGTAACCATGGGTAGGCCATGGGTGCAGCCACGGCAAAAGAAGAGGCTGCCGGACGCGAACGTAAGCGCGAACGCGATCGTACCCGTAAGGCCGATCCCGTGTATCGGCAACTGCATGCAGAAGGCATGTGGGAGACGCTTCTGCAGTCGAGACAAGGCAAATATACCTGGTAGCGAAGCTTCCATAGAAACGCATACGTTCAAAACATGGCGGTTCATCAGCGGTTCATGGGGCTTAGCGCCATCTTTAGGAGAAGGAAACACTTCCGGTGGAAGAAAAAAAAAACAATGTGACGCCATATCCGGTAAAAACAGAAGTGACGTCATTTGGTTCTCAAAGGCACAAAATTTGTTTTCGTGGTCTGCCATTAGAGCTGTATAAATCGAAGGCACCGCCATTCGACTTGATGGGCGTTTCGAGCTTTCGGCGGGGAAAGCGATGCACGAAAAGCTCAGCCGTGTGGGTGTCGAAATCGCACACCTGAACACAACATACTTTCTTTGGAGGTCGACGAAAACTTTAGGTGCAAAGTGCTGGTTCTATCGTCGGACGCCAAGCCCGTTGGCCTGAGCAGTCGCACGAAAGAAACTGAAGTAAGCAATTATCTGGCGGTCGTCACTCACTATTTTTGACTGAACAGGTTGAGGCAGCATGAAGCTATCCGTGTCACCAAATTCAGACAAACGTCCAAAGGAAAAGAGCAGAACTTGTTAGAGGCGCGTATTGTAACAGGTGAACTTTGCGAGAGCGCCTTTCTGAACACTTCAAGAGCTACATTGCTTTGCAAACGATAGCTGCGTCAACTCTTACAATGGACGCTGAAAAACTGGTATTTATAGATAATGACAAAATAAAATAGATTTGTCTTTTCTTTACTCGTCACGCATATATAAAATTGATAAGGAATCTTATTTTCGTTGAGTGAATCTAACTGTGTCTCGTTTCAATGAAAGAAAACGCTCTTTTCTGTCCCGATGTTTGTTCCCTCCAAACATAGTCGCGCTTCTATCGCTGCTCCCATAACCATCCTTGCTGATGTCAGGGACAATTTGTTCTGACGCGCTTTTCGCCCGAAGCTTCGCGACCTATTGGGATCGACCTTGGTTGAGATGTCATCAGGTCTTGTGATGGTCAGCGTGTAGATCAGACCAATTACGTCTCGTTCTGATGCGGAAACGTTCCTGGCAGAAACTATGAAGACCTTGGCGTTGACGAAGCCACTGCACAGAAGCACGAGAAACGAGAACGTCTGACGCACCTTCGAGACGAGCGAAGAGAACCTGCAGCTTGTAGGCTGGCTCCTATTATGCAACTACCCTTGCGGAGTCGCCGAGAGCTACATCGGCGTTCTTGGCCGCGAAGACACTCCCCGCCAGCTCATCGCCAACGAGCCGGGGCAGCGCAACTAACTACAGGAATCCAGCTGGCCGCGTTCGTCGAGGCAGCTGTATGTGGGGGCGACCAAGTGCTGCAGCTGCGGATCCTGCTTCCCAAGCAGAATTAACGGCGACTTCCTCGAGAGCGAGAACGCACATCGCATCACCATTGTACTGCAGGAGCGAACAGCGTGGTGGACACACTGCAGCTTTTGGAATGCACCGAGCCATCGGGCGAAGCGCTACGGAAACTGCGAGTCGTGTGCACGCCCTTGTCCGCGCCGATTTCCTTGGAGCCTCAGTCGGTTGTGAGCTTGACCGCGCCCAGATGCTGAAATAACCTAACCGGTTGCCTCAGGCTGGCCCATATGCATGTTCGCTTTTCACGCAAAGCGAATGCGCATGGACTTGTGGCGCTGCTGAGCAGCTCACATGCGCACAAGGCGAGACCAGCCTGACGGTCACGGCACCTCAAGCTTCCAGCACCGCTGGCTTCCTGTTGCGCACCTGAATCCCCTGTCTTTCCTGCTGCTGACATCAGGTCTTCTAGCCTTTTCCACAACATCTGGTTGGGCATCGCGCAGGACCGTGCTGCAGCAGTTGCGCGCCTCGAGGATCACGCAGGGGCTGCAAAAGTGCAGAATGGCGACACTTTTGACACCCTCCCAGTGATTGCTTTTATGGCTCAGGAGATATGCTAGCTGGGCAAACATCTGCTGCTGAGCCTGGATCTATACCTGCTCAATCAGCGCCTTCAACGGAACTCACTCCACATCCCCCACCTCCCAGTAACCAGCTACCTAGGCCTCTGCAATAATGTCGTGGCCGCAGTCGAACCTGCGCCACCGCTCATTATGCAGATCCTAGAGCTTTTCACTGGCAAAATGTCTGAGCACACGGAGCGGGTGGGCGATAAAAATTTGAATGCAGTTGCACAGCCGTATGCAGCAGACGTCAACCAGGATAAACACGACAGGCTGAATCCAGTCACGCAGCCATTCACCGATGAAGCGGATGAAGACGCCAAGAGAAAGAGCTTGTGTGCTCCCCAGCGATCGCAGGAAAGAGACCTGTCATTCCTGTGGGGTCCGTCCGAGGTCAAATTCCTCCTATGGAGAGCGTCCAAGCCGTGCAGCGGCAACGATGGTGGCGACGACTACGACGAGGAGTACTGCGCGCCGACCCAGAAGGATGATTCTCCTCCCCTGAAAGTGCATGCCTTGCTGAATTACAGGAAAGAGACGAACAATAAGAAAATGGCGGAAGACAGCAAAATTGACAAGACACCGCTGCTATCGCCTAAAGCTATAACCAACGAGACTACGTCAGACTGTCAGCTGGCATTGTTACAGAGAGCGATCCGGAAGACAATGACGACGCGAGCATGTTCCCAGCCCAACACTCCCCGTCCCTTCTCGATAGGGCCAGCTTGATCGGCTCGCCAGTCGTCAAAACCGGCAGAAAAATGTCGAACAGAGGTGGAAAATGAGCCTCAAGGAACCCACTTGCGACACGTTCCTAGAACTTCGCAGTGAGGAGAGGGGTGCTGAGCCCGAATGGATGCAGCAGCTACACTGGGAAACCTCCTCGCAGCCAAAGGTATCCAAGAAACTGACTTACATCTAACAAACCGACGACGACAAATATGTGGGCTCAAGTTCTTCGGAACCTTTTCTTGCTGAGGACGTGGTGAGGGACGCTGAAACGACCAACGACCACGCATTCATCGTAACCACTGCGGCCAACCAAATGTACCTGTGGAGCCACCAGAAAGCACTAGCGCAAATGAAAGAAGCGTGACTGCTAAAGACGGCGAGGCTCCCCTAATGCAAGTGAGCGAGGTTACGGACGTTAACACAACTGCTACTGAGAACGAAGATAGTACTGCTGAAAATTCTACTGTCAAATAAGGAAAAGAGGCTGCTGAATCCTGCACAAGCAGCGAAATGCCGCCAGACGCAGGCAAGTCGTCTTACGCTGGGACACCCTTTGAACAAGGTTGCAGCCGTGAGGGGAACCGTCTTGAAAAACACGGACAAGCAAACGTGGCATCCCATTCGGCAAAAGCATATTATTAGCGTGGCGGTAATACAGCCGGAGATAACGCCTAACGCGACAGGCGTAATTGTCGCAGGTGGTGCGGACGCGACCATCTGGTTCTGTCTCAACGGCATCATGAACTTCGTAGAACTACTGTATATTTTCCATGATACATCGACTGTTGGATGAGGCGACAGAAAATGGACCTGGAACGTTGAGGAAGCCTTGATGACACCGTGAGCTGTGGGCGCAGTTGTTTCGATCGCAAACAGTTTGTCCATTCAAATAAGTTCACAAGGACCTGTAATACATTAGTGAACTCGCCGGGTTCAATTCAAGAAAGCGACTTCATTTGGCGCGCAGGTTTCGGAGATTTTTTGGACCTAGGCGTAAGCCGCCGAAAGCACGACACTTTAGCGTATCGTTGGCATAATCGTTGTACGCCGTACAATGCACTCCCGCTAAATGACTTGCGCAAACTGAAGAACACGTTCTTATGTCATTCAGCAATATTTCCATACCAAGTGCTATAAAACAAAAATGTGGATAATCAGCGCATATGCTGGAGAGAGAGGGGGGTGAGAGAGAGAAAACATTTATTTCTAATGAGATGGGGTGACTTCCTCGTAGGGTTGGAATCTCGGTCAAGTGAAGCATCCTTGACGGGGTTTAATGAATGGCTTACTGCTTAATTTTACGACTATAATTGTATTTATGTTAATTCAGTGCAACGTGTAGTTTCAAGAAGTGATTCTATATATGGACATCACAGCTTCCTTAAGTTAAAAGCTGACGAAGGATATGTAATTAATCACTTGTAATCAGTCATAGTTCTTGTAGTTGTGTAATTGTACGGCTGATGTATTCACTCCGTAATGTTTGATAGTTATGGTTAAAATATGCCAACCCGGATGCCCAAGTTGTCTACCTGCTTGGGCCACTCGGTATGACCTCTTGACTGTGACGCCGTCATTTTCTTTAGACCTTCGCCATTGCAGCTTCATCGTTTTACTCTCATCATGCCGCGGTCGTCACGCCACCTACCCGGACCCAGTGACCCAACTTTTCCAGTAGCTTGGGCCACTAGGTATGGGTTTGTAGTCGTGATTCAGTCGTAGTCATCATTCCAGCTTTGTGATCCCCACTCGTCATGCCGTCGTCGTCCCGCCATCGTCGCAATACAGTCGCCATGCCTTCGATCTCACACTGCCGTAGTGATGGTGTCTTGTTAGTACAATGGCAGATTCGTCATCTGTCTCTCGTAATGTCATTGTCATCACGCCATCTTGGTCGTGGCATCGTAGTCATTCTCGCTTCTTCATCCGGTAATCGTCTTACCATCGTCGCCACGCCATCGTCGTCATACAGTCCTCGTAATCTCATGGTCCTGATCTCGTTGTCGCGTTGTCGTCGTTATGTAATCGTCAAATTTTAAGAGTTGACATCTTATCGTCGTCATCCTCTCGTTGTTACACTCCATTGTCGCTCCATCTAATACACTGCTTCTTCATCATTACATCGTCACTGCGGACAGTTGTCGTGAAATGAGTTCTCCCGCAATTTATTTTTAGAAAACGCAGAACAAATGCGCACCTTGTGCTATAGTTTCTTGCTCAAAATAGCGAGGAACATTCGAGGACACTGTGTATAGTTTTTAAGACTCCTGTAGCCTAACTGATTTGGAAAAGCTGAAGTAAGCCTAAATCTGCGAGCTCGCTAATCTAGCAGTGTTTAGTTCTGGCATCGCTACAACACGACAATATATTCGACGTGCACACATTCAGATTACTATGTGAGTTCCCCTACATTAAATTCGCTGAGTGAGTGAGTGAGTGAGTGAGTGAGTGAGTGAGTGAGTGAGTGAGTGAGTGAGTGAGTGAGTGAGTGAGTGAGTGAGTGAGTGAGTGAGTGAGTGAGTGAGTGAGTGAGTGAGTGAGTGAGTGAGTGAGTGAGTGAGTGAGTGAGTGAGTGAGTGAGTTCCAGTAATTGAGTTTTTCTGCGGCTGGGGCGGATTCTTCAGGGGAGTCTTCCTCCTTGTGTCTTCCCCGGAGGTCTTCACCCGCTGCTTCGTCCGCCCTCTATCCCAATTGTGGGCTGCCCTGAGTCCAGGAATCCGCTGCCCTCTGCTGTGCGTCGTTCACGCCGCACTACACCTAGCTGGAGAAACTACTCAAAGATGCATATGCAAATTTACACCTCTTTCTATGAAAATACATGACTTAGCGAGCCATTGGCTTTGAAAGCGACTGGACTTTATTTCATAATTGATGAGAAAGCTGCATCAGAACAAAGGCGCAAGTGTTGAGGCTTAGGTCTTCGCGTGAGCGTCTACGCCTCGGCCTATCTAGTGCGTCGCTCACAAGATGAGAAGCACTTCCAAAAACTCAACCACTCCAATGGGAACGCTGGACCGACATTACGTGAAATGACGCTTGCGTTTTCTATTATCTCCCATATTAGCTGCCAGGCTCATCAATTGCTCCGGCTAACACTTTGATGGCTTCCTTTGGTACATGTCCACAAATAGCTTATAGCAATGTTGACGCAAACAGCAAATTGGCTATAGCCGCTGCTGTATGCCTCTGTTGCTAGAACATATCACGCATCACCTGAAAGCTTTTTTGAAGACGCAGGCATAATGGGCATGTCTTATGGGCACCGCTTGATAGAGTTATATCAGTGCAAGTTCCTTCCACCATTTAGGCGCATTTGGCTAATGTGTGTTTCTTACTCATCTCATTGGGTCTTATGTCACGAAGCCGGAATTTGACTGTTGTGTGCCTATGCGTGTATTGTTTCATCTTTGTACATTCTTCATCTGTACGCGCCTGCCAATCTCCCGACTGCATCTCAGTTTCCTGTACGCCTATTCGGAACTGAGGTAGTAGGCGTACATTTCTGTACTCTGTAAATTGAGCGGTGGGCAACTTGTGCTCGCCTTAGCTCTACATTCATTTTTTTCTGTTTGGGTAACTGCGGTGTATATTTTGAGAACGTAAAGAGGTTTCTTGTTCTGTTTCATAATTATTTTCTTAAGAAGCTTTAGCTGTCTCCCATTCATGGTTACTAAGTGTTCTTATATTACATTTATTTCAATAAAAACAAAAGAAGACAAACAACAGGGTGTCGGTTTGGCTAATATTGGCAGTAGGCTGGCTTTTCTGCCACTTTCATTTTTCATAGCCTTTCCTGATAGCATGAAGATGAGCAAAACGAGAACAAGGTGAAAGCCGGAGCCAACGTTTCGACAAGTTTCGACAAGCTAACGTTTCCTCTTATCGAAACGTCGGCTCCTGCTTTCACCTTGTTCTCCTTTTGCTCATCGCCCTGAATTTCGACCTCCCGCCTTCCCCGTGTTTTTACTGATAGCATGAAGCTTATAGATGAATTAAGGCTAATTTATAGCTTTACGTTTGAATTCATGAAAAATAATTTTCTTCTACGTTTTCTTTTTGCTTTCTCTTCTTTTTCGTAATCTTCATTGTCTGATGCAAAAACGGAACCAAACTTTGGACTAAATATATTCCGCTGCTGTTTTGACGACCAGCATCATCAAAGCAATATTCTTATCGTCTACATAGCTCTTTTGTCCACTTTTTATCCTTCCCCAGCAGAGAGAACAAGGTTAGCAATCTTGTGTCGAGGTATCTGCCTTTTCATAAACTTTACTTGCATTGCTCCACTCTTGTCTATCGATTTCATCTTATCATTCGCAAAGGCTGTATCACACCGGCTTCACGCAACATCTGTGAAACAGCCCATCGTTTTTCTGCAGTTTGCAACGAACTGCGAAAAGAAAGTTAGGCGCTGTGGCCATGTCATTAGGGAATGGCCATGGTTTACCAGTGATGCTGATGTAAAGTAGTATTGCGCACGCAGCTTTGTCGTGTCCCATGGCGCCTATTCAGAGTGAACGACTGTCAGAGGTTACGAACCATTAGCCTTGCTCATTTGTCGCATCTAGTACGCTACCAACCATGATGGAAACCAGACATTGCATGCAAATGATTCTGTATACATCGTTTGATATGGTCCTTTGAACTAATTGCCACATGTTGTGACACATTGCGTGCCTATCATCGAGGCAAGTCGCGCTCCCCCCTCTCCCCGCGTTCTTCTGACGTGCTGCCCTTGTGACAACCTGAAAAATTCCACGAAAATGCCAATCCCTTTACGTGGGTCGAACTGCGAAGTCCGGGGGCACAGAGCACCACAACGACTCTACTGACAGCCTTGGTGGTATGCAGCTTGGACTTCCCCCGCGACGGAAGAGGAAGGCATCAGCATCCGCCTGCCTCCTTCCTGCCGACGATGGCTTGCACAAGTGATTTAAGGCAAAAAGAGCCCATTGTTAGAAGAGAGAGTCGCCACCAGCCACCCCGTCGGTCTGGGGCGCTCTCCAGAAATGCAAACTCTATGCTATTTTCTGCTATATCTGTACATATTCTATAAAGCTTTTCGTCTCTTCTTCGTCTGCTGCAAGAGTCCGTCTCTCGTCCTCCACGCCGATATGCAGTACACCGCAGAGCGAAATGAAGCTCTCAGTTTTAACTCTCTTCTAGCAAAAATAGCCGTAACAGTAATCTGAGACGTTGGTATGCTATGTATATTTTCTTTTCTTCAATTCAAACAGACGTATTGCAAATCGCAGGTAGCATGTAGCGCAAGTGTGCCTTTTATGTTGATTAGCAGAAGGGGCGGTTACTATGAGCAAGTTGCTTGGTCGAGTAATCTTCAGCGTATGAGCAACTTAAAAGAGGCCTCTATTTTTGTATTTACAGATAGATCTTCAATAAATGGTAGTTCGACACTCGATGTGCTTCTCTTTATAAATTGCTCAAATAAAAAAATTAATCTTTAGTAATTATGAAATTAAATAGATTGCAATAAATATGTTGTATGAAAAATAAATTTCTTAACTCGTCATTACGATAGGACCCGTCAAGTGGCTGTACGATGATGTGCATATATGAACAGGGGAAACTTCACTAAACGTCAGATGCGTTCAAAAAGCACCGCACCACAACTGCAATTGAAAGTTACGGGGTGCGGAAAAACATAAGGAGAAACAAATAAAACGCCGAATAGGCAGGCACATATTTAGCAAAGGTACTGCAATAGCACGACAATGACAGACAGAGCACATATACGGAAGCAGGACCAAATTATGAGAAGACAGGAGAGGAATGCAGCTATGGAAAGACGACTGCAGAAAAAGTGGGAAGCTCTAAACAGAGGGAAGATAACACATTTTGAAAGATATAAGGATGGAGCAAGTGACAGTGCATTCCGTGGAGAGCTGGGTGTCTGCTGAAATAGACGGCAATGCGGAAGCTGATACTGAACCTGATATACTCATCTGCAAAAGCCACAATGAAACAGAAGCTAGTAGAACCGAACATAAAATAATTCCATGAATGATTTTGCACAAAAATAGGACGTCCGTTCGATTACGTCTGCCGCAAAGTGACGCAGGTGAATACGATGATTACTCGTACTTGAAAAGTTGTAAGTGCATGAAGTCAAGAAACGATGTTTCTATATGAACTCAGGAGCTATTCCCGAACGCGCTACATTAAAAGGCTATTCGAATTTCTTGCGCCATTCCACACCACTGCGGAAAATTCACGAAAGGGGAGATATACATAAATTAAGAGGTACGATGAAACTACCAATATAGTCCCAGATTATCTCTTTTAAACCATCATTTAGCGATGTGGATCTCATTCGTAACCTAAGTGACAAGTGAAGAGACCACACTAAAACAAAAATTCAATCTACGCAGCGCATAACCCATACATTGTTACCAAACTAAACTGTTCACGCGACAGTAAAAAACTTGCACATTCTCGCGAAGAGCGCAGCAGTAACAGCGACAGCTAGATTATCACCACGCGCTTTATTACGCGCAATTTGGTCGCACGCTAGGAATTGCTAAAAGCATTCGAAGTAAGGCGCCAATCTGGTAAAAAACCCACAACAGTGCGCTTTCTTTCTTTAATGTTTCTGATGTCTGTCTTGGCTTAAGGCTTATGTCTCTTTCACGCAAACAAAACGTCTGACAACACGGCATCTGACCAGCACAGTCGATTGCGACGCTGCGCGTGCGCCCAAGATCTCGTCAGACGTTGAACGCGGTCATTTCTTGCTCGTTAGCTTAATTCTTTACGTGTGTGTTTCTTTCCGTTTTTTTTATCATGCGCTAATGCAAAAATATTATTAGTCTTCAAGCAACAAGCACACAAATGACAAATTCTACAAGGACATCATACAAAACACCGAATCAGCAGTTTGCGAAGCCTCTTCTTTTTCCTTACTTCTTCACAGCCGAACACGCGGCGTCACACGATGAGAAAGAAGCGCTTCCGCGTGTCCTCGTGCAGCTGATGCTCGTTCATCGAACGCCCTTTTCCAGCGGCGGCAATCGTTCGAGACGGACAAGAAGTTCTCCCTGTTTGTCTGGTGTCGCACGGCAACACTACCGACGGAAACCAACATGGCCATGGCCAGAGGATCCTCAACGCCGGAACACCGCCGAATGGCAAGACGCACCGGCGTTGCCGAAGCCGCCGACCAGATGCACGAGCAACGAAAACGTCCAACGCGCATTCGTGTCAAGCCGGGAGAACCTGGAGCTCCTACGCTGGGTCCTATCCCGCCGCTACCTGTGCAGAACCACCGAAGGCTGCCTCGGCGATCCGGACAACGGAAGACATCCCCGTTGGCGCAGAAACAACGGCGTGACGCAGACCAACTAGCAACGGGAATCCAGTTCACCGCCTTCATCGAGGCCTCTGCACGTGAGGGCGACCAGCTACTGCAGCTGTGGATTCTGCTTCTGAAGCCGAATGAGCGGCGGCTTCCTCGACAGCCAAAGCGCTCTCTTTATCACCAAAGCACTGAAGCACCGAACAGCATCCAGGACACAATGCAGCTTTTCGAACGCGCCGAGCCGGCCGAAGATTTGCCGCCACCCTTAAGACAGGCATGTTGTTCTCGTGTTTCTCTGTCACGTGTTTTCTCTGTCACGATGAGGGCATATGAAAATCGAGGTGCCGCCGTGGTTCACGTTCTCCCGTGCGGCCGTGCTACAGTCGAGGGCCCTGCTGCCTTGGAAAATGAATTACGCCAACGGGCTCTTAGGCGCAAGTACATCTGCGAAATAGCCGAGGCTTCGAGGGAGGCGACGCGCCTGAAAGCTCAAATCGCCTACTCCAAGGCAGTTGCGACAAACAAAGACAACCTGGTGACACTGAATACACACGGTGACATTGGCGATCTGAGGGATGAACAGAGCAAGCAGCACCTGGATTCTGGTGTCGTGTTCATCAGAGAAGCCAAGCCTACCAACAGAGAGAACCTGGGTCTGTCGGCGATGGCTGCGAAGGGTGGAGTGTTAAAGCGCCTGGCTCTTGCTTATGCGTCAGAGGCACGCATGAAATTTGCTAAAGGGTCGGTGAACAGGAGCTGTCCAGGATTTCATCATTGAAGAAGGAGACCACAGAGACCTGCAAGGCACTGGAATTCTTAAAAGCAGTACAAGACGTATGTCAAGACGATACTTCAGATTCTCAGTACAACACTGTTCTCGATCTTGAAAGTTTGCAACTGCCGTTATGATCCTGGAACTGAGGACATAAGAATGCGTATGTTATTTGCAGCCTTTACTTTGTAATTAAATAACAGTAACTTAATAATAATATACCAGCCTCTTGCCTGGCCTGAATTACGTCAAGGACTTCGTCGTACCGTCTTTGATTGCGTGGTAGCAACGACGGTTGGTTTTCCTTCTGTGGAGGCTGGTACGGCTACCACAAGCTGTGGTTGGACGAGGCGACCGTAAGTTCCACTTAAATTGACGACGTTCGAACGTGTGAAGTAGCCTTCGTCGTAAAGGCTTTGTTTATCAGGAAGAGCTCACGAGGTCCATTGGTATATTAGCGTACTCGCCCCGTAGAATCTTCCATAAAATGCTTAACTGGACCTATTCGACGCAATAAAATAACAATTGAATCTGACGCGCCGGTCTCGGTCATGTCTGTCTCTGCTTCAAGCGTAGTTCGCAGTAAGCTGGACACGCTAACCTATGGATGAAACCATCGTCTTTGTCTGCCAAGAGCACCACGGCCGCTCGGTCACTGGCGCGCACTGAAGGGCACGATTTCAAGCCGTAGAGCAAAATTTCCGTACAAATATTAAATAAAAAACTCGATTGCTTCAAATTTTACCTTCACCACTCATTCGTTCTTTCCTGCAATTATATGTGCGTACAATCACCCCATTCCTGGCGCATCCCTCATAAGTGGGTATGTGCCATATTTTGAAGGCTCGTCATCCTCACAATATAATCAGCATTATCATAAACGCGATGAATAGGTGGATGTTTCACGAACACGCCTTCATAACGTGTACGGTAGCAATAGCAAATCGCCATAATAACAATATATCTAAAATTGTTGTATGTTTATATAAATATGCGGACAATGATTATCGGCGACACTAAGAAAAAATTCGCCTATAACGCTGTTAGTGGGACTCAAAGAGCTCGAAAGCACTGTATGGGTGTTCTCACCTTGTCATGAAAAAAAATATATAGATCATTCAGCCAGTTTATATGTAAGGGAAACGGGCACATATTAGGGGTGCCCTGCAGTCGCATTTTCAGGTGTGTTGATTAGTTAAATGCAAAGTGAAAATTGCTAAGCCCTCGTTTTCCACATGTTGAGAGGCGTTATAAGATATGCTCACAAATTTTTCCGAGTGCCCTGCACGAAACTAAGACGGATGTAGGGTTATGCTTCGAGAAAACCGACGCCATGCTATGCGTAAGCTGGAGGGAAAACTTTAACTGCGTAGTCTATAAACAGCCTTTGCGATAAATTACTTACTCGAGCTTTGCAAAGCTCTGCAGGCTTATTATGTGAAATTCCTTATAGCTTTGCCTAACCTCGTGGAAGAACATAACGCGCTTCAAAGTTGCATTTTAAGGTAAGGAGGAACTCTTATGAAGGATGTGTGGGCGAAATCTGAGGAAAATACGTTAAATATGGTTTATTCCAAAAATTCTCAAATCAAGTGTTCGGAACTGTTTTACGGCCGTTATGTGCAGTAGGTTTTAGTGCTAGGGGGACTGTACGTGACACCGTGTTCATATTCTTTGGAAACGGGGGTGACGCCAGTGCTTTTTGTGGATTAAACTTGAACGTTATCGGTATCACAAGATTGTAGCAAATATTGACAGAATACCGTTTTCTGCTAAATTTCATGCATTGTAGGAGGTTTACTGCATTTTTACACGGAGTGTTCGGTGAACTAACAAGGCACGTGGTATATATTTTCTAGAGATACGAGGCAGGCAGGCAGTGGGCGATGTGTAGGCGAAGATGAAATCTGTGGAATAAATACGGTCTTTGTAATGAAATTTATGTAATGAAACGCTCCGGAGCGTTATCAGTGTGTTATTAGTGGCGCAGAATTTCCCCCAGTTTCCTAGAAGAACCGTATATAGCTGCCACCAACACGAAATTTAACAAGAAAGAAATTGAGAGAACGCCATGACTAAAGTGCGTGTGTTTTCAGTTTTCTGTGTAAAAATGCAGCCTTTGTTAACAATATTCCTTCGCGAACTAATTGAAAGCGTCTTACGGTCGTTATCGGCTATGCTTCACAGCGTCCGTAAAGAACCCTACGTCCATTAGGTTAACATTTGGTGATAATAGTTGCATTTTAAATTTAATGCTGGGTGAAAGCTTACCCGTTTTGTTATGAGTTTTGCAAGTAATAACTGAACCTTTCTTATCTCCCTATTTTCACGGATTATAAGAGGTTCGTAGTAAGTTTCCCTTTGTCGGACTAGTCACCTTGTTTAGATTTCGTAGAAATAGAGACCAGGTTTGATGGGTGATGAATAAATATGGTTCAATGTGTGTGGGTTAATTACGGAATTTTCAGTAAATTACTTATGAAGCGTTCCTGGACTTTGTAAGGGTGTTTAAAGGACGGCGTATAATTTGTTTATACTCTATTGGAAGAAATAGGACAACTACCCAGATAAGGTCTTGTGTAAAGAAGGGGGGAACAGTACGGCTCATGTTTGTGAGAAGTTAAGGATGTTGGTGATCTAGGGCCATTCATAAAAAATTGTTGATTAAGTCTTCAAATGCATTGTAAGCGGGAAACGTTTCGTACAGGTGAACCAGGTGTAAGCAACGTTTTAAAGTGTGTGGTTTAATTACGAGCTACACGCATACGTAATGCAACCGCTCGAAAAAAACAGCTTCACTGGCATTTGGGCTGTGCTTCGTTAAACTCACACAATCGTGCTGCAGCTTTTTCTTTCTTTTTTTTTCTTGAGATGAAGCAATACTTTTACGAAGTATACGTATACACCTGAAGAAAAGTGATGTGACCTTCATTGGATATGATCATATGCGCTATTTAGCTGTTCCACATTTTTTTAGATGACGCAGTAAGTCGTATACCCCGTGCAAGTAAAGACGGAAATAAATTGCGTATTGTAACCGAAAGCAGCAAAGGACATGCATGTTGGGGCCTAAGTGCATTCTACTTTGACGTAAAGAAAACGTCCGGAACTTTGCACAGTACGAAGAAACGTCATTAGAGCATGGGCATCAATGACTTGGGCGCTAATTTCACTTCCTATTGTGCAGTGGCTGCCGTCAAAAGTATACCTGCAGCTTTCTCTAAGCGACTGCTATTATGCAATGTTTGCGTCATTTGTTGCTGGAGTCACCATTTTTTCTAAACCATAATGAATCCTTCTAAAAAAAGTTATAATTATTCACAAAACTCTGTACTTGTCCCCAGCGTGGATCGGATCTCGTTTCGGTGACGTGTAATAAGTCAAGCTGTTGTCGGTGTTATCATTGTCGCGCCTTCATCGTCGTCCTTGTTGATGACGTGGCTATGTCACTGTGATGGCGTCGCCGTTGTACTGGAGTCATTGGCATCATTTCATGAATTGAATTGATTTCTGGGGTTTTACGTGCCAAAGCCACGATTTTATTATGAAGCACACGGTGATAAGCGACTCCGCGTGCATTTGAAAGACCAGGGGACCTTTAACGTACCGCCAATGCGTAAGAGACGGGTGTTATTTCATTTGGCCCCCATCGCAATGCGGCTGCCCCGTCCGGGATTTTCTCCCGCGACTTTATGCTTACTAGGGCAAGATCAGAGCCACTAAGCCACCGCGGTGGGTGACGTCCCTTCATCGTCGCCGACGATATTCGTCGTTGAAGTTTTCCTCGTCATCCCTTCTTTCTTTTTTTTTTCTTTTTTTTTCTTATTTTAACACAAAAGCCTGCGCGGCGCGCTCGCCTTGTGACCTGAACTTGAAAATATGACTTTCATTTTTACAATAACAAAACAGTCAGTGAAAAAGAAAGCATAGAGAAAAGAGCAAGGACGCGCGACAATAAGTGACTCGTGATCAGGATGCTTCCAGAATTCGCAGTTTTGCCTGAGAGCGATGCATTGATGGTAATAAGAAAGTATTCGACAACTACACGAAATAAAGCTCATAGTTTTATCGGTCGTAGATATTGCAGTAAATATTAGATATTAATTTAATCAAAAAGCATGACGTCACGCGCGCACAGGTAACCATGTAAAGGTCCCACTCAATGAGAATGAGATGAACTCTCGCTGTCACAACGCAGGGGTTATGAGGAGCGTCGGCCGCAGGAAGCTAATACGTCGTGCGTCCTCCCACTTTACCGCGTCTAGAAAAATTGGCACTACACGAACTCCAACCAAGCACGAATCCACGAACCATCTAGACTCGCCTTTTTTCTTTGCACCAGCCCCAGATTACCTCCAAGATATGGCAGCAATGGGCCGACTAGAGAAGAACACTTGTGCTCCTTGCCTAGCGCGCGCTTGAGCACTTCACCTCCAACATTGGGCGCGCGCAAAGACTGAGTATATGAAGCCACGATCCTTATCGGCGAATCCTCGAATGGGGCCCTATAACGTAAAACTATTCCAATATGTTTCTATTCCAATTTCCTGACGTCAAATTTGCGTAACCACCAACGCAAGCAGCGGGCGGTCACCCGCAGGGTTGTCTGAACAGACCAATCAAACGCTCTCCTCGTTCATAGGAGGTCACTTTTGTTTGCTTGAAAAACGAATAACATTGCCTACACTGAGCGGCTTGTCGTATCTAGTTGGCTGACAAGAGGCGAGGAGAACGCTCAAGTGGAGACGGATTCACTGGGGCAGAGCCAGTGCACTGAAAATCGATAACCGGATGAAGAGAGAGAGATAGAGATTCTTGTTTATGGAAGGAGAAAATTGGGGTAAAGTGCAGCGCAGTAACTGCCTCTCTGTTGAGGGCACCTTAACCGCGCTGCACAGGGGGAAGGGGAATAGATAGAGGGGTGAAAGAGGGGCGGCGGCGGCGGCTAGAACGCCGTGCGCGGGCAAGTCGGTAGCCTTCGCCTATGAGGCGCGGTGACGCGCCTAGTCGTGACGGAGCAGTGCTTCCTGCGCGGCGAGAGCCGCGTCACACATTTGACGAACGTTGCCGTCGATGGCTGGGCACTGGACGAGCAGGGCCCGGAGTGCAGCAGCGAGAGCGGCTATTAGCGCGTCTCTGGGGTCGCTGTTCGCAGCGGTTGGAGGGCCGCATGACGGCTCAGCTGCGGCTGTCTGGTTGTTGCGGCCGCGCAGGGCGTCACTGTACGATCGGCCCTGCGTGGAGCTAGCAGACGTAGACGGAGCGGCCGTACGCGGCTCGGTCGGTGCGGCGCCGGCTAGTTCAAGCGCTTTTTTGCGCGATAAGGGCCACTGAGACGAAGACAGCAACACGGCCGCCCTTCTCTCGCGCTGCCACTCAGGACAGCTCGGTTCGGTTGAGGGGTGACGGCCACCGCAATTTACGCAGCGCGGCTTTTCGGCGGGGCAGCCTCCTGTGGCGTGCGACTCACCGCAGCGAAGGCAGCGGAAGTCGCGGAAGCAGGTGGCGCCGGCGTGGCCGAAAACGCCGCAGCGGTCACATTGTAGTGGTCGAGGCAGACGGGCACGAACGGCGCGGAGCTGCTTGAAGAGTCGCACGTTTGTGGGTACGACGCTCCCGGCGAAGGTAACAGTGACGCTAGCGCCACTTCGGGAACATGACAGCACCGCGACGGGGGCTTCGATGTTTTCTTTCACAGTGCGGCCGTCGAAGGATGGGTCGACCCCATAAATGACACCCACACAGGAGTTGCTGTGCAGTGCCTTCGAGCGCACCGCCACGTCACTGATGTCGCACACTGCGAGGAGGGGCGCCAAGTCGGCACCGCGCGTCACATCCGCAGCCACCACATTGCGACGAAAGTTCACGCGAACGCATCTCACACCTGGAACACAGGAGAGTTGGGCCGCGATACTATCCCGCGAGAGTGTCAGGAAGGTTGCTTTGCTCCCGGTGGGACGGTATAGAACCGTGACTTAGGTATCGTGAGCGACACCGCCGTCTAGCGGGTGGGGAATGCGGCTCGAAGTCGACGAACCGTCGAAAACGGCGTCTCCTTCTTGCGGGCTTCTCCGGCTGTAACGCTGCGGGCTGGCAGGGTTGGGCGTTTTTGGCTGCCTCGAGCAGCTGCGGGGAGTTCCGCGGGTTGAGCTCCCCTGTTCCCTCAGGTACTGGGGCAGGGGTAGGCGCTCTCGGCCGGCTCTTGTTGGACGAGGGGCCGTCAGCTGGGTCGTCATCGACGGGAGCGGCCACCGCCGCCGGGAGCGATCCCTCGTCCGCCGCAGGTGCGGTGGGCTCGGTGTTGGTGAGCGGGGGCGACGAGCCGGCCGTCGGCGACGACAGTGATGGAAAATCCGGCCGGACAGGCCTTGCCTCGGGCGAGGTGTTCGCACCCGTGCGGGAGGACGTAGTGTCGGCACCAAACATGCTTGCGGTTGGCAAGAAGAAGGTGCCGGCACTCTCGTCGGTGTCGCCGGTCGACGGGCAGCTGGCATCGTCGTCGGTGGAGGCAGCCGAAGTGGGGGTCTCTGAGGTGGTGTCCGTTGAGGCGGACTGTGCGGCGTGGTGGCCGCTGGGAGCAGTCTTCGGCGCATCAAAAGGAAACGCGCGGAAGGAAGTATCCAGGGGTGTTGGAACGCGCGCGGATGGCGTCGCACTCCCCTGCGTAGGTGGACATGACAGCGTGGAGCTCGCCGAGTCGGCCGACAGTGCACGCAGCGTACGTGCGTTCAGCCCGCGCTTCCATCGCAAGGCAGGAGGCGATCTGCCGGTGCGCGGCTGCCACGCGGGTGGTGCTGCAGGGCTCGTCGGGACTCCGAGTCGTCGAAGCCAGGAGATGGCTTCTTCGGCCTCTTCCTCTGCTGCTTCTTCGGAGGGTCACCCATAAGAGATGGGGCCTCCGTGCGGAAGCGTGGCTCAGTAGGTCGTGCCAGCTGCCGTGCGAGCTCTGAAAAGGGCTGCGCTCATGAGCGCGGTCGAAGGCGGAGACGTGCGCGCGCGAGTAGTGGCGGGCGAGCCGTAGTCTTCGGAGCGAGGGGCGATGCGACCGCTCGCTTCGAGTGTCCGGGAACGTCTTGAAGAGGGTGGTGCCGACGTCTGCGATTGGTCGGCTTTCCCTTACTTAGCTTGTGGTGGCTGGTCGAAAATCGCGGTGGCATGCAACGGAAGCTTAAGAATGACGCTAAAACTGACCCTCAGCAAAGAAGAGTTGGCAGAATGAGGTAGTAAACGTGCCGAAAGTGCTTGAAAACGTTACACGGTCAAGCAAGATGTTTTATCATACGCAAATACACCCATGCTCTCCGGCAGGTGCGAGTAGCCAGCGTCTCAGCGATCGGCGGCAGCCATCTTTTATTCCTTTTGGAACGGGGCAGCCTGCGGCTAGTTTTCTTCGGCATATTAATGCATCTTTATCGCGTACACGTAACTTTGACGCGGTGAGTTTGTGTGGTTTTGTGACGTCGTGTGACAGGCAGGTGAAGTGGGTGCAACCCGAAAACTTTTTACCAATAGCCGAGGGCTAATGGCGAAAAGGGGTCGAATCAGAAATAACTGTTCTTATTTTTTCTGTCAAATCATGCATAATCAGTGTGTACACATCATATCAGATGGGGAGGCACTGCGGTTTTCGCGACGTCGCGTGACAGACAGGTGAAGTGGGGGGTGGTCGAAAAAAGTTTTTGACCAATCGCGGAGGGCTGATAGCAGAATTGGAATAGAAAAGTTTGGAATAGTTTTACGTTATAGCGCCCATACTTACATTAAATATATATGTACATATATGGGGCTTTATGTGCCAAAACTAGGATCTGATCTTGAGGCACGCCGTAGTGGGGGACTCCGGAAATTTGGACCACCTGGGGTTCTTTAACATGCACTTAAATCCAAGTACACGGGTGTTTTCGCCCCCATCGAAATGTGGCCGCCGTGAACGGTATTCGAGTCCGCGACCTCGTGCTTAGCAGCCCAACACCATAGCCACTAAGCAACCACAGCAGATCCTCGAATGCTTTCTCTCGCACCCACAGCATATGGTGCGTGTGGCGCACGATATAGGATCTTATCGCACGTGGACTTTATACGGAACATTGCTTTCACGGCGATGGTGAAAATTCGGCTGAAATGTCCGAATCATTGCTTTCGCCATAGAACAAGAGTTCAATCTACGTGATGTGTACGATATATCCCTACTGCAGTTAACGGCTCAAACGATCATGATATAATGGAGAATCAGGGGAAGGGCGAGGCAGTAACAGCGACTAATATCTGAATATTGCGTGCTTTATTACGCGCAATTTATTCACGAACAACGCAACATGTGTTCCTGGGGGCCTTTTCCGTGACCCGCAAACTGAATTTTATAAAAAGAAAGCCGCCGCTTTTCCTTGCGGCTTTTTTTTTCATACTGTTCTTGTGCCGTATAGGCCGCAATTAGCCTGTTCTAATACCGCGCTTGTTCGTGACTATCTCGCGCACAACGCACACCGCAACATCTTGGTTCCTCAACCACTAATGTGTACAAAGTCCCTCGCATGAGCACAGCGACTCGCCAGTACCCTTATTCACGTCGAGACATCTATCTATCTATCTATCTATCTATCTATCTATCTATCTATCTATCTATCTATCTATCTATCTATCTATCTATCTATCTATCTATCTATCTATCTATCTATCTATCTATCTATCTATCTACGTCCGCAGATGTATCTAACCGTTTTCCCACCCAGTGACCCAAGTTGTCTACTAGCGTTGGTTACTTACAATTGACGTCATCCCATTGTCGTCATACCGTCGTCATCAAGCTGTAGTCTTGCCATCGTCATAATTTCAGAAACCTCCTCCAATTTTCGTCGTGCCGTGGGCGTCATACCGCCTTCGTCATCCCTTCGACGTGTTTCCTTTTTCGTGATTACATCTGTGTGATGTTGCCGTATTCAGTCGCCATTATGCCACCTTTGTCATGTCATCATCATTAGTGCATCGTCATCATACATTCGTTGTCATACTGTCGCCGTGATTCTGTGGTGGTCGTTACATCGTCTTAATTAGAGCTTCACCCGCCGTGGCTGCTCAGTGGTTATGGTGTTGGGCTGCTAAGCACGAGGTCGCGGGATTGAATCCCGGCCGCGGCGGCCGCATTTCGATGGGGGAGAAATGCGCAAGCACCCGTGGTACTGAGATTTAGGTGCACGTTAAGGAACCCCAGGTGGTCCAAATTTGCGGAGTCCTCAACCTCAACGAAGAGGTCCACCGCGTAGCGCGAGGCCTCACGTTCCGCGCCCGCGAAGAAGGATCCTCTCTTGGGGTTGGAAATCCATCGGAGGCATGGACATAGAGGGACAGAATGACCAGATACTGTGATGTTACAAAATTTTATCAAAACTCAAGGCGGGTTTATCCGCCCCCTAACCCCAAACTCGACAGGGCCCAAGCGGTAGACTGGCGGCAGCTACAAACAAAGACCTTCCCCAACCCCGTCCATCTCAGGAGGATATATCCGGACATCTACTCAGATGATAACTGCAAGCTATGCAGCAGGGCTCACGCAACTCTTAAACACATTCTCTGGGAATGTGACGTTATATGCGAAGAAAATGCAGTTTCCCTAGATGAAGCTGCGGCGTGATGGACGGCCGCGTTGCGCAGCTCAAACCTCGAAAATCAACTATGGGCCATCCAGCAAGCCCGTGAGGCGGCGAGGAGACAGGATCTCCGGACCTCCTCGGGGGCGGCCTAGGCCCAGGCCACGAATTTGCCGGATTGTTAATAAAGTTGTCACCACCACCACCCCCCCCCCCTACGGCGTGCCTCGTAATCAGAAAATGGTTTCGGCACGTAAAAGCCCCATAATTTAATTTTTAATTGGAGCTTCGCCGTCCTGTTCTCTTCATATCATAGTCCTCACGCCATCGTCGTGATACTATTGGCCCCTCGTCGTGGTCGTCACCCTGCCGGCATGATACAATCGTATTAATTTCATAATCGTCATCCCGTCGTTGTCGTACTGTCTTCGTCATGCCATCGACGCCAGTCCTTCTTCGTCATTCCATCGTCGTCACGCATTAGTCGTCATAAAGTGCTCATAATGTCGTCATTGTCCTGACCGACCCTTTGTCATGGCCGACTTTGAGCAATTGTTGCATACAGCGGAAGGAATGGAAATGCCAGAATGACCAACCACTGCAGATTCTAAGAAGATTCCGGCCGACCCCATCTCACGGTGCCTGTCGACGTTAATTCGATGAACATTCAGACAATGTAGCTAACCACCGTATTGCTGAAAACAAATTTACTTATAATCTGTACTGTTTGGTCATTCTGAGACTTCCATTAGCCGATACCGGCGATACTCTCGCCGGTATCGGCCAATTTGCTATGACACTGGCTTCTCAATGCCGGCCATGAGTAGATGGCATGACGATGACTGTTTGACGACGGCGCAGTGACGACGACGGCATGATGACAACTGGATGACGAAGCAGTAAAGAGGACGAGATGGAATGAACACTACAGCATCCCAACTATGGTATGACAATGAAGGCATGACAGCTTTGTCATGGTGATGGTGTGAGGACAACGGCATAATCCCAATCGCATGACAATGCTGCAATGACAGCGATGCAACGATCCCAATGGCATCACGACCACGAGCACAGGTCTAGTTGTCCAAACTAGTAGACAACTTGGGCTATTCGGTCAGCGTAAAAAGGCTATATAGCAAGATAGATAGGCTCAAAGTGCCTAAAGTCGGCAAAGAATCCTAATCTCATTAATGAAGATGTCTTCAGCAGTACCGTGTGTACCTACATTGCTCCAAAGCTTAGTGACGTCTGCTGTCGGGTTAGTTGGTACATGACCAGAAGTAGCTTTAGGGGCAAAATAAGACATGGAGTAAACATAGACACGGACAACTCTATGCCTATTTTTATCCTTTTCTTTTTCTAAAACAAATCGCATTAACATCCACCGCCACCGTGAGTTGGGTTCTGCCAAAATATTTTATCGTGCCGAGATCAAAAGACATTCTTTTAGTCAAGAAGCAACAGGTGCACCGTTGTGAAATTCCCATAGTTATACAGTACGTCATAAAACTTCGTAAACGAACAGCGCGAAACGGACGACGGAAATAATTCACTCAACTCAAGCGCTGACTCACCACTGAATGTTTTATTACACTGACGAGGTTATATACATACACAAAGTCACGTAGTGCGCGCTAGATGCGCGCCATACAAAGAACAGACAAAGCATTTTACGAAAATTAATCATTGTCTTTACTTGTTCAGAACTAATCACGCCGTGTTCCACGATAACAAAGAAGTGCTCCTGCGTGTCCTCGTGCAGGTGATGCACGTTCATTGAATCGCCATTTTCAAGCAGCAGCAACCATTCCAGTCCGACAAGAAAGTCGTTCTGACTGACTTGGATCGCTCGTGGTCAATACAAGTAGAAACCAACATCGCAACGGCCACATGATGCACAGAATCTGAACATCGATGACTGGCAAGATGGCTGTTGGTGAAGCCACTGCACAGATGCACGAGGAACGAGAACATTTGACGCGTCTTCGAGACAATCCCGGAGAAGCTGGTTCGTCTGTGCAAGGTTCTACTGCACGACTACCTTTGCAGAGGGACCGCGGAAGACCTCGGTGTTGCTGGCAGCGACGGCGCTCCCCGTCAGCGCATCCCCAACGAGCTGAGAAAGTGCAACTAGCTACAGTAATCCAATTCGCCGCGTTGGTCGCCGCCATTACCAGTGACGGTGACCAACAGCTACAGCTGTCGACCCTGCGTCTTAAGTCGGCTGAGCGGCAACTCTCTCAGCAACAAGCACGACGATCGAGCCATCGAGCCCAGGGCCCTACCGCTGCGGCCCTTACAACGGGCTATGTGCGAGGCTTAGCACACAGGGGCGTCCACCAGCCAGCAGCTTGTGATGAGCTTCTCTGCGCCCGCATACGGAAAGGACATCACTGGTTGTCATTCCCTTCCCTTAACACACAGTCGCCTTTTGCTGGCCGCGAACGCCACAGGATTCGTGCCTTGGAGGCTGGACAAGTGAGCAATGGCGGTGCTGTTGCGGCCCTCCGAATGGTTGCACTTCTGGCCCAGGAGAATCGCAAGCTGGTCGAACATCTGCTGCTTGGCCTTGATCTCAGACTCCTCAAACAGCGGCTCCAACTCAGCCACCTCTGCCATCACCACCTCCAAGCAACCAGCTGCAGAGGCTTGTGCAAGAAGGCACTGGCCTCACTCGAAGTTGCGCCAAAGCTCATTCTGCAAAGCCTCGAGCTTTTTCTTGGCAGAATGGCAGGATGCAGAGAGCAGGATGAAAGCTTGAATGCATTAATACAGCTATATGCAGCTGGCGTCAACCAGGATGAACACGACAGCCTCAATGCAGTCACAGAGCCATTCAACGACGAAGCGGAGGAATACGCAGAAGAAAACTGCGTATATGCTCGCACGCGATCGGAGCAAAGACACCGGTGCCTCCTGTCGCGTGTGTCAGAGCTCAGCTTCATCTTATGGGAAGCATCCCAGCCGTGTTACGACAACGATAGTGGCCACGATGATGACGACGACTTCTGCGCGCCGACCAAGAGGGATTTCTTACCCCAGGAAGTTCATGCCTTGCTAAAGTATAGGACAGAGCGGGGATCGTTGGTGGAAGAGAACAACAACCACAAGACACCGCCAGAGTCATCAAAAACTACAATAGACGAGACTCTACCACCTTCACCCGGCTTTGTTCCGGAGAGCGATCCTGATGACGATGACAGCGACGCGAATGTGGTCATAGCCCAGCCCTCGCCATCCCTTCTCGGTATGACCGATGCGACTGTGTACGAAGACTGTATGAAACCTAACGGTTCCATTGGCTCGCTCGTAATTGGAAGCGTCGTAAATACGTCGAGCCAGTCACTGAGGAGGAGGCGGAGTATCAAGAAACCCTCTTACTACATGGTCCCAGAGCTTCCCAGTCAGGAGAGCGCTGTAGGAGCAGAATGGACGCAGCGGCAGCAGCTGGAAGCCTGCTCGCAGTCAAAGGCATCCAAAAAACTAACTTATATCGAGAAAGCCGACGATGACAAAGGTTTGGGCTCTAGTTCTCCCGATACTGCTCTAGTTCAGCCCATGGTGAGTGAGGCTAAACAAGCCAACCAGCACTCAAGCATCGTAACCACTTGCAGCCCACCAAAAGTACCTGTGGAGTCGCAAGGAAGCATGAATATTAATAAAACAGGAGTGACTGCTGAAGACCGTGACGGGCGCCTACTTCATACAAGCGATATGGCAGACCTTGACACAACTGCCACTGACAAGGAAGATAGCACAGCTCAACATTCTGCTGTCAAAGAGGGAAAAGAGGCTTCTGAAGCCTGCAAAAGCAATGAAATGCCGGCAGACAGTGGTATGTCCTGTGGCTCTGGAATAGCTTGTAAGCAAGCTTGCAGCCGCGACGAAGACACTCTTGAAAAATGCGGGCCGGCAGGCATCCTATCGTGTTGCCGAATGTAGTAGGGACAAACGTGGCTGATGATCTTTGCACGCGCTCTGCACGTTTATATTCCGTACTTCGTTGACATCATAGTCGGTCCTGCCATCGTGATTTGCGCACTAGGCATACTAACAGGAACTGGATATTCTCCATCCAACAGCGACGTGTGGACCCTGCTTCTCAAGCCGGCGGGGTTGGAAGTGCAACGGGCAGCCACTGAATTTTTATATGGCACATTAATTACTGCTGCGCTGGATCATGGGGCTACCGAGACGGCCAATTGATGGACGACACGAGGCAAAATGAGCTTGGAACAATGCGCCTGCCTTGATGACGCCGTGAGATGTGGGAGCAGTCGGATTGATCGTAAACATTTTATCGATTTAAAAGTATTACACACAGGGACTATTGAAACATTTGTGAACTCGCTGCATTCAATAATCGCTTTTGTTTTTTTTATTGCCCTTATTCGACGGAATAAAACAAATTTGATTCGACGCGCAAGTCTCGGGGATACATTTTCAAGCTGATGCGCAACTCGCAGAAAGCCCGACGCGTTAACCTCTTGTTGATATCAGACAGTTGTAGTTTAGGGGACGCAAGCGGCTTGCATACGCAAGAACTAGGGGCGACGGTACTGCGCATGCGCAGACCGCTACGTCTACTTGCGTCCTTGGGTTGTTGGGGCGGCCGAACACATCGCTTTCCCTGAGCGTTCACGTTACCCACGTGACCCTCGCGGTGTTCGAGAACTTACGAGAAGCGAGACCAGCCGAGACAAGCCGCACATCCCGCCACACAGACGGAGAACACGGCTGCGTCGCCGAGGACGTGTGCACGTGTGCATTTCACGGCCGACGTGGTAAAGACGTGGTCGCAGAGCACACCGGCACGCTGTCGCCGGAGCGATGGCAAGTAAAAATTTGCGGGAGGCTCTAAATAAAAAAAAACACAGACCACAACGGATTATGCTGCACGAGACGCCTAACTACAGTTTACCAAACGTATGTTTGGATTGATTCGGCTCGGCCTCAGTCGTGACGTAGGCGCGTAGATGATGTTATAAATATTTAGCCTAGTGTCGACAGGACATCGTTTTTATATATATTAACCACTTCTAATAAAAATAGTTTAATGTGCTTTAGTTCATATGCTTGATTTCTTATTTTAGAAAATGATAAAGCAGCAACGATCAGACGTCGATGGCGCTGCGAGCGCATGCGACCTCACTGCGGCTTCCGTTTGGGGCCGCTAACATATAACGTTTTTCTGCTTGCGTACACAAACGCAAACGCACCTAAAAGCTAAAGGCCCCAACGCCTTGCTTTCCTTAAACTAAAACTCTCTATCATCGTCGTCCGGCATAGGATCCACAACTGCTCTGTATATCATTTGCGCGCACTGAGGAACCTGTTTTCATCCCGTTTAACAATATTTTCATACCAACTAGAACTAAATTATTATGCAGTTCCAACGGATGTAAAAAAACAAATTATGAGGTTTCGCGTACCAAAACCAGGATCTGATCATGAGGCACGCCATAGTGGGGGACTCCGGATTCATTTTGACCACCTGGGTATCTTTAACGTGCACCTACATTTAAGTGCGCGGGCGTTCTTGTATTTCGCCCCATTCGAAATGCGTGTTCCGACGCATAAATTGGAATTTTAGCAAGGCGAAGTATTCTTGAAGCGGTTAGAAGAATGCTATATAATATAACTTTAGAGGTTAGGCACTACACCTAGCATGTATTTTAACCCCATCGTTGACCATTTTTCTCAATAGATGTAGACAGAAAGAAATAAATTTAGTTGCTGAAAGGCAGAGATATCGCTCAGTAGATGTAGATGATATCATCATCATCATCATGATCATAATCATCATCATCCTATTTCATGTCCACTTCAGTACGAAGGCCTTCAATTACCCCTGTCCTGCGCCAACCGATTCCAACTAGCGCCGGCGAAGTTCCTACTTTCATCGCCCCACCTAATCTTTTGCCGTCCTCGACTGCGCTTCGCCTCTTTTAGCACCCATTCTGTAACCCTAATGGTCCACCGGTTATCTAACGTACGCATTACATGACCTGCCTAGCTCCATTTTTTCCTATTAATGTCAATTAGAATATCGGCTATCCCGGTTTGCTCTCTGATCCACACAGTTCTCTTCCTGTCTCCAAACATTACGCCTAACATTATTCGTTCCATCGCTCGTTGCATGGTCCTTAACTCGTTCTCAAGTTTCTTTGTCAGTCTCCAAGTTTCTGCCCCATATGTTAGCACCAGTGAAATGCACTAATTGTACACTTTTCTTTTCAATCATAATGGTAAGCTTTCAGTCAGGAGCTGTCAATGTCTTCCATACGCATTCCAACCCATTTTTATTCTTCTGTAAGTTTCATTCCCATGATCAGGATCCCCTATGAGTAATTGACCTAGGTGAACGTACTCCTTCACAGACTCTAGAGGCTGACAGGCGATTCTGAACTCTTGTTCCCTTGCCCGGCCATTGATCATTATCTTTGTCTTCTGCATATTAATCTTCAACCCCACTCTTACACTCTCTCTATTAAGGTTATTAGGAAAGAAATGATTTGTGGAAAAATAACACTTCACTCAACCACAACAATTATACCACAGTAGATACTCTAGTTTGTGCACTCAATACTGAAACAAAAATTCTTTGCATTTTCGGTTGCTTAGATGATAGGACAAACGTTGAAAGAATTGATGTTCGAAGACAATTGAGTTTAAAGCGGATGAACAGCTTCATTACACAAGTAAAATGCAAGAAATACGAATTTATGAGCTTATTCAAGAAGCACCAGCTGAGTAGTCGTCAGCACAATCACTTTTTTTTTGGTTTGGTGCCTTGCCTTCGAGGCCTATTTTTCGTCCTGCTGTGTAGCCCTACCAACGGGGTAAAGTCAATGCTCGTTAACTCTATGCAACTCCTGCTCTGACTACCGTTGTGGCGAACTTCTGAATGACTCCAGTACATTTTTATTTTTATTTTCATGATTCATCATTGCATCCGACAATGCTGTCATCATAAAATGTGAGAGCGACAACCATCAAAGCTGTTTTCAATGTTTCAAGTGCAGGCGACACCTGAGTGCATTGTAGTGTTTTCTAACAGCTGAATGCTCCCACCACAGTTTTCACACACAGCTTCATGTGACCGCAGTGCATAAAATGGCAATGGCAAGCAATGCGTACCCATGGTCACTAAAAGTACGCATTTCCCCGTCCACGGACGCTGCTAAATGCGCGAGTTTTGAAAACTACGTGCGTCATGCGTTGGACCACGCTGTCCGGAGTTTGAGGGAACGACAACATTTGTTACCATTGTGGGTCAACGCATACCCAGTATCGTAGATACGAACATTCCTCCAAAACTTAATTTTATTTGGTCATCTCTTCAGGTTTCAAAATGTAGGCACGGAACAAGAAACAAATCACTCGGTGTTAATATATGACGCCGAACTAACCCAGAAGTAGGCAGTGTGCCCTCTTACGTTTCGCCTACGACGCGCGGTATAGCCGGCGCGGATGCAACGGACGCTGGGGCTTCGTTCAAAGCGGCAGACATTTTGGCCCGTTCGGCGCCGCCGCTACGCCTCCCCGCCAAGCGCGTCCAGGCATGTTCCAATGCCACGTGTCTTCATGTGTGTGTGTGTGTGTATGTGCATGTTGGTGCCCACGCTTGTCGAAGCGCGGCAGCCGGGGAGAGGAGCTCCCCCAACTGTGAAGCAAGGGGGTCTGACCGGCGCCGACACGACGTATGCGCCACCTTCTCTTCCCATTGTGCCCGAACGGCGCCGGCACGACGGCTGCGCCACCTTCTCATCCCATTGTGCCGGAGCGGCACAGTCACGTGCTCGTCTATAGAGGGGTTCCTTCTTGCCCTCAACTGCGAGAGTATAAAAGCAGCTGCCCCCGGACGCCAAGGGAGGCTCCGATTTCTCCTGTTGAGTAACGTGCACTCCCGTCTCTCTACTTCGGTCGACCTGACCGCCAACTCTTTGCGATGTTAGAATAAACAAGTTGTTTTGTTGTTACCAGTCGACTCATGCTTTGCCGGGACCTTCGGATGCTTCCAGTTGTGCCCCAGGCCGCCAGGCCAACGCTACCCTTGGGGCTTGCGACCCAGGTGCAACAACGGGCGTCAAGCCGAGTTCCCAACAACTCGTGCCAGCGGTGCGATTCCAACAACTGTCTGCCAGCGGTGAGATCGCGACAACGGAGGCCAGCAGCGAAGATATGCAGTTGACTGTATGCTGAGCAGTTCAACAACGATCCGGGAGCAGTGCAACGAGCCCTGTGTGATGACTGGTTGCCTGCAGCGGAACGACTGCGCTGAATTCTTGGCTGCGAGGTTTGGTGAGTGCGGGACTTTCTTCTTCTGAGCTTTGCCAGGCTTTTGTTAGTGTCAGAAACAGAGCTGGTAATTGTGGTTGTCGTTGCTGCCGGGTTAGTTTGCGGCAAGACAATAATAGGCAGTAGAGAAAGCAGCATTCCGAGCAGCCATGGATTTGAAGTCGTTGCGCAAACCGAAATTGTTGGAGCTTGCAAGAAAGTTGGGTCTGGATGTCTCGGACAAACTCAGAAAAACAGAACTGCTAAGGGCTATTCTTGACTTAGAAGCTGAGGATGACGAGCTGTCGGAATGCCTTGAGACCATTGAGGAGAGGGAGACTGCAAAAAGACAGTAGCGCGAACTTAAAGAACAGAAAGAGAAAGAAGAGCGTGAACGTAAAGAAGAGAAAGAAAAAGAAGAGCGTCAACACGCTTTGGAAATGAAGCGTCTCGAGATAGAGATGGAACGCGCTCGTAATGGAAGTCAGGCACACGGTGCAGGAGAACGAGTATTGCTCAAAATGACTGACCTGATGCGGCCGTTTAAGCTTGGAGAGGACATTGGTTTGTTCCTGGTTAACTTTGAGCGAACGTGCGAGAAGCAGGGGTTCTCTCGGGAAACGTGGCCACAGCGCTTGCTCACTTTGTTACCCGGCGAGGCGGCCGACGTAGTCGCTCGCTTGAATAGAGAGGAGGCAGAGGATTTCGACAAAGTGAAATCGAGTCTGCTAAAGAAGTACAGGCTGTCAGCGGAGGCGTTCCGTCGGAAGTTTCGGGAAAATGAGAAAGGCAAAAGTGAGTTATATACAGAGTTTGCGTACAGGCTTATGTCAAACATGCAGGAGTGGCTCAAAGAAAAGAAAGCGTTTGGTGACCACGAGAAAGTTCTGCAGTGTTTCGGGCTAGAACAGTTTTATAGTCGGTTACCGGAGAACGTGCGGTACTGGGTCTTGGATAGGCCAGACGTTAGTACAGTGGCTAAAGCCGCCGAGCTAGCCGAGGAGTTTGTGACGCGTCGGGCTCGCGGAGCTAAGGACGGTCAAAAGGGTGAATTTGGCTCCAAGTTTGAGAGGCCAAAGTTCACACCCATGAGAGCGAAGGGGAACACACGTAGTGCGGATGCGAGTGAAAGCAGTGCGACCGAACCTAAGGAGACGGCGGCAGCCGAAGCCGAACGCAGAAAGCGGTTCGAGACGAGGCAAGCGCGCGTTTGTTATACGTGCCAGAAGCCGGGTCACTTTTCGGCGCAGTGTCCGGAAACAAAACCAAAAGTTGTGTTTTTGTCAATATGCAGCACTGACGAGAACATGAAGCTTCTCGAGCCTTACATGCGAGACCTCCTCGTGAACGGGAAAGAGTGCCGAGTGCTTCGCGATTCCGCAGCTACGATGGATGTAGTTCACCCCTCCTACGTAGAACCCGATATGTTCACAGGCGAGTGCGCATGGATCAAGCAAGCCGTGGAAGCTCATAGCGTGTGTCTGCCCGTAGCAAAAGTGCTTATTGAAGGACCATTCGGAGCGCTTGAGACGGAGGCCGCAGTGTCATCTATGCTGCCCCCCCAGTACCCGTACCTATTTTCGAACAGGTCCGATCACCTCCTGCGCGAGAAGGGGCTTTTGTTTGGTGAGGCTAGCGTTCAGGCCTTAACCAGATCGAAGGTTCGGGAGCTCGCTGCAAAGGCGGTAGTTGCGGGGCCGACGTTATCAAACAATGAAAAAGGGTCAGAGGCGCAGCAAGCCGATATTCAGAGCACGCCCGAACTGAGTAAAATTGAGCCTGTAGCGTTGAAGGCGCCAGATACTAGGAAATGCCCGATAAGGGAAAGTTAGAAGAGCTATCTGCAGATTTGCTCATCGCGCCTACGTCAGACGGACTTGATAGGTTGCTAAAAGTCAGCCGGTCGGCTTTGATAGCCGAGCAAAAGAAGGATGGCAGCCTAGAAAACATACGCTGCATTGTCAAGGAAGGTATCGCCAAGAAAAATGCGCGTTTTGTGGAAAGAGGTGGAGCCCTGTACCGGAAGTATCTAGATCGCAGAGGAGTGGAGTTCGATCAGCTGATCGTGCCTCAATGCTATCGTCAGGATCTGTTGCGCTTGTCGCACGGGGGTTCGTGGTCCGGACACCTAGGAGTTAAGAAAACTAAGGATCGTCTATTGCAAGAGTACTATTGGCCAGGGTGTTTTCGGGACGCAGACCATTTCGAGAGGACATGTGACACCTGTCAGCGGGTGGGCAAACCAGGGGACAAATCGAGGGCGCCGTTGAGATTCGTACCTATCATTACGGAGCCTTTTAGACGGCTCGTTATTGATACAGTGGGACCTCTGCCGGTAACAGCCACGGGGTACAGACACATTTTGACTGTGATCTGCCCAGCGACAAAGTTCCCTGAAGCAGTGCCGCTTAAAGAACTCAGCTCAGTTGAGATAGTCAATGCACTACTGTCCATATTTGCGCGAGTTGGTTTTCCTGCGGAAATCCAATCAGATCAGGGCACAGTGTTTACTAGCGCTTTGACGACAACTTTTCTCGAAAGGTGTGGGGTAAAGCTGTTACACAGCTCAGGGTACCACCCACAGTCGAATTCCGTTGAGAAGCTCCACTCCGTCATGAAGCGCGTGTTGAGAGCATTATGTTTTGAACATCAAACTGACTGGGAGCTGTGTCTGCCTGGGGTGATGTTTGCATTAAGGACCGCGCCGCATGCGGCTACGGGGTTTTCGCCAGCTGAGCTGGTGTACGGTCGCTCGCTGCGATCTCCGCTTCGCATGCTTCGAGAATCGTGGGAAGGCAGGGGCGACGACCCAGTCGTGGTGGAGTACGTGCTTAAGCTCCTCGAACGCTTAAGAAGGGCACAGGAGTTGTCAGGTGAAGCAATGGCAAAGGCCCAGCAGAGGGCCAAGGTTTATTATGATCGGAGAGCCAGGGCCCGTCGTTTTGAGGTGGGCTATGAGGTCATGATATTGCGCACATCGCTAAACAACAAACTAGACGTGCAGTGGGAGGGCCCAGCACGAATTGTTCAGAAACTGTCGGACGTTAACTACGTGGTGAGTCTGCCAGGAAAGCGGAAAGCTCAGCAAGTTTACCACTGTAATCTGCTCAAACCTTATAGACAAAGGGAAGCAGTAGTGTGCATGATGGTAAACGTTCCTGAAGAGCTTCCGGTCGAGCTTCCGGGACTAGGCTCAGTGACGAACAGGGAAGACACCGGTCAAGTCATTAGTGACTTAATCAGTAAAGCACCGCTGTCGCCTGAGCAGAAAACCGAACTACACCAGCTCTTACAAGAGTTTCAAGGTCTGTTCTCTGAGAGGCCTGGTAGGACTTCTGTACTTACTCATGATATAGAACTTACCTCCCCAGAGCCAGTACGATCCGAGGCGTACAGGGTGTCACCCCGCCAGAGCGATATTATGGAGGCTGAGTTAAAGAAAATGCTACAGCTCGGTGTTATTGAGGCAGGTGAGAGTGATTATACCTCCCCTTTGATTTTAGTTGAGGTACCGGGCAAGGAACCTCGTCCTTGCGTCGACTACCGCAGGCTTAATTCCATCACTAAGGATCAAATTTATCCGATCCCTAACATCGAGGAGCGCCTTGAGAAAGTTAGTAGCGCTCAGTTTATTTCCACCCTAGATCTTGTCAGGGGTTATTGGCAGGTTCCACTTACAGAAGAGGCTAGTAGGTATGCGGCGTTCATTTCACCAATGGGAACATTCCGTCCTAAAGTGTTGAGTTTTGGTTTGAAGAACGCGCCATACTGTTTTTCAAGTCTCATGGATAAAGTGTTGCGGGGACAGCAAGAATTCGCTTTACCGTATTTAGACGACGTAGCGATATTCTCCGCATCCTGGTCTGAGCATATGGCACACTTGCGGGCAGTATTAACCCGCCTGCGCGAAGCGGGCTTGACAGTCAAGGCTCCCAAGTGCCGGTTAGCACAGGCCGAGGTTGTCTACCTCGGTCACGTGATTGGTCAGGGTCGTCGCCGCCCCTCTGAAATAAAGGTGGCCGTTGTGCGAGACTTCCCGCAACCGCGCACGAAGACCGATATTCGGTC
Source organism: Dermacentor variabilis (assembly GCF_050947875.1). NCBI lineage: Eukaryota > Metazoa > Arthropoda > Arachnida > Ixodida > Ixodidae > Dermacentor > Dermacentor variabilis. The sequence continues at coordinate 55,935,931 of NW_027460280.1, read as the reverse complement.
GTTCTTAGGTGTCGCCGGCTACTATCAGAGGTACATCCCCAGGTACTCTGATATCGCGGCTCCCCTGACGGATGCTCTTAGAAAAACAGAGCCCCAAACAGTCGTATGGGACGAGACAAAGGAAAGAGCTTTTAGCGCCCTAAAGAGCGCCCTAACAAGCCAGCCTGTGCTACGATCGCCAGACTACACAAAAGGGTTCGTAGTTCAGTGCGATGCTAGTGAGCGAGGCATGGGCGTTGTACTGTGCCAACGGGAAAATGGAGAAGTAGAACACCCCGTCCTGTATGCTAGTCGTAAGCTGACCAGTCGTGAGCAGGCGTACAGCGCCACCGAGAAAGAGTGTGCGTGTCTCGTGTGGGCCGTTCAGAAATTGTCATGCTATCTAGCCGGCTCGAGGTTTATCATTGAGACGGATCACTGCCCTCTCCAATGGCTGCAGACCATCTCTCCCAAAAATGGCCGCCTCCTGCGCTGGAGCCTCGCTTTGCAACAATATTCCTTTGAGGTGCGTTACAAAAAGGGGAGTCTCAACGGTAACGCCGATGGCTTAAGTCGAAGCCCCTAACGTAGGAATCAGCCTCAAAATTGTTTGTTACTGATGTTTTTCTTCCTGAGGCAGGATTTTTAACATATTGCTTTTGTTTAGTGTTTCAAAGTGATGACATGCTTTCTAGTGCAATTTTCCAATTTGTGGACGCGTTCTGAGTGCTGCTAGACTACTGTAAGGAACTAGGCAGTGGTATAGAAGGGGAAAGAGCCTGGCAGGGCTTAGTGAGGGTTGTGCCGTGCTTGCTGACTGAGCGGTTGAGTTTCAGCGTAGTTCTAACGCTTGCCGGGAACGAGAACAAAAATGTGAACTCTCCCGAAGTCACTTTGCAGTGTCCTGTGCGAACCTGAACGAGGGAACGAGGCCTTCTCTGTGCGCTGCGCTCAAGAAACGTCGAGGGACGCCCGACTTCGGTTATGAGCATCATCGAGCGACATCCCTCCGGACAGCGGATGCAGTCCCCTGACCATCGGGATCTCCTTCCCCCGGCGGGGCGGTCTGTTACGTTTCGCCTACGACGCGCGGTATAGCCGGCGCGGATGCAACGGACGCTGGGGCTTCGTTCAAAGCGGCAGACATTTTGGCCCGTTCGGCGCCGCCGCTACGCCTCCCCGCCAAGCGCGTCCAGGCATGTTCCAATGCCACGTGTCTTCATGTGTGTGTGTGTATGTGCATGTTGGTGCCCACGCTTGTCGAAGCGCGGCAGCCGGGGAGAGGAGCTCCCCCAACTGTGAAGCCAGGGGGTCTGACCGGCGCCGACACGACGTATGCGCCACCTTCTCTTCCCATTGTGCCCGAACGGCGCCGGCATGACGGCTGCGCCACCTTCTCATCCCATTGTGCCCGAGCGGCACAGTCACGTGCTCGTCTATAGAGGGGTTCCTTCTTGCCCTCAACTGCGAGAGTATAAAAGCAGCTGCCCCCGGACGCCAAGGGAGGCTCCGATTTCTCCTGTTGGGTAACGTGCACTCCCGTCTCTCTACTTCGGTCGACCTGACCGCCAACTCTTTGCGATGTTAGAATAAACAAGTTGTTTTGTTGTTACCAGTCGACTCATGCTTTGCCGGGACCTTCGGATGCTTCCAGTTGTGCCCCAGGCCGCCAGGCCAACGCTACCCTTGGGGCTTGCGACCCAGGTGCAACAACGGGCGTCAGCGCCGAGTTCCCAACAACTCGTGCCAGCGGTGCGATTCCAACAGCCCCAGGCATAATACTATAGGCAGAGTTTGGGAGTCGCCTTGACTCTTGGAGCAGCTACTTGTTGTTGTTGTTGTTGGTGGTGGTGTTTTTACAAAAATAAATGCTCTGAAATGGCATTACATCAGCAAGAAGAGTACACTATTACATAGTTTGAAATCTATAACGGTTGGACTGTATGTTGATTATACAAAGGTACTTGATTTAGTTAAGCACAAACTTCTAATAAATAAGCTATTATGGGATAAGGGTTTGCACACTGGAGCTAATAAAATCTTGCCCATGTGTATGGCAAGAAATCGTCGAAATAAATAATTAAAGGTCACAAGTTATGAAGGTAGTTGCACGAGAGTATATTGGCTCATTTATTGTTTATTTTATATAATGATGATGTCGTATACCTATGAATTGCAATGAAAACTTTATATACTCGCACATGCCGATAACACCACCATTTTCTTTTCTGGTAATAACACACATAACTTTTAAGACATCTGTAATGGCAAAGTACAAAAATCAGTCGTATGGTCAACCAGACTGCTGGATTAGCAACCATATTAGCATATGGTCAACCGGTCGAAGCTGGCAGCAAGCACTAGAGATTTCTGGACTGTGTACCTGTAGACCATGCGCGTCGGTAGGGAAACGACAATATCATAGCCTTTTCTTTCTGTTCTATTTATTAATTGACTGTTTTATTTTATTTATTATTAGCTTCTTAATTCCATTAAATAATTACATAGAACTCGCCGTTAGTTGTAAAGCATGTATTTAACAGCTTCGATAAAGCTTCGTGTCACATAGATTTCAAACTGTACGTTGGATCTGCATCTTTTTTCTTAAATTATTGCGTGTAAAGCGATCACCTCTGTCTGGAAGTGGCTTTGTCTTTTATTCGCACCAAATCAGCCCTTACGTAACTGCTACCTTCAAAGAAGCTCTCATCACAACACCCGAAGGGAGACGATACGGACATTAGAGAAATCCAATAGAGACATTGCAGAAAAGGCCTGAAAATAGCTCAAATTTCTGTTTTCGCTTAGGCTTTGCCGCATATTCTCATGTAGTCACACTCGCAAAGACCCACTCCGCAACGAGACAGCGGCTCTTGTGCGCAGGTTCATCGTGGGCTGTGTACCAGGTAGACAACCAGCTGACCAATCCGTACGCATCCTGGGTGCGCCAGGGCTGCCCGCCGTTCCCCAGCGCGCTCCAGTTGGACCACATCAGGGCTAACGAGGTACGTACTGCGAACGGCTACACACTAACAAAGCCATCTACATCGACAGCGCCAGACCTCAGGATAACAGCTATGCCATGGATGCCGGTGCCTCCGCTCAGCGAACGGATATGGCGCTGTCAACTCTCGTCCGTATGGCGCACGGCGTTCTCGCACGAGGGTAGTCGACGCTGCGCGCTCCGTGCAAAGGGTGGTTGCCTGTGCGGCGCAATGTTCGGTGTACAGTCCAGAGCAAAAAATTTACGAACCACGTTATCGCGGGCCACAAGGCCTCTCCGCGACAGTTCCGGTGCGCCAGCGACGCTTGTGTTCGGTCATTTGTTCTTTCCGTCCTTCGTCCGCTGTTGCGCTGTTCTTATAATGGATTACCAACTAGTCTGGTCCCACATATTGCGTCACGAGGGCCAGATTAAATTATAGGCGAAGGGGGCTGGAGGTCCGGACCCCGTACTTCCCGTGGGCCCTATAAAAGTTTTTCGCTGACGGGATCCTCAACAATTTTAAAGCGCCCTCAGCTTATAGCGGCTATAGCGCTGCGTTGCTATTCACAAGTTCACGGGATCAGATCCCGGCCGCGGCGGCCGCATTCCGACGGGGGCGAAATGTAATTACGCCAGTGTTTCGTGCATCGGGTGCACGTTTAAGAACTCCAGGTGGTCAAAATTATTCCGAAGTCCCTCACTACGGCGTGCTTCATAGTCATTTCGTGGTTTTGGCGCGTAAAACTTCATAATGTAAGCTAACTCATATCAGACGCGTGCCGTTGGGCTATGAGTGCATGCCACTGGGCGAGGCGCTTTGGAGGAGAACAAGGAAGTAGAAGAGTCTCGCATGGTACGTGAAAATTGACACGCTGGCGAAAAGAAGAGATACGTTAGCGCCGCTCTCGATGACAGGCGTCGCACCGATTGGTGGCGCTGAGATGCAGTTCAGCACTAAAACCGGTGGATCTTCGACAAGCAGCGACAAGGTTTGATATGGCCGCCGAGTTACGCTATTGGACGATGACCTCAGCGCGCCCCCTGATATGGCTCGTGAGCAGGTCACGCACTCCGCCCAAACAATAATTGTTCTCTGTTCGCAACCAATCAGTAAACATCCATACATAGCTTCCACAATCGTAAAGACACACACATCAGCAGGTGGTGACCCGCCTCTGCTAGTTCATGCGAAGAGAAAGGGAAAACTATTAGCGAACGGCTTTGTAAGAGACACCGAACCAGCGGATTTTCCACCTAATGTCACATGGCTGCTTAATGTAACTCGACGCATTAGGCACATGCAATTTAAGTCTGTTGGCCATGGTACAAACCACGAGCTGCCTACAGTTGTCGCTATAGATATATATACTTTTATCAGGTCCATGGGCTTTGGTGCAGGCTCGCGTCGTTCGTAACCTTTTGCTCTCGACTGTATGCCACATTCTGAAGGGAAAAACAACAGCGTATCAACGTTTCAATCACTAGGGATATCCGCCTCTTTATATACAATTTTGTGATGCCAGGCGTGCAATCGTTAGGCTAAAGTTGGTCGGGATTCTTGCCCGCCATTGTAAAGCTGGTAGTACTGCTACCCACCGTGACTTTCTGCTTGCTCAGGTGACTCTCGCGCATAGTTAGCCGACTCTCGTCTTTATTATTCACTCATTTCGTATCTTATTCGCACCGTATTTCACGCGCGATTACATCGACCTTGTCTTCTTTAGTGTCCACACTTGGTTGACCCTTTCTTTATTGACGCTAATGACGCTCGTACCGTTCATTTCACATACTCTGCGACTAATTTTCGCTTCTTGTGTGCACCACGGAAGCCGTCTTCCAGACACCATCGTCTCGCGTAAGCCATGCTTGGTGCGAGCGAACTCGCTCCATTGCCCAAAAGGATGCCGTCAGGCGGCTTTGCCCCAACATGCCTTCCTCTACAACGGTGCACCCTTTACAGGGGTATACTGCACCGTGTTTGATTTCCAAGTATACTGACGCTAATTACAACCCGACCGTTAATTTTACCTACTCTGCGACTAATTCTCGCTTCTTGAATTATTGAGGCCTACATAGTGATACCTCTTTCGACTCGCTACGACGCTTAGGAGGTCCGTTCTTTTTTTCCTGGAAGAGCCGTTTATTTTTTCTAGCAGTTGTTACAAGATACCGAGATTCCAGACACTGCAACCCGTGTGAACTCCGCTAGAAGAGCTTATATTTAAAAGCAGACCTGGCTTCCCGCTTGCGCGCGGCATCAATGGTGCTCTGAAACACGTAGTAAAGGAACTAAACATGTTCCATACCTAGCCTGGCGGTTGCATAGCTTTGACAGGGCGTTCATGTATCACAGCGAAATTCATGCGAGCGGCGAGATACTCGTCCAGCACACGACAGTTAGCAGCCACGGTAAGAAAGGTTCCAAAAATAAGTTCTACACAAAAGACATCGACCAGAACTAATCTACGATGACTAGCTAATGCGATTAGGCAAAACGCGTAATGTGAGGTGTGTACTGCAGCCAGGCTGCTCTCTAGAGCTTGTCCCTCCACAAGCTACGCCTCCTCTCGGCGCCGCCGGAAAGTCCGCGCGTACCCACTGGCACATACACAGTGACCCAAGTTGACGTCAAAGAGGGCCATTAAATAGCAGCACATACCCAGTGGCACATACCAACGCGAACGGCCCAAACTTTGAAACTGCAAAAACTTCGGGATCGGCCAACATTTTTGGTGGGATAACTAGACTGCTAGATAGCCGGGGAAAAAAACTGGTCTGGCAATGCGAGGAATGCCATGCACATTAACAGTAGCGCACGCGGTCGATTTGCCGCGCGAGGCCAACTCAAACATTAGCATGATTGCAGTAGCCAACCTCGAAGAAAGGCAACACTTCATGTTTATGATGGAAAACGCCCTCCACGTTGGTATAATTAAAGTGTTCGCACCGCGTTTAAGAGCAGCATTTCTGCAGCATGTAAGCGCGAGCGTTTTGGCGAGGGCACCGCAATCTTAGAAAGAGAGCGCCATCTACCGTCGGATACTTTTTAAAGCGAAGCTTTCTTTGCGTATACCATCCCATGGTTTCGTCAGGGTCCGTCCGTCTGTCCGTCCGCCTATCCGTCCGTCCGTCCGTCAGTCAGTCAGTCAGTCAGTCAGTCAGTCAGTCAGTCAGTCAGTCAGTCAGTCAGTCAGTCCGTTCGTCCGTCCGTCTGTCTGTCTGTCTGTCTGTCTGTCTGTCTGTCTGTCTGTCTGTCTGTCTGTCTGTCTGTCCGTCCGTCCGTCCGTCCGTCCGTCCATCCATCCGTCCGTCTGTCTGTCTGTCTGTGGTCGAGTTATCACCGAGTAGATTCGTATTCACTTAAAAAAGAAATTAGTGCGTCCGGTGGCGGGATCCGAGCCTGAGTCCCCCCCCCCCCCCCCGCGGCAACGCGACGCTCTAACCATTAGGACAAAGCCACATTTTTACACGGTGTTTATTACAATGAATGATGTATATACAGGAACTATTTACAGTGTTATGGGCAACAGATGATCATAACTAATGACAGATCAACGAGCAGTACATACAAAAAAACATCATACAAAGCAACACCTTTCACCGCAATAAAAACTATAGAAAGGCGAAGTCGTACAGCTAATCAAACCTGATGACATTCATTTTGATCGTAAATGTCCTTTAAGTGCCGAATCATCTGAGATAAATGTACTTTTGAGGACATTATTTCGGCATTCCCGTCTTGCCCACAAGTTTTCCATAGACTATGCAGTCGTATGGAAAACATACTATAGGCCACCACCGCACGCACACTTCTCTCGTGCCAACACCAACTGGCTCATTGCGATGGTCGCCGCGTGTTGATGCTTATGATGCCCACGCTATGGCACACTACCCACAACGGCCGATCGACCCAAAAGCCTTCCGGTACATTAAAAATAAATCAGAAGAAATTAAGAAACACACCCGTTTGATAAAACACACCACACAATTGAGCAATGGGAGGCACAGCTAACCAGCTCAGACCTGGCGGGACAACAGTCCTGCATACGACAGGTCAAGCGGGCGGCCGAGGCCAGCGGGGCCTTGGATTAAAGCGGCTCCGACCCCTGCATCAATAAACGTTTCTCTCTCTCTCTCTCTCTCTCTCTCTCTCTCTCTGAGATGATCGCTGCGTGTTGATGATGATAATAATTTCCATACTACGGCACCTACTCACAACGGGCGATCGGCCCAAAATTCTTCCGGTACATTAAAAATTAATCAGAAGAAATTAAGAAATACAAGTCAATATAAAATATGTCTCACTGCGTAGCACGGGTGCGCGAGTGCATGATTAGTGCGAGAGTTTTCTTTGCGCCGAAGAGGCAGGAGCCAAATGGGCAAATTTATAGCATTTCATTAAGCGAAAACTTCATTTCAGTTGGATTCCAACATGTGCGCGGGATATGCATAATTTCTCGCCATTGGATAATTCATTACAAACAGAAATCTGGGGTTACTGGAGAAGTTCGAACGACGCGAGTTGAATGTACACCTTCACTCTTACGAATTACTCTGGCGAGAATTCATTTGACTCTTTCCTCATTTGTACTCCTAATGCATCCGTGGTTAAAGAGCACGTGCTAGTAAACCCAACGATGGCACTGCTATGGATGATTTATTTTTACTGTGCGTGCGGTGATAGTGTTGACAATGGAATTCAATATTCCGTTTAAAATTAGTCGATCTATTGAAACAACACTTCATAGGCTTGGGCTAGGCACTGCCTGTACTAAAAACTTCCTGTATAGGATAAGAAAATTAGCAGTGCTACATGCTCATGCGAAGAGGCTGAAGAAGACATGCAAGCCCTTCTTCTACAGTGTAAAAAGCATGATGCTGCCCGCAAAAAGCTCTCGAAAAAACTACATGGCTCGTATCGACGGGCGCTATCCTTAGGAAAAATTTTAGGTCCGTGGTCAACAGAAAAACTTCAAATCGTCACTGCGCTCTCCTTAGTACAATTTTTGGAGGAATAAAAAATATCACAAAGATACTAAGTCAAGCAATAGTTATTGCTAGCATTGTTATTATTAACAGGCACCCTTGATTACATGTTCATTGTGTCATCGTGTTCATGTAGCATTTGTATTTGTTGCATTTAGAGTGCGGCATTCAAACGCCCAACATCTTCTGTGTGAACAGCTTGGTTTTGTGAACATTTATGCTGAGTGAACTCATGTGTTGCGTGTGAACACTTGGGTATTTATTAGTATTTATGCGATGTGAACTCTTCTGTTGCACGAACATTTATTTATGTTGCAGTACTGAGACTTGGCTCGTAAATGTTTGTTCATGTGTTTATTTGTCCAGTTTTGTGATTGTTGACAACTTTTCGACGGTAACTATCACGTAAGAGAAGAGAATTAGCCGGCGCCACCCATAGGCACCAACCTCTCCTTAAATACATTTAATAAAAAACTAATGTATAAAAAAGTAAGAGAATAAATTTGAAAGGAAAGACGTTGCTGGTGGTGAGTTTATACCCTACGACCCCAGTCTGCGAGAACAGGTCTTACCCATTAGACTAAACACCTACTTTTTTTTTCTTTATTACATGGGAGCAGAATTTTCAGCAAGACAAGTAAAACAAAGCGCTACAGAAAATTAAGGTGACTGAAAACACACAAAGAAGAATGCCTTTATTGGAAGCTTGCACTGGACTAAACACCCTTGTTTGCAGAAGGTTAATATCTGAACCATATGAATGTGTTGTACCGGCGGTACAAAACAAACGTCAAAGGAGAATAGTTTCCATGAAGGCTTTTTTTGAAAGATTTGGTGATGGTGGAATAAAAGCCACCTCTAGGACCACATGTACACCTGACTTGGAGCATTGTAGACATTAGGAAAATTCAAATTTTGCGGAAATTTAATGCCATACAAGCCACATCCTCGATGCGTTTCGGTAGTCGCGTGACGCGTCTTACGTTGGGGTGTTCCTTCCCCGACCGAAATGCAACCGTTCTCTTAGGGCTCATGCGCTTCGCAGACAGATAAGCAGTCAATGAGTTGATAAGGATGATAAGGAATGATGAGGTATTATATGGGTATGATCACGGTTGATAATGGTTCGACGCGGATTGATAAGGCGCGAAAGAGCGATAAGGGCTTATAATGGTCGGAGCAATTCTGATAAGGTTGATAAGAACCGATAAGGGTCGGGTAAAGTCCGATAAGATTGATAAGGAGTGATAAGGGTTGATAAGAGGCGATCATGTCCGATAAGGTTGATAGGGACGAATCAGACTTGATCAATATCGGATCAATTTCGTTAAGGTTTATAACAACCGATAAGGGTTGCTAAGGGTCGGATGTAGTCCATTAAGTCTGATAACGACCGGTAAGGGTTGATAAGTGTTTACACTGGTCGAATAAAGATTGATAAATTTGATATTGACTCCGGGCTGCGTGGAGATGAACGAGTGGAACAGTGCTTACGCATACTTTGACAAGTTCAGTGAAGTTTCTGCGTGATTTTTTTTTCTCTGGAGACACAGTGCTCGATAAAACATCTTGTGGAGCGATAATATGAAAGTAAAACAGCACCAGCACTAATTGTTTCGTAGCACAGGAAAACTTCAAAAAGAGACGCCTTATGCTAATTCACTCCGTGGACCACAGGCACGAAAGGTCCCCCCCCCCCCCCCCTGAAGAAATATGTTTTACACTTCTATGAAACGATGCCCGAAACACTGATGAATTCCTGATGCTACGCATTCAAATGGGGTTGATCTTGACCTCAGAAAACGCTTCAACGCATTTTAACGCAATTGTTTACATTAATTTGTTTGCCTTTGGTTTAATTTCGAGTGTAGTAGGTTCACTGTACGATCGTGCCGTAATGCGCAAAGCCAACGGCCTGTTGCCAGCGCCTGGGTACTTTATATTTTTCTTAGTGCCGTCCAGCTCGCTTTTAAACATTCAGCCAGCGCAGCAATACGTCTGCGCGATGCAATGTTGCTCTGTCGCCCTCCTTCGCCTTAGGAGCCCCGGCTCGTGGCGTTCGGCACCAGCGGCGCCGGCGCTGAGCTCTCGGTGGAGCTCTCGCTGCCGCTGCCCTCCGCGGCCCTGGTGCTGGCGTGCAGCGCGCACGGACCGCGGCCGGCGACACCGCGGAACGTGCGTGTGCACCGTGTGTCGCGCAACCGGACGCTGCTGTACTGGCGCCAGCCGCGGGACGGATGCACGAGCGGCTACCGGCTGCTCTTCTCGGCCCAGACCGCGGGTCCGTACGTGCCCCTGACCGAGCGGCGGCCGCTCCTTCCTTTGCAGCTGGTCGACTGCGAGCTGACTCCGGCGGCGGCCGCGTGCCGGGGCGCGGGCTTCGTGCGGGTCGGCGCCTTCAGCCTGGCCGGCGGCCGCAGCGCGCTGTCGCGGCCCGTGCCCTGGCCGCGGCCGCTCTAATGGGCGCAATTACCGGCGGCGGCCGGGGGCCAATCTCGATGAGAACACTGTTGACCGAACAAATTGAAGCAGCCCCGCGCAAACAAGACCTCACCCCCTCCCCGCCGCCGCCACTGACAGCGCCCCATTGAGCGACTGCCATTTGCATGAGAATGCGAGAGCGACGCGAGCGAGCGCAGCGCCCCGGCCTTAATTTTCTGCCCGGGTGAAAGGAGCGGAAAATTGGCTTCTCCTCGCGGGAGGCCCGCGCGCGGTGGCGGCGGCGCTGCGCTCGCTCCCCGCGCGCCCCCCACCTCCCCCAGCGAGGCGGTCCCTGGCGGAGGGGCGGCGTCACGTGCGGCGTCGTCCGATGCCGCGGGGCGTCCAGAGCAACGCGAGCCCATGCAGCAGCCGCAGGCGTCGCCGGCCGAGCCTGGCTCGTCGCCCAAGCAGCCGACCGCCTTCTCGGTCGACGACATCCTGGACCCAGCCAAGTTCACCGGCACGCGGTTCCGGTGGCGGCCGCTGCTCGATTCCTCCACCGAGTGGCCACCCGACGAGCGCGGCGCGTCGCCGGCCAAGGGTGGCAAGTCCTCGTCGTCGTCCTCGTCCTCGTCGTGCTCCAAGAAGAAGCCCGAGCCCAAGGCGGGCAAGCCGCGGCGTGCGCGCACCGCCTTCACGTACGAACAGCTCGTGGCTCTCGAGAACAAGTTCAAGACGACCCGCTACCTGAGCGTCTGCGAGCGGCTCAACCTGGCGCTGTCGCTGCGGCTCACCGAGACGCAGGTCAAGATCTGGTTCCAGAATCGACGCACCAAGTGGAAGAAGCAGAACCCGGGCCTGGACGCCAACAGCCCCGCGCTGCCGGCATCGCCGCCGTCGCCCTTCTCGGCGGGATCCCTGTACGGGCCCTACCTGGCGCCCTACTCCGTCTTCCCGCAGCCGCCTTTCTTCCCGTCGTAGCGCCGCCCCGTCCCACCTTGTACAGTCGCAATAAACCCGTGCCCCCAGGTCAGCCTTTTCTCCGCCGCGACGAGGCTGGTCCCGGCCAGGGCCAGACTCGTCGACGGTACCCTCCACGTGCGCGGGCTCTCGGCCTGTGCGCTCACGAGGCCACTCGGGCCCGCGCGTTGTGACGCCTAGTTCGATTGTACTTCGGGTGAAAGGAAATCGGGGACCCTTATGTTATCAGGAGCATAAGAAACTTTCCGCCGAACATCTGCTTTAGATCCGCAAAAGGTAGATTAATCCGCCCTCTGGCATGTTGTTGAACTGAAAGCGCCTGCAGCATGTGTTCACACTCGACTGTTGGGTTGGGACTGGTATTTGGCATGGGCGCGCAAACTATGCTCGTAGTGTGCTTGGCGAGCGCATTTTGTTATGGTGTTGTGCCTCGAGTCCCAGCATTGATGGAGGTAAATGACCCGCCGCGTTTGCAAACGCTCTCGGTCGAGCACACATTCACAATGTTGTACGCCCGTTTCTTCTGCTTTAAGTTCTGTCAGTCTGTGAAATAACGGGTTTCCTCAATGGCGCTTCGAATCATATCCAAATGTGATGATGAGACAATATCTGACCCCTGTTAACGCACGTTAGCAAGGTGAAGTCATCCGTGCGGCAAGCTACTTTCGCCACAAAGAGATCATGTGTGAGGCAAAGCATCCTAATACTCA